>NC_092507.1:112691207-113012279 GCF_047511675.1 Marmota flaviventris | reverse complement strand
CTCCTCGCGCCACGCCTCTCTCTCCCCTTTTGGCCAAGGCCTTGGTCCGCTCGCTCACACCACGCGTGCCCGAAGACCGACCCTTATGGACGCCCGCCACACGCGGCGTCCAGCCTCACTGACACTTGCCACTCTGAGCCCTCCCAACATTTATGCCTTTTCACTTTCTCCCCTCGCCCTGGCCGTCGCCCGCTTGCGACAGTTCTTCCCGGCCCTGGCCACCACCGACATCACCATCACCACCACCCAAAGACACACCTATGCTTGAGCGCGCGCGGGTGCACGCCGCGCTCCGACTGCGATAACTGAGGGGAAATTTGGAACTCCCCGCCGGTGAACTTAGATGCTCCAGAAACCCTCTAGGCTTCGCCTGCTGAGTCTCCTGCTCTCTGGCGAGCCTGCAATCAGCTTTGACCGTGAGCGCATCCCCAGGACTCCCCTATCAAGACT
Organism: Marmota flaviventris; assembly: GCF_047511675.1. NCBI lineage: Eukaryota > Metazoa > Chordata > Mammalia > Rodentia > Sciuridae > Marmota > Marmota flaviventris. The sequence goes on along the minus strand of NC_092507.1, from coordinate 113,011,829 downwards.
CGAGACTTGAGTCTTCCCCCAGCTCCTTCGTGTGCCTGGGCCCCCTCGTGACAAGCCCTCTCTGTTCTCTCGGTTGCTGCCGCGTGTGCTCAGTGACTGGGGGCGCTCATGGCGGGCGAAAGGAGCCGGGTTCCGGAACCCACTCGCTGGCTCTGGTGTCTGGCCCCGGAAAGGTTCTGGATTTCCTCCTCAGAGCTGCTTGGGTGAGGCCAAGCCTGGCGCCTGACACATCACCGCTTCCCATCCTGGGGGATCCCCTCCGACCGGGTCGGCCGCGTGGCAGGGCCCGGATGCCACGGCCGCCACTGGTGCCAGGGCCTGAGCGCCGGGCGGGGGTCTGCGCTTCAGCTGTGTCCGCGGCTTTGGCCGGGATGCCGACAGAGCGGGTGGGAGCCCACACCCGGGTCAGGATGCCTGTTAGAGTCTGTAAACAAGTCAAAATAACACCTGGCATTTTGCCAGGGGAATGTTAAAGTTCCTAAACAAGTCTGGATGGTGCCTGGCAAAATGCCAGAGGGAGTGGTTTGAGAAGTAACAAAAGCGAGCCATTAAGTGTGGAGATTCCTTATTGGTTGACTGATGTATCTAGTTTATGCTAATTAGATAAGCTGTGTGGAATGTATAAATACTGCTCCTGTCCTGCAATAAACGGCTTCCACTCCTGCTGTATGAACGTATACAAGTTGTTCGTCACCCCCCGGTTCGTTTGCTGCAGCCGGACTGCGGCAGATGCCCGAGAGTGACAGGCGCGAAAAGGAATGTGGAGAGGCCCGGCGAGCCGGAGCACAAGAGCGGCGGCGGAGGCGGGCAGGCGGGCGCCCACTTACCAGTGCCTTGACCCAGGCGGGCGGGAGCCGGTGGCGGTGGCGACTCACGGGTTTCGGGATAGACTTGTAGCCGACCCTGGGTGTGAAAGGAGTCCCACGGCCCCCTGCCCCCTGCCCCCGTCTCAGGGGCGAAAGAGCAAACAGAGAACGCCCCCCCCCCACCACCACCACCACCACAACCACTGGGTTGGACTGCCTAGTTTCCCACTCCTGCCCGGCCGCACGTCCATCCACTAAGCTCTTGATCCCTTCTCTGCCCAGCCCGGCTCGGGACACGCTGGGTGGCCCCTGCCGAAAGCCAGCGGCAGCGCTTTTGAGTCAGTGCTGTAGAGGCTTCCAAGGAACTTTGCTTGGCTTCCAAGGGGACGCCCAGGCAACGGGCACCAATCTGCCCGCTGGCCCGACTTCCCTCCAGGACGACGGGTGCCCTAGCCCGCAACCCGCCACTGCCGGGATACCCGGGCTTGCCTTCGTCGGGCGGGGTAGGGGTGGGAGTGGGAGTGGGAGGGAGCGGTCTCGGGGAAGCTCCCAAGCCCGAGGGTCGTGGGTGCGTGACAGTGACGAGAGGAAGCGACCATTCTCTCGGGTGTCATCCCTGGCGGTGGTCGGGCAAAGGCCATGGCACGGAAAGAGTGCAGGACGCAGGGTCTTCACGCGCCGTGCCAGGCGCCAGCGGGCTGAGAGGTGGGAGCCAGTTGCTGTAGCCGGGACTGGGGGTTGTGTGGGCGAAGCGCTGGCTGCGTGGAAAGGGGCAGGGAGTGCGGCCTGTCGGTGAGGCGGGGTTCGGGCCGACAGCCCGCGGGTGTGCAGGGGGTTGTTGTGGAGGCGGGGGTCGGGGGGTGGGGCGCGCCGGGCGGGCGCCCGTGACGTGCCGATCGGTCTGCCGGGTCCGGGTGTCGGAACTGAGGAGTCCGAAGGAGGCCAGGACGACGGGGGTCCGTGAGCGGTCGGCTCGGGGGCCCGTGGGGGAAGACCAAGTAGGACTGTCGATGCCAGTCTGCGGGGAGGAGGCGCCCACGGAGCGGATTGGGCGTGGGTCCGAGAGGCCGCTCCCCCGTTGGAGATAGGGGTGCCGTGCACGCAAGGTGGCAGGAGAGCGACGAGTGGGTGCGTGGGTGGGGTGGGGCTGGGCGGGCAGGGGGAGCTTGTCTAGGTGAGGTGTCCAAAAGCGGGTAGGGAAGGCACGCGGGCCGGGGTCCCCGGGTGCTTGGGATCCAGATGCGAAGAGCCTCAACGCAGAGTGATTTCGGATGGGATCAGGCGACGTGTGGGTGGGTGCGGGCGGGGATCGGTGAGAGTTGTGGCGGGGCTGAGGGCGTTGGGGTGGGGGTGGGGGGATGAGGAGAGATGTTGAGAGCCACGGCCAGGTCAAGCTGGTGCCTGGCATTTTGCCAGAAGGAGCGGTTCCTGCTGCCTCGGGTGCCCGCTATTGTTGTGCTCTCGCGGAGTTCCTGGAGAGTTCGCGTGGGCGGTGGGCGGCGTGCGGCGTGAGTTCTAAAACTACAGTTCGTTCCTGCTTGAATCTTCAAGTGGCTCCTGATTTGTGCCCAGCCAGACTGCGGCAGAGAGAGATTTCTGGGGGACCCAAAGGAAGATGATATCACTGCAAGGCCTTTGGAGTCCTTCGTGCGCTGCAATGGCGGCCGTGAGTGCCTAGGGGGCCGCGACGAGACACTCTTGGCAGAGGTGCCTTGGTGTCCCATGGTTGGTGTGCGGGCGAGGTGCCTGCCGGCTTCCATGGAAGCGAAATGAGTGTGATGCGATGGAAGCGGAGGCACCGAGAAGTCTGGTGTCTGGCACGTTAGTGGGCGAAGGCGCATGGAACGAAGGGCGCTCCAGGGCAGAGCCAGCGCGGGGGCTGTGGGGTCCAGGCTTAGGTGTGTACAGCGGCGGCCTAGACGACGGGGCTGCCGGACCAAAAGGGGACCGAGCGCTGCATGGGCCGGGAATCGAACCCGGGCCTCCCGCGTGGCAGGCGAGAATTCTACCACTGAACCACCCATGCACCGATGGCAGGCACCTCCACGCAACCGCCGGACAGCGGTCACCGCCTGCGGTGAGGAGCTCCTGCTTGGGACCGGGACCAAGCGTTGGGGGCTGGATGGGCCGTTCCGAAAGGAGGGGCTCCAGGCATCCTGCCGGGGCCCCGGGGATGCGGCCGCCCGTGGGGTGTGTGCGTGCGTGTGCCCCCGCGCAGCGCTGGCGCGAACCTCCGGACCCTGCACCTTCCGGGCCAGCCCAGGCCCCCCCAGACCGCCTTGTCCGCTGCCGCCTGAAGAAGCCAGGAGCCGGTCCAGGCTTTGCCCTCACGGGAACCCCAATCAGGCCAGGGGACCTGTGGCTCGGTGGCTGCCTCCGTCCACCCGCAAAGTCCCGGTCGCAGGAGCCCCGGACGGGTGAGGCGGGCCCCAACCAGCACCGACGTGGTGGGCTGGCCTTAGGCAGCCGCTGCCCACGTGGGGTTCGTGGCCGCGCCCAGGTGGTCGCGGCCGGGGCTCCGCCATCGCCGGCGGGGATCTAGGGGTTCTAGGGTTCTCTCCCTGCCACTCGCGAGGGCCACGGTCCCGGGACTGTGCTGTCTGGCCACGCCCGGTGACCCCACGGTGCGTGGCGAGCAGAGGTCTCGACTGCTGTGTTGTGGCGTGGCCGGCAGGCGTGAGTGGTTTGGAAAGGCCCTCCGGTGAAGGGGCCTGGCGGCCACAGTCTGGCACGACGGGAACGGGGTCCTCTGCAGGGCCGAGAGAGATAGGCGACGGGCGGGCGGGGGCCGATTTTGCCCACGGGAGAGATCCGGAAAGGGCCCGCGTGCGCTCCCCGCGGCAACCGAGCGGGCGCCGTCTTGTCGGTTGGGGTGGATGTCGACGGGTGGCTGGCGTGGCGGCGGGGCCGTGCATCGGAGAGTGTAGCCGGGAACAGGGAGGGGGCGACAGAGTCGAGCCAGAGGGCTTAAGCGTCGTCGCGGTGGGGTCGATGAGGAGGGGCGCTGGTCACAAGGACAGTTGGCAGAGGGCGGAAGGCGCAGGGTACTCAGGGTTGGGGTGGGGCGGGCATTATCTGCGCGGGTCCAGCGGGTCAGGGAGATGCGGGTGGCTGGCCAGGAAGAGAGCGGCTGTGGTGGGCGCTGGTGGACCCGGGCCAGGCAGCCTGGTTGTGTGTGTGTGTGTGTGTGTGTGTGTGTGTGTGTGTGTGTGGGGCGGGGGGGGGGGGGGTAGGCAAAAGGTGGGCCTGTCAGGAGTGGGATTCGAACCCACGCCTCCAGGGGAGACTGCGACCTGAACGCAGCGCCTTAGACCGCTCGGCCATCCTGACGGCGGGCCTGAGCGCCCGGCGGTTCGCCTGGCTGGGACCCGGCGTTGGCGCAGGTGTCCTTGGCCGGCACCGTGGTGCGCGGTGCCCGGCGGTCTGCGGGCGCCTTGGACGGACGGGCCTGGCGGGCCGGGAGCGAGCCAATTCCGCTCATCGGTGCGGTCGCGTCCCCCACCGAGCCCGGCCAGGTACCACTAACCGTCCGTGCTGGCAGGAGCCCACCCGGCGCATCGTGCTCCTCCTCCTGTCGGCGGCCGTGCTCGCTAGCTCCCTGGGCCCCCTGCTTACACCGACATTGGGATGCCCGCGCAGTGGGAAACCAGCAGGGCGCACAGGGTCCTTCTCCGGGCACCGGGCACCCGGCACCGGGCCAGGGCGTGGGCTAAGGCCAGGGCCAGGGCCAGGGCCAGGTGGTGTGGTGTCGGCTCCTTGACAGTGCCTCTGTGGCGTCCTGTTTTGGGCCAGCAGGGGCAAGAGGGCCGGGCTAGGCGTCGGAGAGGGGACCGGCGCCACGACGGCGGGCGCCGCCGTCCTCGTTAGTATAGTGGTGAGTATCCCCGCCTGTCACGCGGGAGACCGGGGTTCGATTCCCCGACGGGGAGGCAGTCGCCCTTTTTTGGGTGCTGGTCGCCGCCGCAGCTGCGCCCGGGCCTCTAGCTCTCCGTGCCGCCGTCGGCCCTCGGCGCCCCCTACTCTCCAGTTGGGCGCAGGATGCCACTTCCTCCCTGGCACGCCGTCCTCGCGGTCCCCCGTCCACCCCCCTCCCCAGGCATCCGTGCCTTCCTCCTCGCCCGCGGCTCTGTCGCCACAGACGAGCGCCCGCGCCCCGAGTGGGTTTGGCAAAGGGTTTCCTGCCAACGGGCACGGGCTGGGTCGCTGGAGGGGAGAAGGCCCTGTGCGGGCGGACCGCGGCCTCGCCGCCCTGCGCGCCGGTTCAGGGCGTCGTCCCGAGAGGAGACGGCCGCGGCGCCGACGCCGGGGCGCCTCTCGGCAGCCCGGGGCCAGCGTGGAGCGGCTCTCGCGGCCGGATGGCGTTGGTGGTATAGTGGTGAGCATAGCTGCCTTCCAAGCAGTTGACCCGGGTTCGATTCCCGGCCAACGCAGCGAATCGACCTTTTGACGGCGCCAACCGGGCCCTGGCCCCCGCTAGCTAGCGTGACCTCCTGCTGGCGGGCGGATGTGGGGAAGGAGTCCAGGCGAGGCTTCACTTCGAAAGGCAAGGCCAGGCGGGCGACCCGAGGCGAGGCGAGGCGAAGCAAAGCGAAGCAGGCCGGAGGGCGAGCGTAGCATTCTTTTGAGGGTGCCCCCAGCATCAGGGGTGGGTCGCTGGTGACCGGCAGCCCCTGGCGGGAGGCTGCACCAGGTTGCCATGTAAAGCCACCGGGACCCACGGGGACGGCGCCCGGTGCACAGGTAGCGCCCAGCACTTGGGACCGAGGCGCTGGCCGCAGATGGCACGCGCACGGAAGCGGCAGCCCCATGCTCCCTGGTGGTCTAGTGGTTAGGATTCGGCGCTCTCACCGCCGCGGCCCGGGTTCGATTCCCGGTCAGGGAAGCCTTTCTTCTTCCTCCTCGCGCCACGCCTCTCTCTCCCCTTTTGGCCAAGGCCTTGGTCCGCTCGCTCACACCACGCGTGCCCGAAGACCGACCCTTATGGACGCCCGCCACACGCGGCGTCCAGCCTCACTGACACTTGCCACTCTGAGCCCTCCCAACATTTATGCCTTTTCACTTTCTCCCCTCGCCCTGGCCGTCGCCCGCTTGCGACAGTTCTTCCCGGCCCTGGCCACCACCGACATCACCATCACCACCACCCAAAGACACACCTATGCTTGAGCGCGCGCGGGTGCACGCCGCGCTCCGACTGCGATAACTGAGGGGAAATTTGGAACTCCCCGCCGGTGAACTTAGATGCTCCAGAAACCCTCTAGGCTTCGCCTGCTGAGTCTCCTGCTCTCTGGCGAGCCTGCAATCAGCTTTGACCGTGAGCGCATCCCCAGGACTCCCCTATCAAGACTCGAGACTTGAGTCTTCCCCCAGCTCCTTCGTGTGCCTGGGCCCCCTCGTGACAAGCCCTCTCTGTTCTCTCGGTTGCTGCCGCGTGTGCTCAGTGACTGGGGGCGCTCATGGCGGGCGAAAGGAGCCGGGTTCCGGAACCCACTCGCTGGCTCTGGTGTCTGGCCCCGGAAAGGTTCTGGATTTCCTCCTCAGAGCTGCTTGGGTGAGGCCAAGCCTGGCGCCTGACACATCACCGCTTCCCATCCTGGGGGATCCCCTCCGACCGGGTCGGCCGCGTGGCAGGGCCCGGATGCCACGGCCGCCACTGGTGCCAGGGCCTGAGCGCCGGGCGGGGGTCTGCGCTTCAGCTGTGTCCGCGGCTTTGGCCGGGATGCCGACAGAGCGGGTGGGAGCCCACACCCGGGTCAGGATGCCTGTTAGAGTCTGTAAACAAGTCAAAATAACACCTGGCATTTTGCCAGGGGAATGTTAAAGTTCCTAAACAAGTCTGGATGGTGCCTGGCAAAATGCCAGAGGGAGTGGTTTGAGAAGTAACAAAAGCGAGCCATTAAGTGTGGAGATTCCTTATTGGTTGACTGATGTATCTAGTTTATGCTAATTAGATAAGCTGTGTGGAATGTATAAATACTGCTCCTGTCCTGCAATAAACGGCTTCCACTCCTGCTGTATGAACGTATACAAGTTGTTCGTCACCCCCCGGTTCGTTTGCTGCAGCCGGACTGCGGCAGATGCCCGAGAGTGACAGGCGCGAAAAGGAATGTGGAGAGGCCCGGCGAGCCGGAGCACAAGAGCGGCGGCGGAGGCGGGCAGGCGGGCGCCCACTTACCAGTGCCTTGACCCAGGCGGGCGGGAGCCGGTGGCGGTGGCGACTCACGGGTTTCGGGATAGACTTGTAGCCGACCCTGGGTGTGAAAGGAGTCCCACGGCCCCCTGCCCCCTGCCCCCGTCTCAGGGGCGAAAGAGCAAACAGAGAACGCCCCCACCCCCACCACCACCACCACCACAACCACTGGGTTGGACTGCCTAGTTTCCCACTCCTGCCCGGCCGCACGTCCATCCACTAAGCTCTTGATCCCTTCTCTGCCCAGCCCGGCTCGGGACACGCTGGGTGGCCCCTGCCGAAAGCCAGCGGCAGCGCTTTTGAGTCAGTGCTGTAGAGGCTTCCAAGGAACTTTGCTTGGCTTCCAAGGGGACGCCCAGGCAACGGGCACCAATCTGCCCGCTGGCCCGACTTCCCTCCAGGACGACGGGTGCCCTAGCCCGCAACCCGCCACTGCCGGGATACCCGGGCTTGCCTTCGTCGGGCGGGGTAGGGGTGGGAGTGGGAGTGGGAGGGAGCGGTCTCGGGGAAGCTCCCAAGCCCGAGGGTCGTGGGTGCGTGACAGTGACGAGAGGAAGCGACCATTCTCTCGGGTGTCATCCCTGGCGGTGGTCGGGCAAAGGCCATGGCACGGAAAGAGTGCAGGACGCAGGGTCTTCACGCGCCGTGCCAGGCGCCAGCGGGCTGAGAGGTGGGAGCCAGTTGCTGTAGCCGGGACTGGGGGTTGTGTGGGCGAAGCGCTGGCTGCGTGGAAAGGGGCAGGGAGTGCGGCCTGTCGGTGAGGCGGGGTTCGGGCCGACAGCCCGCGGGTGTGCAGGGGGTTGTTGTGGAGGCGGGGGTCGGGGGGTGGGGCGCGCCGGGCGGGCGCCCGTGACGTGCCGATCGGTCTGCCGGGTCCGGGTGTCGGAACTGAGGAGTCCGAAGGAGGCCAGGACGACGGGGGTCCGTGAGCGGTCGGCTCGGGGGCCCGTGGGGGAAGACCAAGTAGGACTGTCGATGCCAGTCTGCGGGGAGGAGGCGCCCACGGAGCGGATTGGGCGTGGGTCCGAGAGGCCGCTCCCCCGTTGGAGATAGGGGTGCCGTGCACGCAAGGTGGCAGGAGAGCGACGAGTGGGTGCGTGGGTGGGGTGGGGCTGGGCGGGCAGGGGGAGCTTGTCTAGGTGAGGTGTCCAAAAGCGGGTAGGGAAGGCACGCGGGCCGGGGTCCCCGGGTGCTTGGGATCCAGATGCGAAGAGCCTCAACGCAGAGTGATTTCGGATGGGATCAGGCGACGTGTGGGTGGGTGCGGGCGGGGATCGGTGAGAGTTGTGGCGGGGCTGAGGGCGTTGGGGTGGGGGTGGGGGGATGAGGAGAGATGTTGAGAGCCACGGCCAGGTCAAGCTGGTGCCTGGCATTTTGCCAGAAGGAGCGGTTCCTGCTGCCTCGGGTGCCCGCTATTGTTGTGCTCTCGCGGAGTTCCTGGAGAGTTCGCGTGGGCGGTGGGCGGCGTGCGGCGTGAGTTCTAAAACTACAGTTCGTTCCTGCTTGAATCTTCAAGTGGCTCCTGATTTGTGCCCAGCCAGACTGCGGCAGAGAGAGATTTCTGGGGGACCCAAAGGAAGATGATATCACTGCAAGGCCTTTGGAGTCCTTCGTGCGCTGCAATGGCGGCCGTGAGTGCCTAGGGGGCCGCGACGAGACACTCTTGGCAGAGGTGCCTTGGTGTCCCATGGTTGGTGTGCGGGCGAGGTGCCTGCCGGCTTCCATGGAAGCGAAATGAGTGTGATGCGATGGAAGCGGAGGCACCGAGAAGTCTGGTGTCTGGCACGTTAGTGGGCGAAGGCGCATGGAACGAAGGGCGCTCCAGGGCAGAGCCAGCGCGGGGGCTGTGGGGTCCAGGCTTAGGTGTGTACAGCGGCGGCCTAGACGACGGGGCTGCCGGACCAAAAGGGGACCGAGCGCTGCATGGGCCGGGAATCGAACCCGGGCCTCCCGCGTGGCAGGCGAGAATTCTACCACTGAACCACCCATGCACCGATGGCAGGCACCTCCACGCAACCGCCGGACAGCGGTCACCGCCTGCGGTGAGGAGCTCCTGCTTGGGACCGGGACCAAGCGTTGGGGGCTGGATGGGCCGTTCCGAAAGGAGGGGCTCCAGGCATCCTGCCGGGGCCCCGGGGATGCGGCCGCCCGTGGGGTGTGTGCGTGCGTGTGCCCCCGCGCAGCGCTGGCGCGAACCTCCGGACCCTGCACCTTCCGGGCCAGCCCAGGCCCCCCCAGACCGCCTTGTCCGCTGCCGCCTGAAGAAGCCAGGAGCCGGTCCAGGCTTTGCCCTCACGGGAACCCCAATCAGGCCAGGGGACCTGTGGCTCGGTGGCTGCCTCCGTCCACCCGCAAAGTCCCGGTCGCAGGAGCCCCGGACGGGTGAGGCGGGCCCCAACCAGCACCGACGTGGTGGGCTGGCCTTAGGCAGCCGCTGCCCACGTGGGGTTCGTGGCCGCGCCCAGGTGGTCGCGGCCGGGGCTCCGCCATCGCCGGCGGGGATCTAGGGGTTCTAGGGTTCTCTCCCTGCCACTCGCGAGGGCCACGGTCCCGGGACTGTGCTGTCTGGCCACGCCCGGTGACCCCACGGTGCGTGGCGAGCAGAGGTCTCGACTGCTGTGTTGTGGCGTGGCCGGCAGGCGTGAGTGGTTTGGAAAGGCCCTCCGGTGAAGGGGCCTGGCGGCCACAGTCTGGCACGACGGGAACGGGGTCCTCTGCAGGGCCGAGAGAGATAGGCGACGGGCGGGCGGGGGCCGATTTTGCCCACGGGAGAGATCCGGAAAGGGCCCGCGTGCGCTCCCCGCGGCAACCGAGCGGGCGCCGTCTTGTCGGTTGGGGTGGATGTCGACGGGTGGCTGGCGTGGCGGCGGGGCCGTGCATCGGAGAGTGTAGCCGGGAACAGGGAGGGGGCGACAGAGTCGAGCCAGAGGGCTTAAGCGTCGTCGCGGTGGGGTCGATGAGGAGGGGCGCTGGTCACAAGGACAGTTGGCAGAGGGCGGAAGGCGCAGGGTACTCAGGGTTGGGGTGGGGCGGGCATTATCTGCGCGGGTCCAGCGGGTCAGGGAGATGCGGGTGGCTGGCCAGGAAGAGAGCGGCTGTGGTGGGCGCTGGTGGACCCGGGCCAGGCAGCCTGGTTGTGTGTGTGTGTGTGTGTGTGTGTGTGTGTGTGTGTGTGTGGGGCGGGGGGGGGGGGGGGGGTAGGCAAAAGGTGGGCCTGTCAGGAGTGGGATTCGAACCCACGCCTCCAGGGGAGACTGCGACCTGAACGCAGCGCCTTAGACCGCTCGGCCATCCTGACGGCGGGCCTGAGCGCCCGGCGGTTCGCCTGGCTGGGACCCGGCGTTGGCGCAGGTGTCCTTGGCCGGCACCGTGGTGCGCGGTGCCCGGCGGTCTGCGGGCGCCTTGGACGGACGGGCCTGGCGGGCCGGGAGCGAGCCAATTCCGCTCATCGGTGCGGTCGCGTCCCCCACCGAGCCCGGCCAGGTACCACTAACCGTCCGTGCTGGCAGGAGCCCACCCGGCGCATCGTGCTCCTCCTCCTGTCGGCGGCCGTGCTCGCTAGCTCCCTGGGCCCCCTGCTTACACCGACATTGGGATGCCCGCGCAGTGGGAAACCAGCAGGGCGCACAGGGTCCTTCTCCGGGCACCGGGCACCCGGCACCGGGCCAGGGCGTGGGCTAAGGCCAGGGCCAGGGCCAGGGCCAGGTGGTGTGGTGTCGGCTCCTTGACAGTGCCTCTGTGGCGTCCTGTTTTGGGCCAGCAGGGGCAAGAGGGCCGGGCTAGGCGTCGGAGAGGGGACCGGCGCCACGACGGCGGGCGCCGCCGTCCTCGTTAGTATAGTGGTGAGTATCCCCGCCTGTCACGCGGGAGACCGGGGTTCGATTCCCCGACGGGGAGGCAGTCGCCCTTTTTTGGGTGCTGGTCGCCGCCGCAGCTGCGCCCGGGCCTCTAGCTCTCCGTGCCGCCGTCGGCCCTCGGCGCCCCCTACTCTCCAGTTGGGCGCAGGATGCCACTTCCTCCCTGGCACGCCGTCCTCGCGGTCCCCCGTCCACCCCCCTCCCCAGGCATCCGTGCCTTCCTCCTCGCCCGCGGCTCTGTCGCCACAGACGAGCGCCCGCGCCCCGAGTGGGTTTGGCAAAGGGTTTCCTGCCAACGGGCACGGGCTGGGTCGCTGGAGGGGAGAAGGCCCTGTGCGGGCGGACCGCGGCCTCGCCGCCCTGCGCGCCGGTTCAGGGCGTCGTCCCGAGAGGAGACGGCCGCGGCGCCGACGCCGGGGCGCCTCTCGGCAGCCCGGGGCCAGCGTGGAGCGGCTCTCGCGGCCGGATGGCGTTGGTGGTATAGTGGTGAGCATAGCTGCCTTCCAAGCAGTTGACCCGGGTTCGATTCCCGGCCAACGCAGCGAATCGACCTTTTGACGGCGCCAACCGGGCCCTGGCCCCCGCTAGCTAGCGTGACCTCCTGCTGGCGGGCGGATGTGGGGAAGGAGTCCAGGCGAGGCTTCACTTCGAAAGGCAAGGCCAGGCGGGCGACCCGAGGCGAGGCGAGGCGAAGCAAAGCGAAGCAGGCCGGAGGGCGAGCGTAGCATTCTTTTGAGGGTGCCCCCAGCATCAGGGGTGGGTCGCTGGTGACCGGCAGCCCCTGGCGGGAGGCTGCACCAGGTTGCCATGTAAAGCCACCGGGACCCACGGGGACGGCGCCCGGTGCACAGGTAGCGCCCAGCACTTGGGACCGAGGCGCTGGCCGCAGATGGCACGCGCACGGAAGCGGCAGCCCCATGCTCCCTGGTGGTCTAGTGGTTAGGATTCGGCGCTCTCACCGCCGCGGCCCGGGTTCGATTCCCGGTCAGGGAAGCCTTTCTTCTTCCTCCTCGCGCCACGCCTCTCTCTCCCCTTTTGGCCAAGGCCTTGGTCCGCTCGCTCACACCACGCGTGCCCGAAGACCGACCCTTATGGACGCCCGCCACACGCGGCGTCCAGCCTCACTGACACTTGCCACTCTGAGCCCTCCCAACATTTATGCCTTTTCACTTTCTCCCCTCGCCCTGGCCGTCGCCCGCTTGCGACAGTTCTTCCCGGCCCTGGCCACCACCGACATCACCATCACCACCACCCAAAGACACACCTATGCTTGAGCGCGCGCGGGTGCACGCCGCGCTCCGACTGCGATAACTGAGGGGAAATTTGGAACTCCCCGCCGGTGAACTTAGATGCTCCAGAAACCCTCTAGGCTTCGCCTGCTGAGTCTCCTGCTCTCTGGCGAGCCTGCAATCAGCTTGGACGTGAGCGCATCCCCAGGACTCCCCTTTTCTGTAATGTCTTTATATCGTGAGGGAACAATTATTTTGTCTCATCTACTGAAGTATGATTCAGTGCTTGATGACCAGTTCCGTATGGTCCAACTTGAAGAGCAAGAGCCACTCTGTACATTAAGATTTGTGGGTGTTGTCAGACAAATTCTCTCCTGGATTGTTTGGCTTTGTATATGTTCGTTTCTGTGAATATAGAGTTTGGCGGTTATGGGGTGACTCTTAATTTTCTGAACAGAATTTTTACTAAAGACACTAGACAATTGTTATGAATGCCTCATTTTTAGGCATGCTGAAGCCTTTCCCGTCATCTTTTTGTTGAGAAAGTACAAGCTGCTCTCTTATCCTGCACAGATCTGTGCCTCCATGCACCATCACCCCCACCCACACCCCTGCACCTCTAGGTTAATGCAAGCACTGCCTCGAAATTTGTCCTCTCACATTAAGGGCCCTTTCCAGTTCTGCAATGTCTCCAGTGTTTTAGCAGTTTCAAATTTTATTTTCCACTCGTTGTGGGACAAATATTGCCCCAAAAATTTGTATGTTGAGATCTTAACTAGAATGTGATGGCATTTGAAGAGGTAATTACAGCAATGAATATGTGGTTATTATGGTGTTCCTTATCCAGTATGACTTTTATCCTTATAAGAAGATGTCCTTATATGAAGTTGAGCACTGTGGCATATACCTGTAATCCCAGCATCTCAGGAGGCTTGCAATTTGAAAGTCAGACTCAGGAAAGGCAGGTGCTAAGCAACTCATTGAGACCTGTCTTTAAGTAAAATACCAAAAAGGGCTGGGGGTGTGGCTCAGTGGCAGAGCACCCCTGAGTTAAGTGCAAGGTAAAGATGTGCAAAGACAGGATTCTGCCAGGAGATTGCTTTTGGACTTGAACTGCAGTGTCAGCTCTTCTCTGGGCCTCCAGCCTGATGATCTACTCTGCAGATTTTGGACTTTCCAACCTCCATTATTACAAGCCAGTTCCTTAAAATACCCCCACCCCCAACACGCCCCCCCCCCCCCACACACACACATTTAAACTACCTCTCATGCTACCATTTCTGAATTTCCTTCAGTCTGTTGTATGTCTTATTGGTTCTGTTTTTCTTGAGAACCCCAACCAATATGCTACCCATTACTCTTCCTACCTCTCTTCTTTGGTCACACTCTTCATCTCCTTGTTCTTCCCTGAGAATACAATTTTTTTACAGTCAGAATTCTCTGCAAGTGATAGGAATCTAATTTGAGCTAGTCTAGGAAAAACAAAACAAACTAATAAAAACACAGGAAACAAGGACACGCCCATATTCCCAGCGACTAAGGAGTCTGAGACAGGAGGATGGCAAATTTAAAGCCAGCCTCAGCAATTTAGTGAGGCCCTAAGCAACTTAGCAAGACCCAATCTCAAAATTAAAAATTCAAAAGTCTGGAATGTGACTTAGTTGTGAAATGCCCCGCGGCTCAATTCCCTGTAACAACAACAAAAACAAAAACAGAGTCACAAAAACAACAAAAAAAGGAAGGATCTTTCAATGTTTCAAAACACTTAAAGTCAAGTGAAGGCGGAGTCTCAGTAACAATTGGAATCAATATCTTGTTATGAGCTAAGCTATATGGGCAGTGACCAAACAGATTCATTTTACCCAGAGACTCCATGTCATGTAAGAAATGCTTCTCCCATGGGAACACCCCGCCTCTATATCCATCAGCAGTTGCTTAGTATAGTATGTTTGGTAACACAAAATGGGAATTCTTATACAATGTTAAGTTGTTCTCTTTTTGGTTCCCATTTTTCTCAGACAATGTATTCTGTCAGAGAATGGTTGTCTAAACATTAGTAACCATTCTTTAACTTGCACTCAACTAGGGGTCATTTTGACCCACTTCCCCTTCTGCTTATGATCTCATAATGTTTGTTTATGATAGTTTTGAGTCATAGCAACAGCCACTTATGATTAATGTATTGACATGCTTTAAAAGGTGTGGTCTAACCCCTGGAGGGATCAAAAAGTGTAGACTTGCAGCCTGCCCCTTGACCCGCCAGCTGGTGAATAAATGTTCTATTTTCTGCCATAAGATGGCTCCGTGATTTATTGCATCTCCCCATAACAAACTTGAATTCCTCAGGATTTTCTATAATCTTATCTTGACTTTTGGGGAAAATATGCAGTGAATGACAATACTGCAATGAATATTCTTGTTGATATTGTTGTCATGCTTAAGTGTTTCTATTGGACACATTTTTTTGAAATATAATTATCAAATGATAAAATTTACAAATTTCAAAAAGTTTTTTTTTCTTCAGTACTGGGTATTGAACCCAGGAGCTCTCTATTGCTGTGCTCTACCCCCAGCCCTTTTTATATTTTATTTGAGACAGGATCTCATTAAATAGCTCAGGCTGGTCTTAAACTTGTTTTCCTTTTTCCTCCCTCAGTCTCCCAAGGCACTGGGATTGCAAATATGTACCATCAAGCCTTAAATTTTCAAGTTTTTGTTTTGTTAATACCTGGGATTGAACTCAGGAGCACTTGGCCACTGAGCCACATTCCCAGCCTATTTGTATTTTATTTAGGGACAGGGTTTCACTGAGTTGCTTAGCACCTCACTTTTGTTGAGGCTGGCTTTAAACTCAGGATCCTCCTGTCTCACCCTCTCCAGCCGCTGAGATTACAGGTGTGCACCACCACACCTGGCCCCATAATGTTTACTAATTTCTAATGCTATAATTTGTTAAGTTTTTGAAATATATAAATGTGAATGCAAATGAACTGATCAGCATGGATGGAGCCTTAATTTCTGTAATGGAGAATAGGAAAATCATTCACAATTTTAATAGGAAAAAATGTTGTGAAAAAACAAGATAGTCTTCTACATGGGCTTCTGCTCTTCTGTTCGAAAAACAGCTAGACACTATAATTTTCCCAAGCTCTGGTCTCCTCTTCTCTAACAGGCCACATTTCAGATTGTAAATGGTTCTTTTTATTTGGCTCCTGCTAAAAGCAAAATATTCCAATTACTTGATTGTTGTTTATTTGTTTGTTTGTTTGAGACAGGGCCTCACCAGTTTGCCCTGGCTGGCCTGGAAATTTGTAATCCTCCTGCCTTAGCTTCCTAAGTACTTGGGATTATAGGTGTGTGCCTATAGTCTGATCCAGCCCACAGTCTCATCTTTAACCATTGTGACCATAATACCATATCATTCACCCCAATCATACTACATAGTCTCCTTCATGGAACATACATCTATGAAATAATAGGAAATACATAGTTTATTGGTCTCTGTCCTTGATTCTTGGCACAGAGCTACTAAAGCCTTATAATCTTCTGAGCAGTAGGGGTGTTAGGAGCAATAAAATAAGGGAAAACTGGAGATGAGAGACCAAAAATCTCAAATCTGCCTACTCAAGGATAGGGGTTAGGGGTATTGAAAAGATAAAAACACAGGATGATTTAAGATGTAGAGAAAGGTGATGGGAGGTCTGTTCCTGTGTAATCAATCTTCATGACTCTTCGTGGGATGCATGTTTAGAAAATGGCAGTGTTAGCATGACCTGAGAATGGAGTTTTTGTCCTGACTTCGAAAGGTCACCCATGAAACACTTGCACAGACCCAAGTGAAGTGGTAATTGTTTTGACAAAGCAACCTTCAAGTTCTTGAAAAGTAACCTAGGCAACTATTATCATCATGGCCCACACATCAGAGGTGTCATTTGCAGCAAAGCTAGTGGGCATCTAATAATATATTGCTCAGCTGTGTGACTTTCCAAATTAGTGATTTTTAAAGTTAACCAAAAATGAAGGTCAGTAGAGGGGGTAGAGAGAGAAGAGGGGAGGGGAGGGGAGGGGAGGGGAGGGGAGGGGAGGGGGGATAGTAGAGGATAGGAAAGGTAGCAGAACACGACAGTCACTAGTATGGCAATATGTAAATCAATGGATGTGTAATTGATGTGATTCTGCAATCTGTATATGGGCTAAAAAGGGGAGTTCATAACCCACTTGAAGCAAAGTGTGAAAGATGATATATCAAGAACTATGTAATGTTTTGAACAACCAACAATAAAAAAAATAAAATAAAATAAAGTTAACCAAAAGCAAGTAAAGCTAAAGAGGTTTGGGACAACATCCTCAGTTCTTTTTTTCTTTTTCTTTGAGATAGGGTCTTGGTAAGTTGCTTAGGGCCTCACTAAGTTGCTAAGGCTGACCTCAAACTTGTGATCCTCTTACCTCAGCCTCAGGAGCGGCTAGGGTTATAGGTGTTCACCAATGTGCCCCATAAGCTAAAGGGTTTATTTAGATTTTTCCTTGGTTTCACTTCCAGACCTTGGCCTATGTACTTTTCTTCTTCTTTTCTGTCTTTCTTTTTTTTTCTTTTCTTTCTTTCTTTTTTTTTTTTTTTTTTTTGTTTTAATTTTAGATAGAATCTTGCTTCACTAAGTTGTGGAGGCTGGCTTTAAACTTGTGATCCTCCTTCCTTAGCCTCCGGAGCCATTGGGATCACATGCATGCACCACCACACAGCGCTGTGTTACCTTTCATCTGTATTCTTTAGCATATCTTTTAAGAATTTTTTATTTGTTTTAATTAGTTATACATGATAGTAGTATGAATTTATGCACTTTGATATATCATACATAGATGGGATATAATTTCTCATTTTTCTGAGTGTACATGTTGTAGAATCATATTGGTCATGCAGTCACATATATAAAGTAATAATGTCTGTTTTGTTCTACTATTCTTTCTATCCCCACATGTCTTCTCCACCCCTCCTTTCACTTCCCTCTACCTAATCTAAGGTAACACTATTCTTCTCTAGTGCTCCATCTGTCCCTAGCCTTATTATGAATTATCATCTGCATATTAGAGAAAACATTCGGCCTTTGGTTTTTTGGGATTGGCTTATTTTGCTCAGCATGATATTCTCCAATGCCATCCATTCAATGGCACATGCCATAATTTTATTCTTCTTTAAAGGTGATATTCCATTGAATATATATACAACATTTTTTTTTATCCATTTATCTATTGAAGGGCATCTAGGTTGGTTCCATAGTTTAGCTATTGTGAATTGAGCTGCTACAAACATTGACATGGCTGCATTAGTATAATATGCTGATTTTAAGTCCTTTGGGTATAAACCGAGGAGTGAGATAGCTGGGTCAAATGGTGGTTCCATTCCAAGTTTTCTGAGAATCTCCATACTGCTTTCCACAGTGGTTGAACCAATTTTCAGTCCCACCAGCAATGTATAAGTGTACTGTTTCCCCCACATCCTCGCCTACATTTATTGTTGCCTATATTCTTTTTTTTTAATTCTAATTTGTTATGTATGAGAGCAGAATGCATTACAATTCATATTACATGTATAGAGCACAATTTTTCATATCTCTGGTTGTCCACAAAGTAGAGTCACACCATTCATGTCTTCATACATGTACTTAGGGCAATGATGTCCATCTCATTTCACTGTCTTTCCTATTCCCATGCCCCCTCCCTTCCCCTCCCACCCCTTTGCCCTATCTAGATTTTGTATAATCCTCCCATGCTCAACCCCCACCCCATTATTAATCAGCATCCTTATATTAGAGAAAACATTTGGCATTTGTTTTTTTAGGATTGACTAACTTCACTTAAAATTATATTCTCCAACTCCATGCATTTACCTGCAAATGTCATGAATTTTAATCTTTTTAATGTTTACTGTATTCCTGATGATTGCCATTCTGACAGGAGTGAGATGAAATCTTAATTAGTTTTGATTTGCATTTCTCTAATTGCTAGAGATGTTGAACACTTTTTTATATATTTGTTGATCAATTGTATTTCTTCTTCTGTGAAGTGTCTGTTCAGTTCCTTAGTCCATTTATTAACTGTGTTATTTGGGGGGTTTTTTTGATGCTAAGTTTTTTGAGTTTTTTATATACTCTAGAGATTAATGCTTTATTGGACGTGCATGTGGTAAAGATTTTCTCCCAATCTGTAGGCTCTCTCCTCACATTACTGTTTGTTTCCTTTGCTGAGAAGAAGCTTTTTAATTTGAATCCATCTCATTTATTGATTTTTTATTTACTTCGTGTGCTTTAGGAACCTTCTTAAGAAAGTCAGAGCCTAGGCTGACATGGTGAAGATTTAGGCCTATTTTTTCTTCTATTAGGCACAGACATAGACTAGTGCCTAAGTCTTTGATCCACTTTGAGTTGATTTTTGTGCATGGTGAGAGATAGAGGTTAGTTTCATTTTGCTACATATGGATTTCCAGTTTTGCCATTTGTTGATGAATTCACCAATGAATGTTTTTGACAACTTTGTCTAGTATGACATAACTGTATTTATGGGGATTTGTCTCTGTGTCCTTTATTCTGTACCATTGGTCTACAAGTCTATTTTGTGCCATGCCATTTTTGTTGCTATAGCTCTGTAGTATAGTTTAAGGTCTGGTATTGTAATGCCTCCTGCTTCACTTTTCTTGCTAAGGATTGCTTTAGCTGTTCGGGGTCTCTTATTTTTCCAAATAAATTTTTATGATTGCTTTTTCTACTCTATGAAGAATGTCACTGGGACTTTAATAGGAATTGCATTAAATCTGTATAATGTATAAGTCTATAGTATGGACATTTGGACAATATTAATTCTGCCTATCCAGGAGCATGGGAGATCTTTCCATCTTCTGAGATTTTCTTCAATTTCTTTCTTTAGTGTTCTGTAGTTTTCATTGTAGAGGTCTTTCACCTCTTTTGTTAGATTGATTCCCAGGTATTTTATTTTATATTTTATTTTATTTTTGAGGCTATTGTGAATGGGGTAGTTTCCCTAATTTTTTTTTCAGTGGATTCATCACTGATATATAGGAATGTGTTTGATTTATGGGTGTTGAATTTATATCCTGCTACTTTGCTGAATTCATTTATTAGTTCTAGAAGTTTTCTGGAAGAATGTTTTTGGATTTTCTAGGTATAGAATCATGTCATCACCAAATACTGACAGTTTTTGAGTTCTTCTTTTCCTATTTTGTATCCCTTTAATTTTTTCTTTTGTCTAACTGCTCTGGCTAGAGTTTCAAGGCTGATGTTGAATAGAAGTGGTGAAAGAGGACATTCTTATCTTGTTCCATTTTTTAGAGGGAATGCTTTCATTTCTCCATTTAGAATGATGCTGGCCTTGGGTTTAGCATATATAGCTTTTACAATGCTGAGGTATATTCCTACTGTCCCTAGTTTTTTTAGTGTTTTGAACATGAAGGTGTATTTTGTCAAATGCTTTTTCTGCATCTACTGAGATGATCATGATTCTTGTTTTTAAGTCTGTTAATATGATGAATTACATTTATTGATTTCCATATGTTGAATCAACCCTGCATCTCTGGGATGAACCCCACTTGATCATGGTGCACTATCTTTTTAATATGTTTTTGTGATTTACCAAAATTTTATTGAGAATTTTTGCATCTATGTTCATCATGGATATTGGTCTGAAGTTTTCTTTCTTTGATGTGTCTTTGTCTGGTTTTGGTATCAGGGTGATATTTGCATAGAGTGAATATGGAAGGGTTCCCTTCTTTTCTATTTCATGGAATACTTTGAGGAGTATTGATGTTAATTCTTCTTTGAAAACCTTATAGAATTCTATTGAGAATCCATCTGGTCCTGGGCTTTTCTTGGTTGGTAGGCTTTTGATGGCATTTTCTATTTCATTACTTGAAATTGATCTGTTGAAATCATGTATGACCTCTTCATTCAGTTTGGGTAGGTCATATGTCTCTAGAAACTTGTTGATGTATTTGATATTTTCTATTTTATTGGAATATAAGTTTTCAAAATTGTTTCTAATTATCTTCTGTATTTCAGATGTATCCGTTGTGATATTTCCTTCTTCATCTTGTATTTTAGTAATTTGGGTTTTCTCTCTTTTTCTCTTCATTAGCGTGGCCAGGGATTTATCTAGTTTGTTTCTTTGTCAGAGAACCAACTTCGGTTTCTCAATTTTTTCAATTGTTTATTTTGTTTCAATTTCATTGATTTCAGCTCTGATTTTAATTATTTCCTGTCTTCTACTGCTTTTGGTGTTGAAGTGTTCTTCTTTTTCTAGGGCTTTGAGATGTAGTGTTAGGTCATTTATTTGTTGACTTTTTATTCTTTTAATGAATTCACTCAATGAAATAAATTTTTCTCTGACTGCCTTCATTGTGTCCCAGAGATTTTGATATGTTGTATCAGTGTTCTCATTTACTTCTAAGAATTTTTAAATTTTTATCCTTGATTTCGCCTACTATCCATTCATCATTCAATAGTGTATTCTTTTGTGATTTACCATAATTTTATTGAGAATTTGCTATAGTAGCTTGTATTTTTAATTTTGTCATTGATTTCTAATTTAATTCCATTGTGATCTGGTAGAATAGCGGGTATTATCTCTGTTGTTTTTTTTTTTTTTATTCACTAACAGTTGGTTTGTGTCATAAGGTATGGTCTGTCAGCACAGCTCAATAAATTTTTTACAGTGAATACAAAAAAAATAAGGTATGGTCTATTTTAGAGAATGAGTCATGTGCTGCTGAGAAGAAAGAAAATTTGTTTTTTGATGGTATATATATATATATATATATATAGTCTAAATTATTGACTGTTTTATTTAGTTCTATAGTTTCTTTTTTTAAAAAAAAGAGAGAGAGAGAATTTTTTTCAATATTTATTTTTTAATTCTCGGCAGACACAACATCTTTGTTTGTATGTGGTGCTGAGGATGGAACCCAGGCCGCACACATGCCAGGCGAGTGCACTACGGCTTGAGCCACATCCCCAGCCCTATAGTTTCTTTATTTAGTTTTTGTTTGGAAGATCTGTCCAGTAGTGAGAGAGGTGTGTTAAAGTCACTCAGTGTTATTGTGTTGTGGCCTGTTTTACTCTTGAAATTGAGAAGGGTTGGTTTGATATACATAGATGCTCTATTGTTTGGGGCATAAATATTTATACTCATTATGTTCTGCTTATATATACTTCCCTTAAGAAGTATGAAAGGTCCTTCTTTGTCTCTTCCAATTAACCTTGGTTTGAAGTCTACTTTATCTGAGATAAGAATGGAAACCACTGCTTGTTTATGAAACTTATATGAGTGATAAGGTTTTTTTCCATCCTTTCACCTTCAGCCTGTGGATGTCTTTGCCCATGAGGTAAGTCTCTTGAAGGCAGCATATTTTTGGGTCTTGCTTTTTAATCTAATCTGCCAATCTGTCTTTTGATTGATGAGTTTAGGCCATTTTTTTAACATTCAAGATTATTATTGAGATATGATTTATATTTCCTCTCATTTTGATTTTTTTCTGGTTTTTAATTTGACTTAGTTTCTCCATTGGTTTAATGTTCTTTTAGTGTATTTAGATCCTCCTTAACTGGTTTTCACTTTTTTTTTTTTCCACTTCATCTTCAGGGAATATTTTGTTGAGAATGCTCTGTAGTGTAGGCTTTCTAGTTTTGAATTCTTTTAATTTTTGTTTATCATGGAAGACTTTAATCTCATCTTCAAATCTGAAGCTTAATTTTGCTGGATATAAAATTCTTGGTTAGCATCCATTTTCTTCAGAGCTTGAAATACATTATTCCAGTACCTCCTAACTTTGAGGGCTGGGCTGAGAAATCAGTTGAGATCTGAATTGGTTTCCCCTTATACAAAATTTAATTGTTTTCTCTCACAGCCTTTAAGATTTTATCTTTTTTAAAAAATATCATTTTATTTTTTTACTTACAGATGGATACAATATCTTTATTTTCTTTATTTTTATGTGGTGCTGAGAATCAAACCTAGTGTCTCACATGTGCCAGACAAGTGCTTTGCCACTGAATCACAACCTCAGCCCTTAGATTTTATCTTTATTCTACATGTTAGTCATTCTTATTATAATGTGTCTTGATGTGAGTCTGCTGTAATTTTGTACACTTGGGGTCCTATAAGCCTCTTGTATTTGATTTTCCATTCCATGCTTTAGATTGGGAAAATTTCTGCTCTTATATCATTGAAAAGATTGTGCATTCCTTTGGTTTGTATCTCTGCTCTTTCATCAATTCCAATAACTCTTAAATTTGGTCTTTTCGTGTTATCCCATAATTCTTAATATTTTGTTTATGGTTTATTATCATCTCTGCATGGTCAACTCAACTTTCTTTTTTTAAATATTTTTGTTGTTGTTGTAGATAGACACAATATCTTTATTTTATTATTATTTTTTTTTAATTTTTATGTGGTGCTGGGGATCAAACACAGTGCCTCACACATGCTAGGTAAGTGCTCTAACACTGAGCCACAACCCCAGCCCCTCAACTCAACTTTCAAGATTATATATTTTATCTTCATTGTCTGAGGTTCTGTCTTCCAAGTGGTCTAGTCTGTTGGTGACGCTTTCTATTGAATTTATAATTTGGCTTACTGATTCCTTCATTTTGAGGATTTCTGCTTCCCCCCCACCCCCCCACAATCTTTCTTTTTTTTTTTAGAGAGAGAGAGAATTTTTCAATATTTATTTTTTGTTTTCAGCGGACACAACTGTTAGAGTCTGTAAACAAGTCAGGATGGCGCCTGGCATTTTGCCAGAGGGAGTGGTTTGTGAAGTAACTCCAGGGAGCCATTAAGTGTGAAGATTCCTTATTGGTTGACTGCTGTATCGAGTTTATGTTAATTCAGATAAACTGTGTGGAATGTATATATACCGCTCCGGTCCTACAATAAACAGCTCCCATTCCTGCTGTATCAATCTACACAAGTTGCTCGTCACCCCCTGGTTATTTTGCTGCAGCC
This sequence comes from Marmota flaviventris, assembly GCF_047511675.1. Classification (NCBI taxonomy): domain Eukaryota; kingdom Metazoa; phylum Chordata; class Mammalia; order Rodentia; family Sciuridae; genus Marmota; species Marmota flaviventris. The sequence continues at coordinate 112,988,743 of NC_092507.1, read as the reverse complement.
GGACTGCGGCACACAACATCTTTGTTTGTATGTGGTGCTGAGGATCGAACCCAGGCTGCACGCATGCCAGACAAGCGCGCTACCGCTTGAGCCACATCCCCAGCCCCCACAATCTGTCTTTATTGAAGTGATTTTTCACCTCCTGTATTTTTTCTTTGATTTCGCTTCTTACACTATCCTTTACTTCACAGATCAATTGAAATATATACAATATGAAGTCCTTTTTGGACATTTCTTCTACTGTGTTATCAGTGGTTTCTGTTGTTGAAGCATTGTCATTTGTTTGGGGCACTTTATTTCCTTGTTTTTTCATGTTGTTCATGTGTTTTCCCATCCAGAAGTATGGACATAAGGCAGCACAAATTCTACTTTGTAGACCTACAGTGTCCCTGAAGGTTTCCAGCACTTCACCTTTAATGGTGAAACCAATATCAACAACACCCAGTGTAAACAATATATGGCCTTAAACTAATAGCTCCCACTAAGGCATCTACTGCTTTCTCGCATTAAACCAAAATGATGAGTTCAATAACTATCTATAATATAAATAGAAAATTTGTTGAAACGGTTTACAATTTCAAATGGTGGGTGAGAGAACAGAGGTAGCATAGTACACAATTTTCCCAAGGGAGGTAGAGAGAATCTAGAAGCAAAAATTCACAAAAAGAGTGGAAGAGGAGCTATAATGATTGGCTGTTGGTAGGAATAAAGTTGGAAAGAAAAATCCAAGAAAACAGACAAGAGAGAAGAAGAATACAGAGAAAAAATTAAAGATATAAGAATACAACAAAATGCAAAACATCATTCATATATCATTGTCCTCCACACACTGATGCATAAAAACACCCTGTTCCAATATGGTAGAGATATTAGCGAATTGAAAAATAAAATAAAATAAATCTCACTGAAAAGTCAAACTGTCTCCATCGGCGTTCAAAAGTTTCTCACCCTTGTCTCTGTCATCTCTTGGGGTCACCAGGCCCAGATCAGCCCTCGCAGACCCAGTCACTATCTCACCAATCTGGGATTCAGATACCTCAGGCTTGGCCATGCTGAAGTCCCAAAATCTCAATGCTGCTTCTACTTACAGAGATACAGGGATAGATACTTGCATAGATGCAGGGATACACTCATGCAAAAGGAGCAACCCTGAGATGCAGCCCAAGACAAAAGCCATCAGCACTCCCAACAGGAGACCCCAGGTAACTCCAAACCTACAGGCACCCCCATACTGGACCTGTAGGTCTCAGCTGGAGTCCCCAGAGGCTCTTGTGGTGGGTGGTAAATGTGCTGGAACCCAGGCCCCAGGCCTTGGCTGGTGTCCCAAATTGGATGCAGCCACATGCAACCAAACCTGGAGTCTCCCCCGCAGCGGTCCTCTAGGGAGTGGTAGCAGTGGTAGTGGCAGTGGTTGATGGCAGCAGGTCAGCAGCAGTGGCGGCTGCAGTGACGGCTACAGTGTTGGCTACAATGTCGGCCGCAACTGCAGCTGTGGGGGCAGCGTCACCAGGTGACGTCCAGAGGTCAGCAGTGGTATCCACATCAGTTGTATCCAGGGCAGTGGTGTTTTCTGTGGCAGCAGCTGGTGGTTGCAGCTGCAAGGGCAGCAGCACCCTGAAAGAAGACCTCCAAGAGACCTCAGGGTGGCAATAGCAGCATCAGAGGCAGTGGCAATGGCGGTAGCAGTTCAGCATATCTTTTATTATATATTACACTGGTAAGTCTTATGCAGTTGTTTCTTTGAGTTCTGTGAATCATTCCAGAAAATTACAGAACCCAAGCAGGGTATTGTAGGAAATCTTGATTTATAGCCATCAGTCCGAAGCACAGGAGGGGGCTGGGGCTGTAGCTCAGTGGTAGAGTGCTTGCCTAAGCATGTGTGAGGCACTAGGTTTGATCCTCAGCACCACATAAAAATAAATAAATAAATGATAAATAGTATGGTGTCCATCTACAACTAAAAATAAATAAATAAAATAAAAAGAAGAAGATGAAGCACAGGAGGCCTGGACTTGCCAATGGTATCTGAAGCTCAGGCAATTTCATGGGACTCAGAACTCAACCTGTGGGATCTTATGTTAACCCCAGGAAATTGTTTTAGAATTCCATCTGGTTTTGGAGAATTGCTAGGCTTGGGGGAAAATCATATATTTAGTGTCAGAAGAATGTAGAGAGTGAGAGTGTATATATATATATATATATATATATATATATATATATATATATATAGACAAAAAAGTGTCTTCCTAATGTTGGAAATTGTTTTATGTCCTTCTTACTAAATTTATGTCTTGCATTTAAAAAGGTGTCTTGTATATGTGAAGGTCAGGGATAGGGAGGAAAGTGTCTTGTCTGTGGAATATTTAGATAATTCTTGGATTGCAGATAACTACCCTATTTTTTAATTTAATGTTGATTCTTTGGTGTTAGATTTAAGATGGGTCTCTTTTTTCTTGTCCCAGAGTTCCCTTGGAATTTTCTGTACTTGGAGTGGAAATAACACTGAACTGAGACCCAGGATGTGGGTTCCATTCCCAATTCTGCTTCTGGTGTTTCCCCCATCAGTTTCCTCACAAGCAAACAACAACCCAGAGCTTTCATAAGGATACCAGGGGATATGTGATAGATTTCTCTGGAAAGCAAACTCACTTCTAGCTTAATTTGTTACTCATTAGTTGGCAGAAATACAATCTGCTGACTGAGGACAGCTGAACAAAAAAAAAAATGAAACAATTTCCTTCCTCTTTTCTAAGTTAATCTCCCCACTGGACTCTGGCCCAGCTCAAGGATGACTTTGGAGACCTACATGTTTCAGAACCTAGATCCTGGCAGCAGATGGCTGCTTCAACCACTGACAATTTTGCTGTTGTTGGGTGAGTCGGGGGTCATTCTGAAATAGGATAATTTCAGCTATTCCTACTGCCTGCACTCTAGGGACCGGGGTAGTTAGGAGTAGGCGTGGGGCCTAGAAACTGGGGTAGTCTGAAAGGGAAGAGAGGACTCTGAATTCCTCCTTTCTTTTTAAAATTAAATTTATTTATTTATTTTTGCTGTGTAGGGGATGGAACCCAGGGTCTCATGAATATTAAGCAAGCGCTATAACACTGAGCCACCACTCCCTCATCTGAGGACCATGAATTCTTACTGTTTGGTGGGTCATAAAGTCAGAATTCAGAGGTATTTTCACAGACCCAGAAAGGTTACCAAACATACATGCTAATTTTGTACCACACCAAATAGACAGGATGAAACAAGGAGGGCATGAGAAATTAGTATTTTTATAGAATACTAATTGGAATTAGGCTCTTGAGATGGGTCCTTGGGAAAGGAGCTCCAAATCACCTCCCTCTGCCCTTCTCCTTATACACACAAATGAGTTTGTTCTTATTGTCTGCTGCTGCTTGACTTTGATCTCTTCTCCTTTACAGCTTCTGCGGACAGGCAAACTGGTGAGTTTGTTCTGCTTTCTTGTTCGGGTAGCATTTGTCATAAAGTAAGCTTTGCTTACTTTGCTTCACCAAGAATCAGGCTTGAGTTCAGCCTGGGCAGCTCCCTCATCTCAGTAGGTCCTGGGACTTGATTCTTTGCCAGATTCCCAGTGGATTCTCCAAAGACCCAAGGGAATGAGCCTGCTGTTGGTATATAGATTTTTAAGTGGGTCTGCAATAGTACTCTGTGGCCCCTGACCTCCTCTGGGAGCTCCTTTGAAACCAAACTCCCTCCAAAGCTATTTATTTACATCTTTTTCTGTATTTTATCCCTTAGCAGATTTCCCAAAGGCTGTGGTAAAACTTGAGCCCCCGTGGATCCAAGTGCTCCAGGAGGATATTGTGTCACTGAAATGCCAAGGAACCCACAACTCTGAGAATCATTCTGTCCAGTGGTTCCACAATGGGAACTTCATCCTAACCCAGCCCCAGCCAAGCTACAAATTTAAGGCCAAGAACAATCACAGTGGGGAGTACAGATGCCAAATGGACCAGACCAGCCTCAGCGACCCAGTGCATCTGGACGTGTTTTCTGGTCAGTAGAAGAAAGTCCAGGAAAGTGCTGGGAGGACAAGGAGGGATGAAATTTAATTTTTCAGAGGTTTGTAGGAAAGGGAAGGTGACCTGTTTACTGCAAAGCATCACTGTGAGTTGCCTGAAGTAGGTTTTGCCGACTCATTTCCTCCACCTTTTTGCTTAATATGTGTGATGGAGCTGGAAATTACCAAACTCTTCAGCGTTTATGAATGGCTATTTTTGCTTCCATTCTGATTGAGCAAGAGGCCATGGACAAATGACTGAGTATGAAAGAAACAAAAGGAAGTTCCTATTCTGTAAAACCACCCTACTCTGCTAGCAGTGTGGGGAAGCATGGAGGTTGGAGGCAGTAGACCTGCAAAGGCCCTAATCTGGGAGCTGGCCTGACAACTGTGAGGAGCTCTTTCTGCCAGAATTGTAGGAGGCAGGAGGCTGGACCTCTAAGGGAAGAATCCAATTTGGAAAATGAGGCCAGAGGTGAGGGGGAGAAAAAGGGCAGACCCTGTAGAGGCTGATAGAGTGTTGCAATGACTTTGATTTTTATTTCTGAATTAGATGAGAATCTGTAAGATAATTTTTTAATTTAAATTTTTTAACTGATATATCAATATAAAAAATTTTATATATTTATGGGTTGCCATGTGATGTTTTGATGTAGATACATATCATGTAATGTTTAAATCAGATTAAACAGTTTATCTTATGTAATTATGTGAAAACATTCCAAATCCTTTCTTCTAGCTTTTTGAAATATATATTGTACATTATTATTACCTATGGACATCCTACTGTACAATAGCATGCCAAAATTTCTTATTAAGTACCTGTTGGTCAACCTCTCCCTATCCCTCCTTCCCTCCTATTCTTTCCAGGCTTGGGTAATGACCAGTTTATTCTTAACTATTATGAGATCAACTCTCCCCATCCCCACATATGGGTGAGATCACACTGTGCTTGTCTTTCTGTGCTTGGCTTATCTCACTTAACATAGTGTTTTTACATAATGTCCATCTATATTGTTGCAAATGACAGGATTTTATTCTTTTTATGGTAGAATAACATTCCATTTGTGTATGTCGTGAGGTGGTTTTAACTAAAGGAGTCTTATTTAGATATATGTAACTATCTGACAGTTTTCAATTTAATATACTATACAGAAAATTCCCCTAAATACTACTTCTACCCCTCCAATTTCTGGAAATATGAGTATACCTATATTGCATTTTACTTCAACTGCACCTTGGTGCATAAACCCTGAAGATGGCCATATGTAAGCATCCCAATGCTTTAGATTTTCTTATTTAATACCAGGAAGGCTTGTGAGTATGTGTGTGTGTGTGTGTGTGTGTGTGTGTGTGTGTGTGTGCGCGCTCACTCCACCACCTAGCTACATCCCCAGACTGGGTCTGGCTAAGTTGCCCAGGATAGCCTCAAACTTGTGATCCTATGCCTCAGCCTACCAAGTAGCTGAGATTACAGGTCTGTGACACTATGCTTAGCTAAGAAGACAATTTTTTATGAACCTTTGAGACCCCTATACTAGTCAGAGTCATTTTCTGTTGATGGTATTCTAGTGAAAGGGAAACCGTGAGTTAACCTAAAAATCCTGCCCAAAGACATCACAGCTATCCATCTCCTCTCTTTGTACCTCATCTTTCCAGAAACAGCCAATAGTACTTCTGACTCTTCCTTTGAAAATGTAAAATTACAGATAACAAAAATTTAGATCCAAAGGTTTGATTTTTCTTCTTTTTTAAATTTTATTTTATTGGTTATTCTTAGTAAGATCCAAAGGTTTGATAAGGACAAACCACCTAGTCCCTTCCCTCTGTTGTGCAAAAAACTTAAGCTGATGAGACCCAAAATTTCAGCAGTTAACAACAGCAATAAGAACAGAATCCTGACTTTAGATTTCTGTTTCTTGATGTCTCAATGACAGTATCTTGCCTTTCAATGTACAGAATATTATTTTCTTAGGTGAATTTTCATTTAAATAAGATACAATATTTCTTATTATGTGATATTTCTTTCTATAAGAAAAATTGCTCTATTAAAACATTCTTTATAGACTTGTCCTCTGAAGTGGCTGAATTTTTGGAATCTGATCACTCTGCCATCAATGAGTGAGGATGTTTGTAAACAAGGAGGGAAAAGTTATTGTAAGTTCCAAAGCTTTCTTTAGTGCCCCTTTTGTTCAGAGCCACAATGGAACAGTGAATGCAAAAATTCATACCTCTTCATTTCTTAGTGGATGTAAGATTCTAATAAGAGTGTTCTATACTCTTGCATGCTTATTTCTCCCAAGATTTATATGTTGAAATCCTGTAAACCCCACAGTGATTATAACAGGAGGTGAGGCCTTTGGGGAGGTGATTAGGTCAGGAGAGTGGAGCCCTCATGAATGAGAGTAGTGCCCTTTTAAAAGAGGCTCATAGGAGCTTTGGGGCCTCTTCCTCCATGTGAGGATGTGTCAATAAGACTCAATTCTACAAACAGAAAACAACCTTCACCAGACATATAAGCTGCTAGCACCTTGATCTTGAACTTTCCAGGCTCTAGATTGTAAGAAATAAATTCATGTTGTTTATACCCTGGTTTATGGTATTTTGTAAGGGAAGGCTGAATGGACTAAGACAGAGTGGCTGGCATTATTAAAGCTCTATTTCATTACTAATACAGCTAATTGATGCCTACCTCACTTCCAGAAAAAAAAAAAAGTTCAAAAGTTACCATGAAGTTAGTAATTCCTAGACCACAAATTTATCCATAATAAATTGAAGGTTTGAGGTTCTATTCAGTTAACTCCTACAGTTAATAAAGTGCATTCATTTCCCTACACAAACATAGTGTTTTAAAGTGCATAAAATTGTTTTTGTTTTTTTTTTTCCTTTTTTTTGGTCAATTGACCTTTATTTTATTTATTTATATGCCGTGCTAAGAATCAAACACAGGGCCTCACATGTACTAGGCGAGCACTCTACCACTGAGCCACAACCCCAGCCCTCAAAATTGTTTTTAATATCTGCTCTTCATCTTCAGAACTTCTGAAAACTTCTATCCTTTAGAGGTCCCATAGAAATGACACCATATTTTTCCTATATGAGAATGCTTACATCTGCCATGAAACATCTCCAATTCCCTCCATCTGGAATTCTTTCAAATTCTATGGGTAATAAAGCCCTGAGGGTGAGGCTGCTAAGGTATACTTAGAACTTTTTCTTCCCATGTTTGTTTTTCAGACTGGCTGCTGCTCCAGACCTCTCAACTGGTGTTCCAGGAGGGGGACACCATTGTTTTGAGGTGTCACAGCTGGAAGAACAACCCTCTGAACAAGATCACATTCTACCAGAATGGAAATTCCAAGCAGTTTTCCCATTTCAATGCCAACTTCTCCATCCTGTCAGCAAACCGCAGTCACAGTGGTGATTACTCCTGCAGAGGAAGTGTAGGGAGGACGCCCTACTCATCAAAATCTGTGACCATCACTGTCCAAAGTATGGGAACTCTGTTTTTCAAATGTTATTCAAGGAGCTTCAGGCCTCAGAAGGCTGAGTGGGGAAGTGATTAATGATCTCTTTCAGATCATTAATTTTTTTAGCACTTGAACTGAATTAAGCTACATCCCCAGCCCTTTTTATTTTTTATTTTGAGACAGGGTCTCACTAAGTTGCCCAAGCTGGCCTTGAACTTTTGATCCTCCTGCCTCGGTCTCTTGAGTCACTGAATTACAGGCCTGTGCCACTGCTCCTGGTTGGCCTTTGTTTATTCTTGAGATATTTTGCATTGTAGATTTCCTCATGCTTTTTCTAGAGGCATCATGAGCTTGGCCAGTGAATGCTACCCAGTCCTAGGTTCAGAGGAGGTGGTGAGTGAAGATCAGTTGATGTAGTCTGTGGATTCCCTAATTCAAGGTTCCCCCAAAATTGTTCCCCAGCCATGAAACTCCTTGAGGGACTTCTTGGAATGAAGTTCACATTGATGTGGAACATGCTACATGCTGTGTTCCTCTCCTTTTATATTTATAATGCACATTAAAAGCTTAAGAACTCCTGTTGGAAAAAAACACATAGACTATGTTTCATATGGCATTTGCCAAACTATATGACCACAAAAATATTTTTCTCTATAACTTCAGACAGATGTGTCCAGGATAACCAATGTTAGAGTCTGTAAACAAGTCAAAATTAACACCTGGCATTTTGCCAGGGGAATGTTAGAGTTCATAAACAAGTCTGGATGGTGCCTGGCAAAATGCCAGAGGGAGTGGTTTGAGAAGTAACAAAAGTGAGCCATTAAGTGTGGAGATTCCTGATTGGTTGACTTCTGTATCTAGTTTATGCTAATTAGATAAGCTGTGTGGAATGTATAAATACTGCTCCTGTCCTGCAATAAATGGCTTCAACTCCTGCTGTATCAACGTATACAAGTTGTTCGTCACCCCCCAGCTATTTTGCCCAGCCAGCTGGGCTGCGGCAAACCCTTTAGGAAATGCTAATTTAGTTCTTTACTTGGGAAGGCAGAAAGATGAAGACATTCTCTAAAGGTAGATATTCTTCCTGGTCTCCCTTTCTGCTGTTGTCTTTGCCTTTAACCTCTGGATTGAGTTCCTTTCTAGGGACCTCATTGTTTATTCCAAGTTTCTGTAATTTTTTAATTACTCAGTCCTCTGCCTCTCCTCCTAGGTCCAGCAATTCCATACATCTCTCTACCTTGGTACCAAATCACTTTCTTCCTGATGATGGGACTCCTGTTTGCAGTGGACACAGGGATGTATTTCTCTGTTCGGCGAGATCTTCAAAGCTCAGTGGAGAACTGGAGGAATCCCAAAGTCAGATGGTGCCATGGCCCTCAGGACAAATGACTCCTCACCTTATTGCATAACAGCAGTTGCAACAGCATCTCTTCAGGTTACATAGCCCCTCCCTGAAAGCTAAGAAGCCACCTTTTTGTCACTTCGTTGCTCAAAAACATTTAATAGCTTCCCTTGCACTTGGAGTTAAGCTAAAACCTTTGCAATGTTTTATAAAATGCTTAACAATTTGATCCTCATTTTCTCTGTGATTTTATTTCCCTCTGTTTTTCCTTCCTTACTCTTCATTATTTTTGCTCTTTATTGAACACACTAATTATACTTCTGCACAGAGCCTATTATTTCCTGTTTCAGAAATGTTCTTCCTTACAGATACCTACATCATGTTTCATCATGTCTGTTATGGTTTTAATATGGTTTGGCCCCATCAAAACTTGTGTTGAAGCTTAGTCTTCAATGTATTAGTGTTGGGAGGTGGGGTCCAGTGGGATTTTGGGGGTCATGGAAACTCAGCCTTCATGCATGAGTTAATACTTTCTTAAAGTAATATGTTAGCTATCGTGGTAATTTAGCTGTTTTCTCTCTTCCCAATTGTCGCGATGGGACAAAATTGCGACATATGCAGTCGAGAGGAGAAATAAAGAATGTCCACGCACTTCTGCCCCTTTCAATGCTTTATTCATTCAAATTACTCAATACAGTTTCACTCTATAGGTTCTTTTTTTAAATATCTTTTTTTTTTAAAGAGAGAGGTAGAGAGAGAGAATTATAATATTTATTTTTCAGTTATCGGTGGGCACAACATCTTTGTTTGTATGTGGTGCTGAGGATCTAACCCGGGCCGCACGCATGCCAGGCGAGCGTGCTACCGCTTGAGCCACATCCCCAGCCCCTCTATAGGTTCTTAATTAAGAAAACGGCAATCCTTAATGCTAGGCACTGCAATAGACATAATCAATTTGCAGTAAACAATTCTAGATTAATTATTTCACAGCAAACAATTCTAGATTAATTCTAAGCACTGCAAAACACACTTAATCATGATAGGCTAATGACAGACATTCCCTCTGCGTGCTAAGTTCAAAAGTGTTAAGCTTTAGGCTTTATGTCCAACAGATGCACACTCACTCAGACCACGGTGATCAGGTCTGGAACCAAGGCAGGCTTTTACTGGTGTGGAGTGGACGACTGGTTGAGGAGTGGGTCGTAGGGAGGAATTGCAGCTCTTACCAAGATCCAGACAAGGCGGTAGAGTTGAGAGTGGTAAGGATCTCGCAGAGGCTCAGGAACGATGACAAGTGATAGGGTGACAGGTCCTCATCAGGCTCTCCAGCTTGAGTCCACCCTTGTTTCAGCTGGCTGAATCCCTGTTCATTGCTCTATTACTTATACTAAATTTTGGAGCTTTTGACCCCCCTTTCAATCCTTATCAGCTATCACCAGACTTCTCAGTGACATCATTTACCCTGGGGTCAGAAATATCTGGTCTGGTGGTCTCCTTCCTGATCTTCTCGCCTTTCCCTCTTATCAGGCAAGGACAGCCTGCCAGGGGCTTCACTCTGTTTATCAGGGTGAGGGGAAATAACTTGTCTGAGGCCATACTGGAGGGCTCTGTGGGTGTGCCTGGTGAGACACAGGTTTCAAACTGGAGTTTTTAAAATGAGTTTCTTGCTTAGGCTCAGGCCTAAAGCATCCTCACACCAGTGCTTCTAGTTGTCCTTGTACTTTTCTCTCATGCATAGAGCCCCAGATGCTTTCATTAGAAGCTAAGCAGACTTGGTCACCTGATCTTGGCCTTCCAGCCTCCAGAACTGGGAGTTAAATAAACATTTTTCTTTATAAATCACCCTATCCAGATGTTTTGCTATAGCAACAGAAAAATGGATTAAGACAATGTTATTCCTTTAGGTTTTTACTGAAATGTCACCTTATCAGTGACATCTCCATTCACCTACCATACTCCTAATTGTCCTCTCCTGTTTTCTTCTTCTTTTTTTTTGTGGAGGGGGGTGCACTGGGGATTGAACCTTGGGGTGCTTAACCACTGTGCCACATCCCCAGCCCTATTTTGCATTTTATTTAGAGACAGGGTCTCACTGAGTTGCTTAGTGTCTCACTTTTGCTGAGGCTGGCTTAGAACTCATGATCCTCTGGCCTCAGTCTCCTCAGCTGCTGGAATTACAGGCATGCCCCACTGTGCCCAGCACTCCTGCTTTATTTTACTTCATTGTACTTTTATCACCAACTGATATACTATGTGTTTACTTGTTTGTTGTCTACTTCCCTGCCCTCCCCCACTTTAGAATGCAAGCTCCAGGAGGAATCTTTGTTTTGTTTACTTCCACTTACTCAAAGCCTAGTTCAGTTGGTGCTGAGAGCCACGGCCGAGTCTGTATGGCCCCTGGCATTTTGCCAACAGTATTGATTGACAGGCGAGGCATTACTATCCGCCTCTGCCGCAACTTTTTTCCTGATAATCCTTCTTCTTCTGAACTTTCTTTTTCTTTCTGACTAGAGTTCCTGGGCTCTTATCAACACATGCCCTAACTATTCTTGGTTCCACTGGGGTGCCTTCTTCCCTTAGTAATTTACTTCTCACCCCTTCCATATTTTCATCACAAAGACAATACAACATTTCAAGACAAAACAAGACACAAACATATTGTATCAATCTTCTCCATTTTCTCGAAATGGTCATTTTTCCTCTCGCCCTATCTGCCCTAGGGACGAGAAGATTGCCCCCATCCTATCTATGGACGGGCAGCTTTTTTTCATCACTTACCCCCAAGTGTCCCGGGGCTCCCCGTACGGGCCACCAAATGCCGCAGTCTGGCTGGGCACAAATCACGAGCCACTGAAGCAGGAACAAACTTTATTTTTAAACTGCAGGAAAACACTTCACACAGCTCCCGGGGAATCCTCCGAACACCATGAGGCTTGTCCAGGAACCCCCAGCCGGAAATATATCTCCCGGAAATCCCTCCTCCTGCACTTCCCCAACCAATGGGAACTCTCGGGGAATCCCCAGGAGAACTCCAAAATAGTGCAAGAACTCAAAAGTTGCGGCAGAGGTGGATAGTAATGCCTCGCCTGTCAATCAATACTGTTGGCAAAATGCCAGGGGCCATACAGACTCCGCAGTGGCTCTCAGCAAGTTGGGACATGATAAAACACTAAAATAATTATGGAGTGAGTAAATTCTTTGACATTTGAAATCAAGGACCAGTCTTAAGACCAGAAAATGCTTAGAAACCTCCTTATTTTAAAACCAAGGAATCTGTGGTCCAGATAAGTGAAATGATGTCGTTAAGAGCATATGGGCAGTTAGTGTGCCAGACCTTTATAAGTGATTTGGATCGTGCTATAAATTTTGTTCCACAGGTTTCTTTTGTTTTGTATTCTACATTGAGTCATAAGCATCCCTTCACTTCACAGTGTCCATTTAAGTCACTATTTAAATATCTGTTCTACTTAAAAGATACCCAAACTAAATTACTAAATGTAAGTGGATATGTTTAAGTTTGTATTGCATACATAAATTCCTCTATGTGTATGCAGTGAAACTCAGTGAAGAGATAATTTAAAAATATCTGAAGGGGATTGGGGCATAGTGCCAGACCCTGGATTTGACCCCTAGCACTACCATTCCAAAAAAGTGAATGACACTGGAAGCATGTATATGTGATTTAAAGCTATACCTGCAACTCTTGTGTGTGGGTGGAGAGAATCCTCTCTCTCTCTCTCTCTCTCTCTCTGTGTGTGTGTGTGTGTGTGTGTGTGTGTGTAATGCTGGAGACCAAGCTTAGGGCCTTAGGCATGTTTAAGCAAGTGCTCTGCTGCTGAGTTATAGCCCCAGCACCTTAAGTACTTAGGTAGGATTTTAAGCCTGGGGGTGGGCAGTGTCCAGGAATGGGGCAGACAAGGCAGTACCTGAACAGACTGGGATACAGTCCCCCTAGCCTGCCCAGGCTATCTTTTCTCTTTTGAGGTAAGGTCTCTTCTCTTTCAGGCTCTCTTTGTTAAAATATCTTGACTCTGGCTTCCAGGTCTGACCGACCTAGACTCTGAAAAGGAATGGATTTAAAACTGACAGCTTCTCTCCTTCCTGGAATTAAGACACAGGTTATCTTTTTTTGAGGATAGTTTGAATCTTCTCTTTCCTCGGAGTATTTCCAAGTGTACATGTTTGAAATGGATCTTCTTTTGGCTTTCAGTAAAAGTCCAAACACCAGAAAGTCTTGATAGAATGTTCTGGCTTAAAGAAAGTGAGACAAGAAGAAGACTCAATTCATAAAGCCACAGACCTAATGGGAATGAGTGTGTATTTACTCCCAATTCCCGTATAGTCATTTAGGACAAAGGATGGACTGGGACCTGCATCAATTTACTGTCCATTTCAATCTGGGCTCTGGCTCAGATCCCGCTTAGGTCACAGAGACAAACGCACAGTGTCCCTTGTCAACTGGTCTCTGAGGATGTTGCTCCCCAGAATTACTAACTTTAAGGACGGATCTCAACAGAAGCTATGTTCCCGCTACCTTGCACCTCCTACCCTATATGATGCATTCTCCCAAGTAGAGTGAAGTCTCTTAAAAGATACCCAAACTAAATTACTAAATGTAAGTGGATATGTTTAAGTTTGTACTGCACACAGCCACCAGCGAAGGAGCGAGCGGGAACCAAATATAAAGAAACTAAAATCTCGGATAACCTGATTTCATCTACTTAAGTGTCATACAGCGGGGAAAGAACGAACCAAAACTAAGAAGCTATTATGCATTGGCCGGGAATCGAACCCGGGCCTCCCGCGTGGCAGGCGAGAATTCTACCACTGAACCACCAATGCTGCCGGCGGGTGGTAGGTGGCAGCATTACTTCTTCACCTCTGTTCAATTTCAGGATGTGTTTCATAAACAGCTATGCTGCCTCTTTAAACCTGCAGTTTCGAAAGAAAGAAACATTTTTTAATACCTAAAAGACAACAACTTAAACACTGTTTTAAGGCTGTAGCTCTATTCGCCTGGGTCTTTTCCAAGCCACGAAACTCTCACGCGCCCTCTAAGGCGGTTCCCAAGCTTGCGCGCCAGGAGAATCTGCTTCCAACCAATATCAGGGAGGACTAGTCCGGGAAGTTACTGCCTTAACTGGTTTCTGCCACAGCTAAGCGCCTTTAGAACCAACCGGGAGAAGCTGGAACTTTCCCAGTGTTTCTTTTTGGCAGCTCTGAGTCAGGAGCCAATGGGACCGACTAGCCCCTCTCCGCCCTGCCTTGCTCCCCGAATCTGCTGGAACCTTCTCCCCGAGTCAGCGCGGCGCCTCCCTGCTGAGTCAGCCCGGGCGGGCTGGGACCGGGAGACTCTCGACTGGCGGAGAAGGTGAGGGAAGGTTCGTGGCAGCGGGGGAGGGAGGTCCCTCGCAACGGGATAAAAAGCCGGTGGAAGCGGAGCTGAGTAGATCCCAACTGGACTGGCTAGAGAGAAACAGAAGGACAGAACTGCTGAGCGACCCTCCACGGCTAAGCAGCACTAACTTCCGCAGCCTTGTGCATCAGACTTTGTATCCAACTCCTCCAAGGAGCTCGAGAAGCCATAGCCATGTCTGCTCCAAGAGAAGTGGTAATCGGCATCGATCTGGGCACCACGTACTCGTGCGTGGGTGTGTTCCAGCAAGGCCGGGTGGAGATCCTTGCCAACGACCAGGGCAACCGCACCACTCCCAGCTACGTCGCCTTTACAGACACCGAGCGGCTGGTAGGCGACCCTGCCAAGAGTCAGGCAGCCTTGAACCCGCACAACACGGTGTTCGATGCCAAGCGGCTGATAGGGCGCAAGTTCTCTGACGCTACTGTACAGTCGGACATGAAGCACTGGCCCTTCCAGGTAGTGAATGAGGGCAATAAGCCCAAAGTACGGGTGTCCTACCGCGGGGAAGACAAGTCATTCTACCCCGAGGAGATCTCGTCCATGGTGCTGAGCAAGATGAAGGAGACAGCTGAGACGTACCTGGGACAGCCTGTGAGGCACGCTGTGATCACGGTGCCTGCCTATTTCAATGACTCTCAGCGCCAGGCCACCAAGGACGCAGGTGCCATCGCAGGGCTCAATGTACTCAGGATTATCAACGAGCCCACTGCAGCAGCCATCGCGTATGGGCTGGACCGGCGGGGAGCCGGAGAGCGCAATGTGCTCATTTTTGACTTGGGTGGAGGCACCTTCGACGTTTCTGTCCTCACTATCGACGCAGGTGTCTTTGAAGTGAGGGCCACGGCTGGAGACACTCACCTGGGTGGAGAGGACTTCGACAACCGTCTGGTAACCCACTTCGTGGAGGAGTTCCGGCGGAAGCATGGGAAGGATGTGAGCGGGAACAAGCGGTCCCTTCGCCGATTACGCACTGCCTGTGAGCGAGCCAAGCGCACCTTGTCCTCCAGTACCCAGGCCACCCTGGAGATTGACTCCCTGTTCGAGGGTGTGGACTTCTACACATCCATAACTCGTGCCCGCTTTGAGGAATTGTGCTCAGATCTCTTCCGCAGCACCCTGGAGCCGGTGGAGAAGGCCCTGCGGGATGCCAAGCTACACAAGGCCCAAATCCATGATGTCATCCTGGTGGGTGGTTCCACCCGCATCCCTAAGGTTCAGAAGCTGCTGCAGGATTTCTTCAATGGCAAGGAGCTGAACAAGAGCATCAACCCTGATGAGGCTGTGGCCTATGGGGCTGCTGTGCAGGCAGCAGTGTTGATGGGGGACACATGTGAGAAAGTGCAGGATCTCCTGCTGCTCGATGTGGCTCCCCTGTCCCTGGGACTGGAGACAGCAGGTGGTGTGATGACTACATTAATACAAAGGAATGCCACTATCCCCACCAAGCAGACCCAGACCTTCACCACCTACTCCGATCACCAGCCTGGAGTCCTCATCCAGGTGTATGAGGGTGAGAGGGCCATGACCAGGGACAACAACCTGTTGGGGCGTTTTGAACTCAGTGGCATCCCTCCTGCACCACGTGGAGTCCCCCAGATTGAAGTGACCTTTGACATTGATGCCAATGGCATCCTAAGTGTGACAGCCACTGACAGGAGCACAGGAAAGGCTAACAAAATCACCATCACCAATGACAAGGGCCAGCTGAGTAAGGAGGAGGTAGATAGGATGATTCGTGAGGCAGAACAGTACAAAGCTGAGGATGATGCTCAGAGGTGCAGGGTGACTGCCAAAAACTCCTTGGAGGCCTATGTTTTCCATGTAAAGGGCACCTTGCAAGAAGAAAGTCTTAGTGACAAGATTCTTGAAGAGGACAAGCACAAAGTTCAAGACAAGTGTCAGGAAGTCCTTGCCTGGTTGGAGCACAACCAGTTGGCAGAGAAGGAGGAATATGAGCATCAGAAGAGGGAACTGGAGCAAATTTGTCACCCCATCTTTTCTAGGCTCTATGGGGGGCCTGGTATCCCTGGGGGCAGTAGTTGTGGGGCTCAAGCCCGACAGGGGAGGCCCAATACCGGCCCCATCATTGAGGAGGTAGATTGAATGACCCTTATGATAAGTCAGCTGTTACTGTAAGGCCAGGGTTTATGGGCCCTCTAAGCTATCTTCTATGATCCTGTCTTGAAACTTCAGTGGGTGAGGGAGTGTCTTCCCCCACGAATGGGGAACTTTCTTCTCAAGGTGTTTTATAACTGAGGTATTTGTCATTTGACTTTTTAAACTCTCTTTTCTCATTTCAAACAGGCAGAAGTCATCATTACTAACACTTGTGTGACTCATTAACATTGTTTTCACCTACAGTTTATGTAGTTTAATATCTGCATGTATGGATTTTGTTATGGGAAAAATAGTTGTAGATCTAAATAAACTTTTAAAATTCCTTGGTTTTCTTTCCTACCAATTTTCTACATGATGGAGCTTGGGTTCTGAAGCAGGAGATGTTAGGGCAGGTGCTGAAGGCCAGACGCAAGGAGAATTCACAAGGTTGAGTATGAAACTTCTCTATAGGGGAAAATAGAATAAGGGGAAGAGTTTGAGGCAGAAACACTAAAACAATACTGAAGTTTAAGTGCTGACAGAGAACTGTGTTGTTCAGGAAAAGTAAAGGAGACAGAGTTGAAAAGGCAGAGACTGGATAGAAACTTAAGTACTGGCAAGGTTCTCATATGTGACCCTAAGATAAAAATTCTATTGGTATAACAGTGGTCCCCTTTATGTTTTGAATATGGCCCTTGCTGCTCTGCCACTGTGACTTATTTTTAAAATGAACATTTTTCTTTCTCTTCCTCTCTCCCTGCTCCTCCCTAATCTCAGGGGAAACGGGATTACCTTTCTTCCCCATCCTAGGCAGAGTTCTTGAGCACACACCCACCAAAGAAACAAGTAATTCTGACTTTGGGGATGGCATCAGAAGATTACAGAAATGACTATCTCCCAAATTAACAAGCGTATTAGAATTCCGGACAGAAAACATGTGGAATGTAGCCTTTGAGTCACCTCTTTAAAAGCCCCCTGTTCCTGCTGATGGGCAGAATCACAGCCTTTGGGACAGGAGTCCTCTGTGTTTCTCCTTTGCTAGCAAAGCAATACATCTTTTTCCTTTTTCTCAAAATCATGTCCGAGTTATTGGCTTGGCATCAAGGATAAGGCCAAGCTTTCAGTCACATTGGGAGCTTAGTTTAGTTTGTCAGTCTATGTAGTAATAGCACTGACAAATAGTTCACATGCTTATTAGACAATTCTAATCATGTCACTTTACCCTTTTTTTTTTTTTTTGAAACCCCAAGTCTTGGACTCTGGAGTATATTGTGGGAGGCTGATATAGCATGTGACCAGCGTTTGCCTCCCCTTTTGATAGGTGTGGCACTGTCTGTCACCCTGTGATCTGATTGCTTAGGTAACCAAAGATAGTAGCCCCATCTTTAGGGTTGAGAAAATGCAAATGTGTCTTGTGCATGGGTGTGCCTTCCTACATCCCTATGGGTTGAGCTACACTAACTCGTTCCTTTGTGATATTACCCCTTGCCCTGTTTGGGATAGAATGTTCCATGGACATGCCCTTTGTGTGTCCCCTTTCCTTACTCTGCCTTTGGGTGTGGCCTTCCTAGATGTCAGTCAACCTGCTGACAGCAGACATTATGAAGCTAGACACAGTCCCCTGAAACCTGGCCTCTTGCCTCATTTGAATGGCTTCTCCTCAATAAAAGGGGTCAGCATGAGCAGGCTCACTCTCTTTCTGCGGACCTTTAAGGTCAGAAGAGCCGTCACAACACCCCCAAAGATAAAAGTATTTCTGTCTCTTGTGTGGTTATTTCGTGTGGCCCAGTTCCCCTGGAGTGACCACTGAGTGTTTGTCGCATGCCACATGGCAGTATATGTTAGAATAGGTCTGGGGAATGATTGATCTTAGCTTTGTGAAAGAAATAAGTATGCTTATTAGACAATTCTAATCATGTCACTTTACCCATTTTTTTTTTTTTAAACAAAACCCCAAGTCTTGGACTCTGGAGTATATTGTGGGAGGCCGACAATTAGATAATTCTAATCACATCACTATCTGGTTTCTACTGATATTAGTGTATTCAAAAGCTCGGTTCTTGTCTCCCATGTCAATCCAATAACAAGGACACAGTTTTGAGTAAAAGGAAAAAGAAGGTTTATTGCTTTGATTGCAAAAGAGAAACACAGGGGACTCCTGTCCCAAAGGCTGTGATTCTGCCCATCAGCAGGAACAGGGGGCTTTTAAAGAGGTGACTTAAAGGCTACATTCCACATGTTCTCTGTCTGGAGTTGTAATTCCCTTGTTAATTTGGGAGATAGTCATTTATGAAATCTTCTGTTACCTCCCCCAGAGTCTGGATTGCTTCATTCCTATGGTGAGTGTGTACTCAGGGACAGATAACTCTGCTTAGGATAGGAAAGAAAGGTAATTCTATTTTCCCTGAGATTAGGGAGGAACAGGAAGAGAGGAAGAGAAAGAAACATGTCCATTTAAAAAAATAAGTCACATTGGCAGAGCAGCAAGGACTATATTCAAAGCATAAAGTGGACTACTGTTATACAATGTGGCATTTAACATCATGTCTCCTAAAGTCCCTATGATCTGTGAGTTTTTCAGTCATCTATTGTTTTTCATGACCTTAATACTTTTGAAGACTACTAGTTAGATATTTTGTAGCTTGCCCCTTAATTTGGGTTTGTTTGGTATTTTTTCAGATCTGACTGAGGCTTTGGGGGAAGAATATACTACTGAAGTGAAGTGTCCACGTCATCATCTTAAATTGAGACTGCATAGTATCACTGTCACTAGTCACTGGCAATGGTAACCTTGAACACTTGGTTAATGGTAACCTTGAATAGCTTTGTTTAAAAATTACCTTTTTAAATTTTTGTAAGCATGTCTCTTATGTATGCATTATGAGGTTCCTAAGACACACACAGTGCTTAATTTAACTTTGTACCCTCTTTTCAAAGTACAGAGTCTGACACATTGTAAATACTTAAATGACACTAAGTCAAAGATGGCCTAGTGAGAAGCAAGGGAAAGGGTATTTCACCTTGAAGATCAACCTGTGCAAAGTCATGTAGATTATACCAGTTCTGAAATTTTAATATACATTTGAATCAGCTGAGGGAATCTTACAAAATACAAATTAAGTAGACCTTTTTTTTTTTTCTTTTCCAAATTAAGTATGTCTGAGGTGAGACCTGAAATCTGCCTTTTTGATGAGTTCTAGGCTATTTCAATTCTACACCCATTTTACTAGGAAGCAAACTAAGGCTCAGAAGTGTCAAATGCTTTCCCCAAGGTCACAGTCTATTAAAATAACAGTTATGCTTGGCAAACTTCCATTAATCAAGCTAAAGATCCTTACATCTTGGCCCTTATGAACTTCTCACATTCTGCTTCTTTTTCTTAACAGCTCTTTTCTCTTCCTAAAAGGACAGAACTTTTTATTTTCCATACAGTTTCTCCCAAATCAGAAAGTGGTTTATTTTTGAAATTGTAGAAAAAGGATTTCTTGAAGCAACTAATTCCATGAGTTTATTTTTCCTATTACTTCTCCATTTGATCTAGTGATCTCTTTTCCTGTATGAACTAGGTAACCTATTGAATTAAATTGGTTGGTGTGGGCAAAGTGGAGAAACATAAGAATCTCATGGTCACCAAAGTTTGATACCATTGCCCTAGCATTAATAGACTTGAGGTAATTACAATTAATAATTAATTTGCTATAGCAAATGATGGGCTTTTCTTTGTTTAGTCACTTGTTCAGTCAGAAGAGACTGATAGCTGCCTTCCTCAGGGTGTTTGACATATAGAAAGATCTCAATACATTGTTGTTGGATGAAGGAAGGGATAAACAGGCAAAGGAAAACTGGTGTCTTAAAGTTTAAAAAAAAAAAAAAAAAAGAATTTTCTTCCTCAATAGGCAGGTATAGATCTTAATTGCAACTGCAAATTTAACAGTCTTCTGCATATAATACAGAAAAGTAGATTCACCTCTACATTTGCAACAAAGCACAAATAATCTTCGTGTAGGATTTTTTTAAAAAGTATATATCAACACTATTTTCTCCAGAAAATAACTGTTAATCATTTGGTAGAGAAAGAAAGTTGCAGAGCCAAAATACTTCCTTGTCAGAAGTGGGATTCGAACCCACGCCTCCAGGGGAGACTGCGACCTGAACGCAGCGCCTTAGACCGCTCGGCCATCCTGACACACTGCCAAAGGCTTGCTTTATTTTACTTTAAGTCTATCATTATGGAGCATTATGCCACATCATATTAATGTTTATTTATCGTTTCAAATAAAAATTTGATTCTCCCTGCACCCCTTTCTTTGTAAAGCAGCAAAAATAAAACTGTCTGTTACTAACAGCTCTTTCCAACTTCCTCACCGCCTTAAACCTTGAAGTTCCATTTTCCATTTTCCCTGGCGCTCCTGTCCTCTACAGAAGCAGAGTCAAGCCAGTCGTGAATCTAGTATCTGACTAGATACCTTCGCCCAAATGTCTGTTGCCAAATCCGACAGCAGGTGGATCCAGTACCGAGTCTCATGGAACTGGGAACATCCGGCTGTAAGGCTAACAGGGCTGAGATGAGGCGGGGGAAATAACTGCCTTGGAGCTGAGCCGTGGCTTTCTCATTCAACCTTGGCGTCCGAGGCTCCGGCACTGGGTGGCTTCTGCATTCCTCAGAGTCAGGGCGCAATTTGAGACCTTCGACAAATTTTAAACCTCTATTTCCGTTATAAATGTAATTCCAAAGGCGCTTCCTCGAAGCGTTGGTGGTATAGTGGTGAGCATAGCTGCCTTCCAAGCAGTTGACCCGGGTTCGATTCCCGGCCAACGCAAAGTGATTTATTTATTTATTTATTTTGGATACTTGTTGCATTTTATACCTGCCTGACACTAGAAACTGCAGTTCTTGTCTCACTGTCTCTAGTTTTGATACTTCCCTGTACTCAGGAATGAATCTTTGTGATCTTCTGGATTCTGGGATCTCATGCTTGAATCTCACACTCGGAAAGGAATTCCTCTGCGAAGTTCAGACGGTAGCCAAAAACACATGAGCAGTGTGAAATTGGCGGGTTCATTTAAGACATCGCATTTTCAAATTTACTTTTAATTTATAAATTAATTGAAAGAATACATTAATAAATGAAGTTCCTAAATAAGTAGAACTTCTTAAACGGATACTCACCACAGCTATTTAAAGTTTAAGTATTTGGGGGGAAACAGGTATATGCCCCTTATTTTTCAATTGTAAATTTTATAGAATGTAAATACCTATAGATTCCCTATGAATGACATATGGCTTTACCTCTTTTACTGCACTACATGGATCAGGACGGTGAAAAACTATGCCAGCAACCGGCAACTTTTCGAAGGTTCAGTAATAGTTTAGGACTTTCATAAATAGTGATTTTGAAAATGGGAAGCTAGTAGTCCTCCTCGTTAGTATAGTGGTGAGTATCCCCGCCTGTCACGCGGGAGACCGGGGTTCGATTCCCCGACGGGGAGACTTCAATTTACTTTTTTCATCCCTTGATTCCTGTGTAAGTATATCATTCTTAAACAACTTTAAAATTTAGGTTTCAAAATTATGTTCTCTAGTCAATTCTTGTATTAATCCTAGAAGCGAGTTTCCATACCTGTCATTGGATGAGCCTGTCACTCATTTTTACTGTCTTCCATTCCCAGAACTTTCTGCTGCCCACAGGAAGATCCTCCTGGGGTTCAGGCTGTGCCTTAAGTCTTGGCCACCTTTCCTCTTGCTATCCCCTGCTTCAATAGGAGGAGCTCCTGCGTATGTAGCTCTTGAGCAGTAGCCAGCTCCCCAGTTCTCGTGTCCGCACTTTTTCCTGTGCCCTACTGCATGAAGGTCTGTAGACTTGTATAACAACCAAGAAACAAACTACAAGTTATAGGGAATAACAAAGATTTCGTGCCCAAATCAAGCAAAGAAAGGAGCAAATCAAGCACGTAAACACAATAGGGAGACCTGGGTTTGGTTTTGTTTGTTGCTGCTGTTTTTAATCACTAAGGAAGAGCTTGCATTTGGCAAATAAATCATTTAACTTATGTGAAATTCTGATTTTTCACCTGCTAAAAGGAGGAGCACTTCAAACTTTACTTTGAGTGGCGTCTTCCAGATCCTTTGTGAAGTCCGTAGACAATTAGGCCCCAGGGAGGGAACTTCCCTTACAGTTCCCCTACCGGCCCGCCCTCCCGCCCGCCCTAAATTAACCCGGGCACCAAAACTCCTCCTACCACCTAGCCTGGCCCTCCAAAAAGCCCGCCAAAAGTTAAGTAACTCCTCCCACGACCTGGCTCTTAGCAGAGTCCCGTAAAAACCAGACCCTCCAGGTGGCCCACCGCCCTTCCCCTGTGCCCCGAAGATGAAGATGTGCCCCTCTGGTGCTGAATAAAGCATTGCTGGTCCACGAGGTCTGCCTCCATTTTCTTTTTCTTTTTGTATTCTCTTTCATGTGCTTTCACTTTGTAGCTCTAAAGTCCTTTGAAGTAGAACCCTGCAGGAAGAGTGTGGTTTTTAATTGACATATTTTGAATCTCAACTCTCCCACTTAACTAGCCCTTTGACTTCAAGCAAATTGTTCAAACTTTCTGAGCCTGTTTCATCGTTAAATGTATATATTAAAAAGGTATTTATTCTGATAAAGAATAATTAAGAATAATTCTATATTTTATTCCAAATGGTTGTTTTGAGGATGAAAGATAATATGTGTAAAAAACATGGTATATAGTATAGGCTCATTTTTTTAAAAAAAAGGTTTCCTGAATAGGTAATACATAGTACTGATACCGCAGGTTATTGGGGGTGGATCCTGCTTCCCCACATGTTGAAGTTTGAACATTAGAGAAGCATATGGAGGCAAGCATATAAAGCAGGGTTTATTTTAAAAGGGGTAACATAGGCTTCTTCTGGGAGGGAGAAGGGGGCCATAGCTGGTGTCCTGATATCCCAAGAAGCAAGTTGTTCTGCACTTTTTACTTGTCCTAGGCTTCCTTTGTTCTCCTGCCCTCTTCCCCTTATCTTTCTCCTTCCTGAGTACTTGACTGGGCCCTGGACTAGGCCCAGGAATGCTTGGTGGGACAGCCTAAATAAAGGTGGGAAATTGGTGGGCTGAAGGGGGAAGGGCAGGATGGTGCTGCCCAGGACACATTAATTAACAACTTTATAGCTCCCTGTAGGGAGGGGCAACTCCTGGGACCAGTTACCTTAGCAACAGGTTGGAGCAAGGGTAAGTTCTTGATTAGGGAGCAGGAAGGGCTCTGAAGGAATTAATTGTCCCTCAGGGGACAGTCTCCAACTCGCAGAGACTCACTCAAATTGTCCTGACTTGATCTACCTATCTATACTGACTGCCAGCCTAATTCGGGCTTCAGTACTTGCAGAAAATATGGGGAATTGGGCGGAGGAGGTAATTCAGTGGTAGAGTGCTTGCCTGACACCATTGAGTCTCTGGGTTCAGCACTCAGCACTGAAAAGAAAAAGAAAAATCACACAGGTATAAAAGAAATGAATTACTAACAAATGAAAGGCACCCACCTCCCAGGGGCACAGCGGCATACACCCATATACAGCTCAGGAGGCTGAGGCAGAAGGATTTCAAAATCAAAGCAAGCTTGAGCAACTTCTCTCAAGTCCTGACTCCAAATAAAAGGGGCTGGGAATGTGGCTCAGTGATTAGGCACCCTTTGGATTCAATCCCCTGTACCAAAAAAAAAAAAGTGGAGATATATATATATATCTCCATCTATATATCTATCATCAGAAAACCCCTCTTTATGCTTTGTTTTTATATCTCTTTGATATTTGGAGTCAGGGGTGGTGTGTTTCAAATGCAAAGTTGGAATCATACTATGCATATTGTTTATTTTTTAATAGACTTTATTCTTTTAGAGCAGTTTTAGGTTCATAATGAACTTTTAAGGAGAGTACAGAGATTTCCCAAACACTCCTTATCCTTAATATACATGGTCTCCACCATTATTAATATTCCCCACCAGAGTAGTCATTTGTTGATAAATCTACATTCATAGATCATAATTATCCAAAGACCATTGTTTATATTAGGATTCACTTGGTGTCCTATATTTTAGGGATTTGGACAAATGAATAATGGCATGTTTTTTTAACCTGCTTGACTTTTTACATAGAAATGTTGTGACTATTTATTCATTAACTGTTAGCCTAAAACAATCTTTTAATCACTTTATTGTGTTATACTATTGTTATGCCAGATTCATGGGACCCCAATAGACCTCCAGGAGCCAAATCCGGGGCAATCACAGGAGAGTCTTTATTGCAAGCTCGAGCCTGGACTCACAACCATTCCCGACGCAGCAGTCCCAGGGAGTGAGTCCTGGTCCTTTGTTCAGTGAGATTTTATAGGTTTGGGGGGTACTCTATGCGTCACAACATCACACAGCATATCATTCCATACCGCAGGAAAATCAAACAACAACTCTTAACATTGATTAGCATATTCAATGTCGGGAACAAGTTGGGTAGGGGTGATTGGTTAGTACAAGAGGAGGATTCATTTGAACTGATTGGTTTAGGCCACGAGTGGTGTATGTGCTAAACTACATGGTTTCCCAACATGTTATCAACCACCATAAACTACTTGGGGGTCATCTGGCATCCCAAGTATTTTCCCTGTCTCATGCTGATTGGTGGTTGCTAGGGGGTTGCTATGGGTCCTTACCTAGCCTAACTGAGTCAGGGACACCTGCCACAGCAGACCTCTGTTATTTACAGGC
Organism: Marmota flaviventris; assembly: GCF_047511675.1. Lineage (NCBI taxonomy): Eukaryota > Metazoa > Chordata > Mammalia > Rodentia > Sciuridae > Marmota > Marmota flaviventris. The sequence goes on along the minus strand of NC_092507.1, from coordinate 112,963,631 downwards.
AAACAACTCAGCAGGGTGGGTATGTGCTTAGGAGTGCTCTGTGGGTCTTTCCAAGGACAAGGGTCACACCCCCTTCCTTAGGACTGGCCTTGAGGTAGAAGTTGCTGTTGTTTATTTATTTTTAAAAATGGAGTCACATCAGTTTCTCACTATATGGATACACCACAATTTCTTTAACAAAACTTTTATTTTTGAACATTGATATTTCCAGTTTTTTGGGGGGTGTTTTTTTTTTTTTTTTTCTCCTCTCGTGGGGCAGCTTCTGAAATCTCTGCTCAGTATTCTTTCAGTCTTCTAGAAATAACTTTCACCTCGACCTTCCTAGAACCTCTGCTCAATGAATGTCCATTTCGAGTGTGAAACAAGGATTTGACGGAGATTTATTGGCAAATTTGATTTTCTTCCATGTGACTCACTCCTTCCTGGATTTATGCCTTCAACTTCCAAGACAATCTGGCAGCTGCTAACTGTATCCTGATGCTCAAGACCAAGACTGTTGTTTTCTGTTTACATCTGAGTCTGGCTGACAGATGAGTACCCACAAGATGAAGGTCATATTTGTGGTTCCTTCTTCCAAACCTTGAATCCTTTTTATTTTTTGTCTATTTTGGTTGCTCTCCAGTGCCCACAAATAGATTTTTGAAAAAATCTTTAGTCCAGAGTTTATAGTTTGTTATATGTGTAGTGATTAGTTTCACTCAAGCTAATCTAACACTACAGAAACTGGAAATGCTTTTTAATTTTATTCACACTCTTTTGGAAATTGAGGAGTTTCTAATTTTTATGTAGTCAAATATTTTTCCTGGTAATTTTTTTATACATAGAATGATTGAGTATTAGATCAGGTGTTTGTTTTGTTTGTTTACTTGGTTACTTGGTGCCAGGGGTTGAATCCATGGCCTTGTTTATAAGCACATGTTCTACATTTGAGCTAGGCCCTCAGCCCACAAATCAATTTTTTAATTTCATGTGTTTTGTTTTGTTTTTTGTTTATTTGTTTGTTTGTTTGTTTTGCTTCTTTGGCAGTATTTTTCTTTTTGAAATTATTTTGAGATATGACATGTGATAAATCTGTAGTGGCACCCACTTCTCCACAGAAAATCTTAACTAAGCTTCTCTAGAAATCTTCACCATAATGGATTTTAAGACTACCAGCAAGAGAGTCTCTATAAAATAATTCAATGTAGGTAAACTTCCTGTTTTCTTGTTGCTCTATTACTTGGTCACTGGATTGAAAGAAATCAGCACTCCAGGTGCTGAATGCCCCTTTACTGCTTTTTCACAAACATTTATCCAGTATAGTAGTTTGCAGAAGTGTGTTTGCAAACACAAAATGTGATTTAAAAAATGACAGATCCTTTAACAAGGCCTCTGGCCTTGAGCTGGGGCTTCACAGAGATGTCTGCATTTCAAAGATAAGAGCAGTTACCAATTGGGCTCCTTAGTAACAGCTGGCAAGGGGAGGAAGAAAGGGGAGAAGTGTTGCCTCAAACAGTGAAAGAAATAACTGCTTTAATGTGAACTTCTGCAGACTGTGAACTTCTGAGCCCCTCTGCTTACATGCTGGGTATAAAGTTCTGAAACTACCTGAATTCTGGGTTCAGGGGATTAATTGATTACAGCGAAAACTGTGCTCTCTGAATCTGGCTGCAGCCAAATAAAACTGTTTCCTGCTATCTTCAGTGCCCTGCCTCATCTGTCCCCTAAAATACCCCTACAGCTGTAGTTTTGGTTTTGACTTAGTTCTCACCAGTAAGATGTACTTGAGTTTGATTTTGATTTGGAACTGTGTTAGGAGTGAGACATCGATCCATTTGGGGGGGGGGGGAGGGATCAAATTTCTCCAATTGCTTCTCAATAAATTGACAATCATTAAGTGATTTGTAGTCTCAATAAGTAGTATGTTGTAACATGATGCTGGATCTATTATCATCTGTTGGACTAAACAGCAATTGAATTCACAAATTTTCAAGTCTTTGTTTTTGTTGTTGTAGTTGTTTGTTTGCTTTTGTTCTTAGTCTTTAAAATACTGTTTGAAGGTTTTTACACATCTGCTATCTCTAATACATGAAAAACATTTATTGGAATGACATTAATAATTACTTTGAATCCAACCATTCAGGCTGAAAGAGGCAACAGTGTGGGGGTGAAGTGCCAAGGCTCTGTGGTACTTCCTGTGTTTGAAACTTGGCTCTCTTTGTCTGAGTTCCCTCATATCTGCAAAACAAAATAATGACAATAATCGCAATTCTCAAAGGGTTACAATATGTTTAGAATGGTGTTTGGTTATGAGAAAGCAGTAATTATCCTTCCTATTATTAAAATAAAAGCTGTAATGCCTGTGTGGTAGGGTATTTGGGATTTAAATAATCTTGCCCCGTAGAATGGAGGTGAATTTCAACCGGGATGGGAAGAAGTGGTATCTGCATCTCAGCAATCCATTAGCTCTCTCAGCCCATGTTTCTATCAGCCCCACAGCTTCCATCCTTTCTGGTTTGTGCCTTCCCTGTGATCTGTTACTATCTGTTGGCTCTTCCTGTTAATTCCAGGACTTTTAATATCAAGGTCTCTTGGAGGCTGCCCTTCCCACAGTAGCCACAAACAAGAATGACTACAAGGTAGTACCTACCCATAGTGAATAGTTACAGCCTTAAAGGATCAAATTGACCAGATTGGCAATCATTAATGGAGCAGAGTTCAGGTTGCTCTATCCTGGCACATCGTTTTCCACTCATTTTTTTTTTTTTTTTAATTTTAATGTCTTCTAAACAGAAAACTTGATTTTAAAACTCCACTTTCTCTTTTAATTGACAAGTTTTGTTTGCTTATTATAGTTATTGATATGTTTATCACCATCCCATTTTGCACTTTCTTTTGGCCTCAAGTTTTCTTTTATCTTTTAAAATAAAATGCTGCTTCTTTTTTTTCTCTTGCTTTGGTTTGGATTGCTGTTGTGTGCATGTAAAGTGAAACATAGGAAATAAACTAGAGAGTAATGCTTTTTATTTCTACTGTCAATCTAACAAAGGAGGTGAAGTTCAGCATAGTTCCCAATTTGGATTTCATGGATGAGCAAAATTTTCCCCCAAATGTTGGTTACCAGGAGAGGGTTCCCAACTTTTTGTTTTGTCAAGTTAGTACACTAACAAAAACAATCATATCCTCAACAACTCTCCTCTATCCTAATTATAATTTTATAAAAGAAAGGACTTAAAAAAATTAGAGTGTAAAAAATAATCTCAATTTAATGGTCATTTGGCAAATATATGTTTATATGTACAATACAAACACATGTATGTATTTTGCGAAAAATATATTTATATATGTATTCATCTATAATTTTTGCACATGCACACTATGTGTGTATTTTAATTTCATTGAAATCTTTGAAAACTGAGCCTAAACTGAAACCCATTGATAAGACAATGGCAATGCAGAAAGAGAGGTTATGTGTGGAGGCTCCTGAGGCCTGGGACTTCCTTAATAAAGAAAATTCTTTATTAGACCAGACCTGATGAGGACCCTAAGTTCATGGTGATAGACTGAGGAGTCTCCACTCTTAGAGGTCTGGATCTCAATATGTCAGTGGGAGAGTACTGAAGTTGTGGGTATTTATAAATTCCGTGTTCTATCTGGGTGCTTAATATACTAGTAAAACTCTTTTTAAATAGCTGGGGTTGAAGATTAATATTGTTATTCGAAACACCCTTACTGTATTTTTTTTTCCAGACATAGTTGGATACAATCATGATACAATATTTTAAGTTTCACAATCGTAAGTCATTACTTACCCATATATATGCTACCTAAATAGTCTACATCAGAAAAGGAAGAAAAAAAAAGCTTAAAGCTTATTAACATATCTTTCTGAGCAAAATCAACTGAACTCCCAAACCCACGGAGAGCATTCTTTGGGATTTCCTAAAGACTTTCTCGCTCGTCTGTCCTCCTTGGCTTCCTCTTCCTCAGCCTCTTGCGGGTAGAAGCTGAGTCCTGTTCCAGACCTAACCAGGTGCTAGCCCCGGAAAAGACGCGCCACTTCGGCGCCTTGGTGTGCTTGCAACCGAGGTGCCTCCAGATTCCTAGGTCTGCCTTAAGCATAAATTTTTAGGACGGAAAGAGCACTACGAATTTATTCTTCAATGAATTAACTTGGCAGCTCACTCTCTCAGCGCCTGTCTCTGTGGCGCAATCGGTTAGCGCGTTCGGCTGTTAACCGAAAGGTTGGTGGTTCGAGCCCACCCAGGGACGAAAAGGTGTATTTTGTAAACCGTGAGGGCCTGTGCATGTTGAACTCCACCACGTGTAACCGCTAGCAGCCCGGAAATGGTTGTTAGTGTAGTCTTCATCCTTAGCTGTTTCACCCCCTGCTTTTGAAAGTAGGGTTGCGTTTGGTAACTTTGAAAAAGCAATTATTGTTTTCCTTTTAACCACTGAAACTGCACCACAAATTTAGGTTTTTACAAGAATTTACTAACCAAAGGAAGCAAGTTCAGGACTAATAATCTAAAAACGAATTCATTATCTTTTCCACCAAACCTGTTCTTGCCTCACCTTTGTATTTCCTGCGTCATCAAAAGGGCACCAAGCCCTGAACCTGGATCCACAATCACGCTGAGTCCTACTGGCTGCCAATTCCTGGAGAGTTCGCTTCCTAAATATTTTTCAACCAGACTTGTTCAGCCTAGCAGTCAGTAGGACAGCTTCCTCTTGGATTGTTGCAATACCTACCCTAGCACCCTAGCGAGTTTCCTGCCTTTTATTCTCTCCTGTCCATCTTCCAGGTATATGCCAGGGAATCTTTCTAAACTACAAACCTGATCTGCTTCAATTACCTCAATGGCTCGATGGGTCCGATACAACCTCCATACTTTGGCAGGCAGGGTGAAGGGTGCCCAGAACTCTCCCCTTTCCAACAGAATCAAACTGTTTTCTTGAACCCATGGACTTCTGCCTGGCAAGTCCTGCTTATCCTTCACCGCCTAAGGGGATTCTTTGTTCTCTTCCTATTTGCCTGTTTTTCTCTTCATAATCAAAGTTCCTCCAGACAATGACCCTGAGGTGTCTAATATCTTCATCACCTACACTCAACCTTTGCATGTTGTAGGAACTAAATAAATATGAGTGAAAGTGCAAGGTTACCAAATGTACTTGTCTCATGTCTAAATCTTACCTAATATTCATAAACTCATTTTGAATGATCTTGGTATACAAACTATACAATTATACTTGGTATAAACCACACAATTAGGCTGAACCTCTGCCCAGGCCTCTAACCTCCTTAGTAACTGTGGCTTTTCCTAACAGCCCCAATGTGCTGAAATGACCTCTAACTCCCATTCATCTTCCTATCACATGTAGCTTATAAAAAATCCCATTTTACTCAGTTGTCCAGCAAGATTTAAAAAATAAGTTAATAATTCATAGGAGTTGTGGTAAAATGGTTGCTGAGTAGAATGTGGTTTTGCATAAATCCAAACTAAACCCCCACAGATTTTTGACAAAAGAAGGGGAAAAACAGATCCTATCATTTGTATTTTATTACCATGTTTTTTTTCCATCTTTGTCGCATGCAAGATCTTGTAAAATGTTTTATTGAAAGCAAAAGTGTTTTGTTAAAAACATCTAGAACAGAAAGAGATAGTTAAAGCTTTCTTCCATAAGCAATGTTTTCCTTCCCTGCCCCCACCCCATTGGAACTGTTATGCTGAGAGATTTCAAAGTTTCACAATTTAACTCAGTCAGTAGAATTCAGGACATTTGGAGTTGGTTATCCAACATTTGTTCAATGAATAATGGGAACAAAGTTATATCTGAATTAGATATTGAAACAGAAAAGCTGTATTTAAAGTCCCTGCTCCTCCTTGTCTCGTACTACATTGGTCAACAAGTGTCTTCACTCCTTGACCATTCCTTCCTATGAACTTGTGGTTGACTCTTTGTTGCCTTGCTTTTCTCAGCTCAGAGAGTGAACTGTCTCTGTTTCACTTAGCATAACACAAGTCTGTCTGATCTAAGCTTTCTTTTTCAACCTCAGCTCTCTACCCCACCCCCAAGTCTTCAGCCCCCTTCCTAGGCTTATTGCCTACTCATGCATTAAAAGGGTTCATTATCATATATTCATAAACCATTCCAATTTTGATAGATACTCCTCTGGAAAACTCAGATGTCATGGCTATAATTTCCTGTTGACTCCAACATGCCTCCTGCTTTCGGCAATTTTACCTCTGGGTCCAGATGTGGATACCTCCCCTGGTCTATTCTGGACTTCCCTGCTCTTTCTCAGCCATCCCCTTCATTAGGTCTATTGAATTGCCTAGGTCCCCAGGAGTTCCCACCCTTTATCTGGAAGGAGTTTGGGGTTCCCCTGAAGGCAACCAGACCACTATCATTCTGGCCCTTCCTCAACTGTTAATAGTTTATCTAGTTATTCATTTATTCAGGAACAATTTTTATATGTTTAAAGGTTCATTATGCAGAGTATGTGAGGGAATGGTTGAGCCAGAGAAAGTATATAGCTCCTACACTCAGTTCCTGAGAGAATTCCCCAGCTTCTCACTGGGGCATTGCTTTTGGCCTTTCCTTTTCACCAGAGACCTGGAGGAAACAGAGAGTTGGGAGAAGTGCCTTCGGCCCAGGCTCTGAGTTGTATTTTTTTCTGCTGCTCAAAGAAATGCCTGATGGGGATGATGAGGTTGCTGTACACAGAGAGGTTCATAGAAGCTGTGCCAGTGCTCTTATTACCCCATGGGTCATTTGTCCTGAGGGTCCCGGCTCCATCTAAATTTGTGTTTGGTCCAGTCTCCCCCTGAACTTTGAAGGTTTCTTCGCACAGAAAAATATAGCCCTGTGTCTACAGCAAATAAGAGTCCCATCATCAGGCAGAAAGCAATTTGGTGCCAAGGTAGAAAAACTGAGGAGGTGGATGGAAATGCTGAACCTAGGAGAAGTAGAGAAACAAGAAAAATGACAGTTATTAGGGCAGAAATTTGGAATAAATAGTGAGGCCACCAGTAGACAGTGTTCCTGACACCTACCAAGAGACAGACTCTAGGGAATGAATGAGAGGAGAACCTAAGGGAAGCCTTTGCTCCCTTCCACTGACTCCCAATCTTACTGCTATGCCACTGTTCAACACTTTCAGCCGTAGCTTCAGCTTGTTTGTGGGAATGTGACAGGGAGTTTCCAGCAACTTAGGCTGTCAATAGAAGTTGTGTGATGATTATGAAATTGTTGCTGTTGGCACAAATTTGTGGATTTTTGTTTCAATTTTTTAACTTAACTTTGATATAATTTCAAACAGAACAAATCTACCAGAATAATATAAAGAACTCTCATGTATCCTTCACCCAGATTCACTGATTATTTACATTTTTCCCCATTGCTTTACCATTTGCTTTCTTCCTAACCATTTGAGGGTAATATAGGCCCTCCACATCTGTGGGTTCTACATCTGAGGATCTGACCAACTGAAGATCAAAAATATATTTTTTAAAAAAAATTGTGACTGTACTAAACAGACTTTTTTCATTATCATTATTCCCTAAGCAATACAGTATAACAGCTATTTGTGTAATATTTACATTAAGTATCTAATACAATCTAAACAAGATTTAAAGTAATAGGAAGACATGCACAGGTTACATGCAAATACTTACACCATTTTATCTAAGGCCTTGAGCGTCTTCAGATTTTGGCATGTAGGTGGGGGGACTAGAATCAATCCCCCCCACAGATCCCGAGTGATAGCTGTATTTACTTCCTTTTTACTATTTATTGCAGTACTGATACTGGTGGTTTATGTCTGTAATTCCAGCAACTTGAGAAGCTGAGGCAGGAGGATTATAAATTTAAGGCTAGCTTCAGCAACTTAGTGAGACCCTGTCTCAAAATAATAATAATAATAATAATGGACCAGGCATGCCTGTAATCCCAGTGGCTAAAGAGGCTAAGGCAGGAGAATTGCGAGTTCCAAGCCAGCCTCAGCAAAAGCGAGGTGCTAAGCAATTCAGCGAGACCCTGTCTCTAAATACAATCCCAAAAGGTTTAGGGATGTGTCTCAATGGCTGAGTGCCTCTGAGTACAATCTCTAGTACCAAAAAAAAAAAAAAAAAAAAAAAGTGCTGGGGAAGTAATTCAGTGATACAATGCTCTTGGGTTCAGTACCCAATACCAAACCACTCTGCCCCCCCCACCCCAACAAAAATCTAGCATATTGAAAGATGCCTAATAAATATCAGTTTGCTTTTGTTACAGAGAAGAAATTGAGGTTCAAAGAGACTACATGGTTTGCCTACTGTCACACAGTCAATTAACCTCAGAACCCAGATTCAGAGTCCTTTCTATGATAATTGAGGGGTTCCTGCCAGTCTAACTCTTGATTAACAAACAAGGCTTGCATGGGAAAGGAGTGCTTTTAACGATGGGCCAGCATGACAGGGTCACATGATATTGCAGGCATGTTGGGGTAAGGAGAGGTCTATTTATAGGTAAGGAAATGTGGCTCCCGCTCCTGCTTTCACACTGCAGAGTGAATGGCACTTCTTGGCTACCCCTTAGCAACAGGCTAGAACAGAACTGCAAACCTACCCAGCAACCAGGGTGTCTACTGGTCACTAGGAAGAACTCGATATAAATAAGTCTGTGGAGGAATTAGGTATCTTTTCCCAACTAATTTTCTTTTTAATTTTTACATTTTTAAAAATTTATTATTAACAGGATTGGGGATTGAACTCAAGGGCATTCGTTATTGAACTGAACTGCCAGCCCTTTTTATTTTTTATTTATTTTGAGACAGGGTTTTGCTAAGTTGCTGATATCTTCACTAAGTTGGTGAGGCTGGCCTTGAATTTACAATCCTTCTGCCTCAACCTCCTGAGTCACTTGGATTACCTGGCCTAACATATTTCCCAGTGTGAATACCAACTCCAAACAGCTTTGGGTGCTCTAAGGCTGAATAGCTCTCACCTTCAATGATGATGTTCACAGACTCTGAAGATTGGTTGTGATTCCCAATAAGCCCCCTGCAGAAGTAGGAGCCACTGTCCTTGTATGTGGCCTTCGGAATGTACAACTCGGAATTGTGATGAAAATACTTCTTGCCTCTGCCATCTTGTAAATATGTGACCTTATGCACAGGCTTATTCTTCCAGCTGTGGCATCTCAGCCGAAGAGGCTCCCCGGGCTGGAACACCCGCTTAGGGGTCTGGAGCAACAACCAGCCTGAAGACACAGAGAGACCTTAGGTCAGAAGGCCCAAGCTGTCTATGCAGACAGAGCTCTTTAGAAGGTGACACTCACCACCCAGATCCTGGGACATAATGAAAAGTCAGACCAGGAGCCATCATACATAACACCCTTTGGGAAAAACCTGACTGGGCCTTTTTATCTAAAAAATGGAGAAGAAGGACATACACATGATCAAAACATTAAGGTAGAGCAAAAGGACTAAGAATGAGGCGAGAAGTCAAGATTCTGTAGGATTCTTAAGTATTAGACCTGGATTAATTTTGTAAGATAATAAGAATTCACAGTAAATTCTAGACTGAAGGTAAAAACTACATTAGAAAATGATAATTTGTCCCATTAGAAAAAAAAAAAATGGCAGACTTCAAGAAGGAATAGGCAGTTATAGGAGTTTCTTTCTTTTTTTTTTTTTTTTTTTTTTTCTCATTACAACTGGAGGTTGAACCCAGGGACTTGGGTATGTTGGGCAAATGTTCTGCTAATGAGCTACGTCCTCTCTCCTTTCTGTGTTTTATTTTGAGGTAGGCTCTCACTAAGTTACCCAGGCTAGCCTTGAACTTGCAATCCTCTTGCCTCAGCCTCCTGGTATTACAGGTGTGGGCCACCACACCCAGATCATAGGTCCAATTTCATGAAACTGTTGCAGACCCACTCTTTTTATATTCCCCTTCCCCTCCAGGCCTGTTTCATCCATATATGTTGTGGGGCAGCCATGGAAATAGAGTCAGGCTTTCATGGTAATACTACAGATATTTGAAGGATACCAGGAAAGACACCTGTCTCCAAAATGTGCACACTGGTACTCTCAGCAACTCAGGAGACTGAGACAAAAGAAGGATTGCAAGTTTGAGACCAGCCTGGGCAACTTAGGGTCACCTTGTCTCAAAATAAAGAAAAAGGGCTGGTGATGTAGCTCACTGGTAGAGCATCCCTGCGTTCAATCTAAAACTAAAAACAAAACCAAAAAAGTTCTTGCCTGCTCCTGTTGTTGAGATGCTGCTAACATACAAATACTTTCATTCCAGGATTAATATACAGGCTGAAAATGTATCTACCTTTATTATCAGGGGTATCACATTGCCAAATTTACCCTGAAGTGTGAATTTCAGTACAGCATTGATGGGAAAAGAGAGAAGATGGTAGGTAATCTTGGATAGTTTGGGAGGCTTAGGGTATTACAGACCTGAGAATGAGAAGAATATTGAGATTCCAAAAATAATTTTTTGATTTTTAAAATAAATATTATTGAGACTCAGTGTCATGCCGTGACCTTCAGATGATACATTCACATTGTGCATTTTGTGTGAATGATGATTCTCTGGTTTGTGCAGTGAAACAGTCCTGTATTCCCTATATGACAGACTTTGATATTTTGTTTAAGGCCTACATACAACTGGAACTACAATTCTTATATCATTCAGTGGGATGACACATCATTTCATAATATATATTTTTAAAATCTCATCTTGTTTTTAATCTTCAAGAACATCATCTTCTAGTTCTTCCCAAGTATTTCAGGGCCCATTACTGGTGAGTTCCCTTTTCCCCCTCACCAGCTTACCAGTGTGGACTTCTAGATGCACAGCGTCACTTTGCATGGAGAGGTTGGTCTGGCACCTGTACTCTCCACTGTCTTTATCTTTGGCTTTTTCAATGAAGTAGCTAGAGGCCTGGCTTGGGATGAGGTTTCCATTATGGAACCACTGTGTGGAAGTGTCTTCAGGGTGTTGGGCCCCCTGACACTTCAGAGTCACACTGTCTTCCTGGAGCACCCAGTCCCATGGAGGATCTAGGAGCACCACAGCCTTTGGGAGATCTTCTGAGAAGTCAAGAGAATATGGAATGAGAACAGTTGGTGAGCGCACCCCACACTGGCATTCCCAGAGAGCTTCAAAGCCAGAGTGAGCCCATTGCAAACCCACAGTAGGTAACTTAGGCTGAATGTATGACTCAACCTTAAGAGCCTCTATTTTTGTTTTGCTTTTGGTTTTCAGTGCTGAAGATTGAACTCAGGGTTGCTTTACCAGTGAGCTACATTTTCAGCTCTATTTATTTTTCATTTGGAGATAGGATCTTGCTAAATTGCCCAGGCTGACCTTGAACTTGCTATTCTCTGCCTCAGCCTCAGGAGTAGATGAGATTACAGGCAGGCAGCACCGCACCCAGCTAGTAGTATTAGAGCATTTTGACCAGGAGGAGCTTGGCCCCATTTTTTGCCTGCTCTGTACCTTGAAGAAAATGGCCAGAGAGGCACTGGGCCAAGCCCAGTGGTATTGGGGAAGCTGTTCCTATCTACCCCATAGCAACAGTTTCCCACGCAATGGTCATTTCCTAACATCCTGTGACTGTTGCAACCATATGTACCTTACTTGATTAATTCAGGATCATAGCAAACTCACGGACTGGGCATGTAGCTCAGTGGTAGAGCACTTGCTTAGCAAGTGTGAAACCCTGGGTCAATCCCCAGCACTGTGGGGGGAAAAACACTCCCCAAAAAACGAACAAAAGAAACCAAAAACCAAACTCACCAGCTTGCATGCCAGCTGAAACTACAAGGGGAAAAAAAAAGTGTGAATTAGACACTGAGCAAGAACAGAGACCAGGGTGACTACAGTATAAAGTGATCTAAAGCTGTCTCCACCCACCCCAACCCTGGGAGCACTGCGTTCCCAAGAATGGAGATATTTATAGTGGATGCCTTTTGGTTTGCCCTCTGGTCTTCAGTGTCTGGGCTTCCTACTTCCACTGAACACCAAAATCCCTATTTTTGACACTGTTCCCTTACTCCTTGTTCCCTGTTCAAAGTCACAAATTAAGGGTGAAGATTGAATTTCCCTGAATCAAGCTACAGAAACAACTTGAACCTAAAATTTCTTGAAGGAGTCAAAATTAAGTTGTAGAAGGGGTGGATGCTGGTATGTCAGACTGAAAGAGACAGACCTTAGGAATCATCTAGTTCATGCTCTTCAATTTGCACATAGGGAAACAGAGACTTAGAGGGGTGAAGAAACTGACCGCAAAGTCTCCCTTTACCTTCGAATGATACACAAATCAGAAACAGCATTCTGTGCATTTCAGCGCCCCCCAGACAGTTTGTCCTAGAAGCTAAATTCAAGGCTATAGATGTGGTGAGGGGTCCTATCCTTTGGTGGGGGTTCCACCCCAGGGCATCTTTTCCCTCAGTCAGGGGGCCCTGACTTACCTAGAAGTAGCAGAGCCGTTGGTGGCAACAGCTGTTCCATGTTGCTGCTGCACTTAGCGTGAAGGAGTCACCACAGATATCCGGAGCCCTTTAAAGGACTTAGACAACTGGAAGAGAGGAAGTAAAACCGCCTTTCCCCCATCCCCCAGACCATCACTAAACAGGTTCCTTTTCCGGGAATATCATATGGTTCTCAGATCTAAATTCCAACAAGTGAACCCCAGAATAGAGCAGGGATGGGAGCAAAAGAGCTGAAGGAAAAGCCCAAGGTGTGTTTGTCCCCTTTGTTCAGGGCAGGTCACCACCAAGCACTTGAGGGACACACAGAGGATCTATCAGAGTATATCTTCAGCAATCTCAGGATGCTTCCTCCTATCTCTTGGGGTTGGGTCCACACAGTGTCAAGAATGGTGTGCATAACCCTGAGGATGACCCTCAAGAGGGAGGGCCAGTCCCCCCAGAAGCCCTGGTTCTATGTCAGAATTTCTCCCTCTTTGGCCTGGCCAAGACCCATCTCCACCCAGCTCAGGACCTGTGCGCATACAGAAAGTAGTAATTTAAGTTCTAGCTGTGTGTGGTGGAGTATGCCTGCAGTCTCAGCAAGTTGGGAGGCTGAGACAAGAGGATAGCAAATTCCAGGTCAGCCTGCTCAACTTCACCTAACCTTTTCTCAAAATAAAAAATAAAAACTACTGGGGATTTAGCTCAGTGGTAGAGTGCTGCTGGGTTCAATTCCCAGTACCCTTCACACAAATGCACACAAAAAATGCCTTCAGATCTATGAAAATCTCTGAGGTGAAGGGTGTGTATCCTTCTGAGGTGTGGAGCATTCACTTTAGTTTTTCTTCTTTGATATTTTATTTTTTTTCTCTGACTCTCTGTGGCCTTCAAATAGAGGAAGGAATTGTTAGCCGCAGAGGAGATGTCAGATAAGAAGGAGGGAGCAGGAGAGAAAGTAACAGGGTGGGGAGACTTCAGCAGGTTTCATGCAGTACTTGAGTACTCGCCAAATTTGGGGTTTTATAAGAGTTAATTTCTTTCCTTCTTTCTTTTTTTCCTTCCTTCCTTCCTTCCTTCCTTCCTTCCTTCCTTCCTTCCTTCCTTCCTTTTTTCCTGGTGATTGAACCCAGAGGGCTCTCTACCACTGAGCTACATCCAATCCCTTTTAAATTTTTTTTTTTTTATTTTTAATTTTGAGACAAGATCTCACTAAGTTGAACAGGCTGTCCTCGAACTTGTGATCCTCCTGCCTCAGCCTCCCAGTTTTAGGTATGCACCATTGTGCCCAGCTACAAGGGTTAATTTAATAGTGCAGAGCAAAGTACACAATTTTCAGAGAGGGAGAGATGGTCTTAGCTTTTTTTTTAAATCCTACTGGGGATTGATCTACCACTTAACTACATCCCTAGCACATTTTATTTTATTTTATCTTTTTTTTAGCTTTGAGACAAAGTCTCATTAAATTGTGGAGGTTGGTCTCAAACTTTTGATCCGGTGCATAGCTTCAATCTCCAGTGGAGTCAATGGTCATGAGCTATCTACTCCATTTGTAAACTCCTGAGGCAGGTGGCCTTAACCCTCTCTGCCTAACACATTTCTATGTCCTTGTTATGGTGGGCCTAACAAACTGACACAGACAGCTACAGGACAGGTGTGGTCCAATAGTTTTTTTCTGGGATGCTGAATCCTGAATAAATGGCACTTGTTAACTTATGGGGGAAGGAGATGTTTAGGTCCTAACATCCCAGCAAAGGAATGGGCTGATCTGCCTCCTGTTTCAATCCAATAAATTCCTTTCCTTACTGAGTATATTCATATTCTGATACGGTTTGCTTAAAACCAAGGGTCTTGAGTGATAAATTAAGAAGAGAGAGGCAGAGGATGGCAGCTAGAGAGAATCAAGAAAAGAGGAAGATTTTGTTTTACTTTAAGTGAGTGACCTGAGTTTGTTTATAGACCTTTGGAAGAAGCCAGTAGAGGGGAGAGATCAGATGTCTGACAAAGAGGGAATACTTGATAAAGCAAATGTGGATCTTGAAGAGATTAGAACAAAACATGGGCAGGGAGTTATTTTTCTACTGGATATGGAACACCTCATCCTCCAAGCTGAAGGCAGGAGGTGAGGTGGTGCATAAGCAAGTCTATTTTCAGAGGATGAATGAGAAAGTTAAAGTCATTTATATATAATGGTCCTGATTTTCTTGATTAAGGAAGAGTCAGTCACCTCCCAAGAAAGATGGGTAAACATTGTGGTAGGTGGCTTGAGGATTCCAGACAATTTTAAAATTGGCCATTATGGTAAATGAGGGAAGGAGTTGACTATATGTAAAAGGATCACCAAACACTTCAGAAAGTATTACCACCCAGTGTCCAGCTGATATGGGTGATTATGGATTTATAGGTGCATCCAAGCAGTTAAAAACCCACTCAGATGCAAGGGTGGAGGAGAGTTCTCTTCTCTTGATGGAAAGAGTGTCAAAGAATTTTTAGCCATCTTTTATTTTTTAATTTTATTCTTATTTTTGGTACTGGGGATTGAATCAAGAGATGCTCTAATGAAGTGGCACTCCCTTTCTCCACAGAAAAGTCGTAACTGAGCTTCTCCAGAAATCTTTACCACAGCTGATTTCAGAACTGTCAGCAAAAGAGTCTATGCAAAAGAGTTCAATGTAAATAAACCTCCTATTTTCATGTCGCCCGCCCTGTTTTACTTGGCCACTGGCCGAGAAGATACCAGCACTCCAGGTGCTGGACACCCCCTTACTAGTTTTCACAAACGTATCCAGTATAGTACTTTGAAGAAATGTGCAAACAAGGCCTCTGGCCTTGAGCTGGGCTTCACAGAGATGTCTACATTTTTAAGATAAGCTACAATTGGGCTCCATGGTAACAGCTGGCAGAGGAGGAAAGAAAGGGGAGAAGAAGCTCTCCCTTTCTCAGGTGTTGTCCTTGAAGGGTTAACTTGTCCATAACAGTGAAAGAAAAAGCTGCTTTTATGTGAACTTCTGCAGACTGTGAACTTCTGAGTCCCTCCCCTTACATGCTGGGTATAAAACTGAAACTCCCTGAACTTGGGGTTCAAGGGATTGATTGATTACAGCAAAAGCTGTGCCCTTGGAACCTGGCTGCAGCCAAATAAAACTGTTTCCTGCTATCTTCTGTGCCTTGCTTCGTTTGTCCCTACAACACTATCTCTGAGCTACCTCCTCAGCCCTTTTGGGTGGCGAGGAGTGGGAACTGGAATTGAACTCAGGGACACTCAGCCACTGAGCCACATCCCCAGCCCTATTTTGTATTTTATTTAGAGACAGGGTTTCACTGAGTTGCTTAGCAATTCGCTTTTGCTGAGCCGGGCTTTGAATTCACAATTCCTGCCTCAGCCTCCCAAACAGCTGGGATTATAGGCATGTGCCACTGCACCAGACAGCAAATTTTTTTTTTTAATACTGTTACAGTTAGCTACTTTAATAAATTTAAAGACTTTCTGATCCTTTGGTGTTGTGGTAATTAATATGAAATCCTTACAAGTAGAAAAGTCCTGTGGGCATGTTTAGGAGACTGAAAAATAAAAGAAAGGAAAGAACTTTATGCTATCTCAAGAACAGCCACAGGAAGAAAGGAGGTAGTTGATATTAACCAGAAAGAAGAAAATTAGCTGGACATTACCCATTCAGTACCTTCCAGATCCAGAAATTTGCTTAAGATGTTAACAGCAAGGAAACAGTGTATTTTGTGACACCCTCAGTTCAGAGATACAGAGCAATGCTGATGATAGGGGACAGATGGAAGTGAGTGGTAGAACATGAGATTAAGGGAATAACTCTATAAAATTGGCCCACTGTATTGATCACTGCAATACTTTTTTTTTTTTTTTCAAGAAGCAACTTACTGACAGCTGGGAAACAAGAAATTTTTGAACCTGAACCCATAATAACTTCTGAGTTTTTCCAAATTAACAATTGCTATGAAAAAAGTCAGTTGATTCAACATGTAGAATATGATAGAGTAGCTACCCGATATCCATCCATCTTCTTCCTTTCTAATACAACCTGGGTTTTATTCAGGAGTCTAATTTATCCCCATTTGAAGAAGTAGCCACACAGGATGTAGCATTGACCTGCATTTTATTGATTTAATGGGGGAAAGAGAAATACTGACTTCAATAGGTTCAAGCATTTGGAAGGGAATGCCATCACTGTAGTTTGGATATGAGCCTCCCCACCCCCCCTAAAAAAACTCCTGTGTTAATGAAGGGATATTCAGAAGTAAAGTGACTAGATTTTGAGAGCTGCAACCTAATCAGTCCATTCTCACAGGAAGGGTAGAGCATGGCTGGAGGAGGTGGGTTATGGCAGCAGGCCCTGGAAGGGGGAAGGAAGGGTTCAGTTCATCTTCCCTGGACCCTTCCACCAGGATGTTCTGTGTCATCTTGGGCCCAGAACAATAGACTCAGCCAGCCATGAACTAAATCTCTCTTTTTTGGGGTGGTGTTGGGGATTGAACCCAGGGCCTTATACTTGCAAGGCAATCACTCTACCAACTGAGCTATACCCCCAGCCTGCCATGAACTAAATCTCTAGATCCACAAGCCAAAATAAACTTTCCCTCCCCTAAGTTGTTCTTGTCAGGTATTTTGGTCATAACAATGCAAATCTGACTAACAATTCCAATTCCAAGGCATAATTGAAGAAAGAGTATGTCTGTTTCATTGGACTTAAACAAGGGCTTATTTTGTTTCAAGTTCTGCCGGCAGCTGTTGTTAAGAGTTTGAGGGCAGCCAAAAAACCAAGGAGAAAGAAGTGGAGAGATGGAAGGTCACATTTGTTGACATCACTGTTTCTGAAGCAACCAGACCCTGTCTCAAAGTTAGTAAAAAGGTCTGGGGATGGGCCAGGGAAGAGGAACCCTTCAATTTGAAGTATATTTCCTAATTGTTTAAGCAGTTCTAAGTCAAGGTTTGTTATCTTCAGCCAAAGGCATCCCAATAAATATATAGGTATTTCCTGAATGCCTATTAAAAAGTTGAGAAATTCTCCATCTGGAAGGAATTAATGATTAACGGGGGAAGAACCTTGACATTTAATGAAGAAGAGAGAATAATACTGACCCAGAGGCAAGAAACTCTAGACCTGGCTATTAGGCCCAGGGTAAGACATGGAATCTAACCAGATCTCAGTCTCTGCATTTAGGAAATGAGAGAATGGACTGTACACTTGCTCAGACCCAACTCTGGGTAAACAATTTTATGTCTCTCTCTCCTTTTTTGGATTGGTTTATTTTGCTAAGTTCAGGGGCATTCTACCACATTTGCAGCAGCACCTCTCCACCCCCGCCCCCACCAAATTTCAATTCTTTTTTGAGACAGGGTCTCACTAAGTTGCCTAGGCTGGACTTTATGATCCTCCTGCCTCAGCCTCTAGAGTTGCTGGGATTACAGCATACACTAGGCACAATGGACTCAATTTTATGAATTTTTGAATGTCAACTAGAGGGTAAATGACCCTTCTACTTTTTTTGGTGTTGTTAAACATTACTTATTAAAAAAAATTAACAATTAATTGACAATATTTTCCCCCCAGAGAGTAAAAAATGAATGTAAATGCCTTTTTTTTTTTTTAAACGTCCACTCTCACCCCTTGGAGTCACATAGGCATTTTTTAAACCTTATTTTATTTATTTATGATGTGGTGCTGAGAATTGAATGCAGTGCCTCACACGTGCTGGGTGAGCGCTCTACCACTGAGCCTCAGCCCCAGCCCTGTAATAGCCTTTTAAGGAAGTATTCTACTTGCCCATTTAGTTAAAAAAATATTATTATTTTAAAAAAAATTTAAAATTTGTTTTAATTAGTTACACATGACAGTATAATGCATTTATGCACTTGGATATATCATACATAGATGGGATATAATTTCTCATTTTCTGAGTGTACATGTTGTAGAATCACATTGGTCATGTAGTCATATATATATATATATATATATATATATATATATATATATATATATATACAGTAATAATGTCTGCTTCGTTCTACTATCCTTCCTATCGCACATCCCCTCCCCTCCCCTCCCTTCACTCTCCTCCACCTAATCTAAGGTAACTTTATTCTTCTCAAGTGCCCCCCCCCCATTGTGAATTAGCATCTACATATTAGGGAAAACATTAGGTCTTTGGTTTTTTTGGATTGGTTTATTTTGCTAAATTCAGAAGTCCATTACAATAGATATAAAAATAGCTGGTTCAGTGACACGAGCCTATAATCCCAGTGACTGGGGAGGCTGACACAGGAGAATCACTAGTTAGCGATCAGCCTGGACAATTTAGTGAGACCCTGTCTCAAAGTTAGTAAAAAGGTCTGGGGATGTAGCTCAGAGTAGAGAGCCACTGGGTTCAATCCTCAGAACTGAGAAGTGGGGAAAAAATAATTTAATAAAAAAAAATTCACTTTACATGGGGAGTATAGTGAGAAAAAGAAATAGGAAAGGAAACTGGCCGTGTAAAAGGAAGGGGAAGCCAGAGTTTGGAGAGAGACATGAAGACTTTAAGTGGGGTGAAAGGTAGAGGAAAACTAATGGTGGCAAACTGAGAAAGACAAACACTGGAGCAGGGAGGGAAAATAATTACTAAGAAAGTCATGTAGGGGTTGGGCTTGTGGCTCAGTGGTAGAACGATAACCTCGCACGTGTGAGGCACTGGGTTCGGTTCTCAGCACCACATATAAATAAATGAATAAAGTAAAGGTCCATCAACAACTAAAAAAAAAAAAAGAAAGAAAGAAAAAAGAAAAGAAAAATCATGTAGGTTCATAAACTTTGAGGTGGTTTTGTTTTTTTGTGTTTTTTGGTACCACAGATTAAACCTTGGGGTGCTTAACCACTGAACCACATCTCCAGTCCTTCTCTATATTTTATTTTGAGACAGGGTCTTGCCAAGTTGCTCAGGGCCTCACTGAATCAATAAAAAAAGATAGAAACTGCACGTAGAAGAAGGCACATACAGAGATATCTGGAAATAGACACGCCCAGAGACACACAAAACCAGTTATTGGAACCAGGAGAGAACAACTCCAAAACACAGGATGAGATTGACAGAAGCAAAGGAAGAAAACTAAGAGGAATTGAAATCAATTTTGTGGTGTGCGCTTAAGCCACACCTTGTTCGCTTTGGAAATGGTTATTCATAGAATACAGCCTATGGATATGTAAGAACTTTCCAGAACAGGAATGCTATGCTAGAGTGACTTATAAAAACCCTACCTTATGGTATCCTATATCAGAATGCAATTAGATTCTTCTCAATTACAAAATAATTTTTAAAATTTTATTTTTTAACTGATACATAAAAACAAAAAAATTATATATGTTTGTGGGAGATCACGTGGTATTTCCTTACCCGTGTACATTCCATAATGTTTAAATGAAATCAAACATATGTATCCTTTATTTCTTTAAAACTGCAAATTTTTAAAGATTCAAAAGAAGTGTGTCAGTGATGTGTTGTGGGAAGACACTGGTCTAAGAGGAAGAAAATCAGGTTTTGGTTTCACTCTGACTAGGGTTTGTCGTCAAACCACATCTCTTCTCTAAATCTGTTTCCTCATATGTGAAGTGAGGTAATTAGGAGACATTCTATCTAGTTCTTTCCATCTTAAAGATTCTACAGTTCTGAATGTTTGCCTCCAATAGTAACTTCTAGACATTGCTAGTAGTCTTCTGTTTTCTTAAAAATCCTAATGAAGCTCATTAGGCCACTTTTGAGAGCCAAAAGGATTTTTTTTTTTAGCAGAGCTAAAATTAAATTTTAGTTTTAGAATTAAATTAAGATTTAATCTTAATTTTCAAGGTTTAAAAATTAGTTATTAAAACTGAACCATTGGAAACATCAGTGGAATCATGAACAGGGCTTAGAACCATTCTGAGAGACTCAATCCTTGTCCCTTTCATCAGGATTTTGTTCTTGTTCTTGTTAACAGTTTTTCACTTGAAAATAAACACACAATCTATAATATATTCTTGCTTTAAATAAGCAAAACACTCCAAAGTAAATACAGTGAAAATGGCATTAATGACTTTTTTCTCCAATTTCACTAAATTCCTCAGGGACTTCTGACAAGATTGTGGTACAGCATTCCAGAACTTTCCCTATACAATCATATTCATATAAACACACATCTACCTATACCCATTTACATTTTGTTCACTTTTGATGTTATTGTTTATGCGTTACTAGTTGTTATTATTATTATTATTATTAGGGACTGGGGGTTGGGCTCAGGGGCACTTTGCCACTGAGCTATATCCCCAGCCTTTTAAAATTTTTATTTTGAGACAGGACATTGTTAAATTGCTGAGGCTGGCCTTGAACTTGCAATCCTCCTGCCTCAGCCGCCTGAGTTGCTGGGATTACAAGTGTGTGCACCACACACACCCAACTGATACATATTATTCTGCAACTTACTTTTTTACAACAATTCCACATACACATAGAGATACAAATGTATACTTGCAACGTTTTTTCAATTGGAGAAAGAATGTCAAAAAAATATTTTTGAGGATGTTTGGGAAAGACATAGTAGCATCCTTTGACTTTTATTCTTAAATTACTTAGATCATTTTTAGCAACAGAATAGGGGCTTTCTCCTATTCAGACATTGTCTACTGCATGGCCAATTCTTGTGATTTTGTTCAGGTATATGGTGGCCACAAGCACTAGGGAAGGCTGGACCTTTTCCCAGACTCAGGAAGTGATTTGGTTACTTTAAGACAACAGTTCTCAAAGTTGAGCCACATCAGGGTCATTAGAGGGCTTGCTGAAATCCAGGCTAGCCAGGTGCAGTGGTGCACACCTATAATCCCACGGGCTGAGGCAGCTGAGGCAAGTTCAAAGTCATCCTCAGCAACTTAGCGATGCCTTAAGCAATTAGCAAGATTGTCTCAAAAAAAAAAAATTTTTTTTTCAAAGGTCTAGAGATGTGGCCCAGTGCTTAAGCACCTCTGGGTTCAATCCCTGGTACCAAATAAATCAATAAAATAAAATCCAGGTTGGTGGGTCCCTCCTTCTGAAGTTTCTGATTTGGGTGGAGCCTGAGAATTTGTATGTCTGTCTAATTTCCAGCTAGTACGAATACTATTTCTTGGAAAGGATCCTGAGAAGTTCCACGGAGAGAGGGAAAACTCAGCTCAAGATCAGCAGGGTCCTTGATATATGTGAAGGAAAAGAATTTCAGCACATGTCAGTAGAGGCATAGACAGGGATGTGTTTAGGAAAGCAAGGAATACACATTCAAGATAGAATGCAGGCTAGCTAGAGAGGAGAGGTGTGTTTTGGGGTCCCTGACTCCTCTTTCAAGGAAACTTGGTGAAGGGTGGGTATGAGAAGGAATGTAAGGGTGATATCAGTCTGGTGAGCATAAGATGGTTTTATGGTGATCTGGTCATTCTCAAGATCTGGAGATAGGAATGTGGGGGATACAGAAAATAGAAGATAGAATGAGTTATTGGAATGCAGGAAACGCCCAAGAAACTTTTGAATGCAAAATAAGCAACTCCTGTGCAACTTGGCCCACGTTCTTAGCACAAGTCCTTGGCCCATAACCTTGACTATATCCTTATGTGCAAAAAGTAGAATGATACAAGGACAATGTGCAAGGGCAAGAAAAACTGGTGTGCAATTGTGTAACTGCTCTAACTTCTCTAGCCCACCCCCTAGACTTTCTTTCCTTTTTTTCCCCCCCAGATTAAAAAAAAAAAAAAAAAAAAAAAAAGAGGAAGGAAGGTTTTGAGAGATAACCAGCAATCTTTCCTACCACCACCCTTTTCTTTTTCAAACAGAAGCAATCACTCTTGGCAAAAGTACTAACTTGGATTTGGAGACAAAACTCATCAACAGGCTTTTCTGACTTTGCCAGAAACCTTATCCACATGAAGATGAAATCAAAGATTGTACAAATCACCAGACAGAGGAAGAGCCAAGCTTGACAACATGTGTCAGAATGTCCACCCCTAAAATTACATGAATTTTCACCTAGAAATGGTGTTGGTAGGAATAAGTTGGACAAAGGCAGGCAAGACTATCAAAATTCCATGTTCAAGTTTCAGTTTGACTAACTACATGAAACATTCACAACACAATACAGAAAAACTTCAGAAAGTTTTCAGGATTTGTTTTATTTGTTTGTTTGTTGTGTCAACTCCTTACACTTGCTTGGAACTCACTCGGCCACTGAGTCACATCTCCAGCCCCAAGTTAGAAAAACTTCAAAGGAAGGGGTCTTCCTCTAAATTCCCCCAAACCCTGGACCTGAAAGCATTTTAATAAAATTAAACAACTTTTTCTGGATTTTCATTGCAGATTTCTTTGGTGCTGACTCTGCGTGCAAGCCTTGTTTTCCAGAAGAAATCCAATTATAATTTCATCATCATGCATCTTGGGTGCAGCTAGCTTAGACCATGGTGATCAGATCAGTAATCAAGGTAGGCTTCTCCTGGGATGGAGCTGGCCTCCGTAGAAGAGAGAGTAATAGGGAGAAGTTACAGCTCTCACCAGGGTCAAGATGTGGTTGTAGAGTTTGAGAGCGATGAGGAAAATGCAGAGGATCAGCAAATGATGAAAAGTGTTGGGATGTCAGTCCAGGTCCTGGTCAGGCTGTCAGCATGAGGGCATCATTGTCAGCTGGCTGAGCCAGCCCCTAGACTTTCTATAAATAGTAACACCCAAGACAGCCCACATTTTCTCTTGAATGTGGATCTGCTTTCCTAAATAAATCTGTGTCTCTGGTGCATGTTGAGATTCTGAGTCAAGGTCCCCCTCTCTGGGAACTCCTTCATTAACACATTCTCTTGCTAGTCATTTACTTAGGACTGGGCATGTGATAGAGCTCTAAACAGTGAATCCTCAGGCTTACTCTGTTGGGGGTGGGGATGAAAGTTTTGGAACACAAGAAGTAATTAATTCTCTGTCAGTCTTTGGACATGGTGATATTTTGTTTCGTTTTGGGAATTGAACCCAGGAGTTCACTGAGCCACATCCCAAGGGTCTTGCTAAGTTGCTGAGGGCCACCATGCTAAATTGCTGAGGCTGACCTCCAAACTGTGATATCCCTAACTCAGCTTCCTGAGTCATTGGGATTACAGGCCAGTGCCACCACAGCCAGCTTGGACATGGCGAGGTTTAAGATGTGATGCTGGGAGCAGCTGCAGTCATCTTGTTTCCATGAGAGAAGTAGCTGACATATTGAGCATAGTAAAGCAAAGCAACGGAAGAATCTGTATCACGGGGCTCTCAGTACCTCACCAGAACAGTTTCCTGCTCAGAAGGTGACAAGCCACCTGAGAAAATGAAAGTCTAAAATAATAGTAAAGAAATAAAAGCCAGAGCCAGAAATGAGATTTTTATTTTTTTATTTTTTATTTTTTTTTTTTTTTTTTTTTTTTTTAATATTTATTTTTTAGTTTTCGGCGGACACAACATCTTTGTTTGTATGTGGTGCTGAGGATCGAACCCGGGCCGCACGCATGCCAGGCGAGCGCGCTACCGCTTGAGCCACATCCCCAGCCCCAGAAATGAGATTTTTAAAAAATGTTTATTTTTTAGTTGTAGTTTGATACAATATCTTTAAATTAATCAATTTATTTTTATGTGGAGCTAAGGATCGAACCCAGGGCCTTTCATGTGCCGTGCAAGAGCTCTCCCGCTAAGCCACAACCCCAGCCCCAGAAATGAGATTTAAAAGGGAAATGGAGTACCTGATAGGTCCTCCAATCCACATAGGAGCTGAAATCAAATGAATTAGAAAATGGCTCTGGTCCTTTATTTAAGGGAGAGTACATCAAAAGCAGGGATTAGGTTTCAGCAGGTGGAGTTTTGCTTCCGGGTGTCTTGCCCAAACAGGTTGATTGCAATCTTGGCAAGTCACACCCACCTCTGAGAGGCTGTGTGGCTATATGTCTCCAGTAGGTCACCCCATCTCTGGTGCTGTGCAGAACCTGTGGCAGAGTTGGGTAAGATTTCATATGCACTGGGTGATCTCAAACCAGCAGGAGTGCCACTGTGAGTTCCCAGATACCACACTTTCCTACCCAGTGGCTTCAATGCCAATTTGGTTCATGCACAGTTCACGGATGGCTTCCAGCAAACCTGGAAACAAACAATTGATGACATAGATGTAGATTAACTAACCATAGGACTGTGCTATCTTTAAGAAATATGATATGTGAGGGTAAAATAGTTCTTATTATTTATGCCATTGAGTGGAATTTTTCTGGTACTTGCTGCACAAAACCACCTAATTGACACATACACCTCTCTTGCAGTGCTCAAAGAGACTCCAGGTAAAGTAGTAACAGAGCAATTTTTCTTAGGTAAGATGTTGGACATTTTAGGTTGTTTCTGATTTTCATTATCGTTCAATAATATAGCAAAGAGCAAAAGTATTTTTTATGCTTTGAAATATTTCCAAAAGCTATTTTCCCAGAAGTGAAATTACAATATCATGGACATTTCTAAGCTTTAGATAACATTTCCAACTTATTTTTTATATATATTTGTTTTAGTTGTAGGTGTATGAATAACCTTTATTTTATTTTTATGTGGTGCCAAAGACCAAACCCAGAGCCTCATGTGTGCTAGGCGAGCGCTTTACCACTGAGCCACGATCCCAGCCCAAATTTCCAACTTATTTTAAACAATTGCTTTCTTTCTCACTCTCACTCATACTTTCAGGCTTATTCTGAAAAGTTAAGGAATAAATTCTGATTATATAAATACTGAAAAATCAAGTTTTTTTCTTTCTCAAACATCTTAGATAAATCACTTGTTTAAAATTTTGTTCTTGTATTTATCAGTTTTGCAGAAGAAGGAATTGTCTTACACAGGATTTGTAATTAAGAATAAATTATTTGTTTTTAAAAAAGATAGTTTGCAAAAAATGTTTTTGGTCTTTTATGATTCCCATTAAAAGACTATCTGACAAGGCCCTATGGTGCACACCTGTAATCCCAGTGATTTGGGAGGACCGAGACAGGAGGATTGCAAGTTTTAGATCAGCCTCAGCAAATTAGCAAGTACCTAAGCAATTTAGCAAGACCTTATCTCAAAATAAAGAATAAAAAGCACTGGGGATGTGGCTCAGTGGTAAATCACTGCTGGGTTCAATCCCCAGTAACAGCCTGCCCCCCCCCCCCAAAAGATTATGTAGTGAATTAAAAAAATAAAATAAACTATTGTTTTAATTTTGTGAAATCCAGAAGAAAATAATGCTAAAAAAGCAACTTTTAGAGAGCATTTCAAAATGAATTTGAGGGACTGTTGAAAGACCAGAACTATGCACATATTGGGCTGCTGCCTGGGAAAGTGAACTCTTGAACTGGGCAAAAGAACATGACACAGGAAGACAACCTTTAACTGGGACAAAGCCTGCAAAGCTATTAATGTTCTTTATTGGGGTGTGGTGGCACATGCCTGTAATCCCAGTGGCTCAAGAGGCTAAAGAAGGAGGATTGTAAATTGGAGGCCAACACTCAGCAATTTTTAAAAAATATTTTTTAAGTTGTAGATGGACATAATATCTTTATTTATTTATTTTTATGTGGTGCTGAGTGCCGGGTTTCTGTTCTCAAGACTAAAAGGCTCAGGGGTCACTCTAGTTAAACTGGGCTAACTGGGCTGCACAAAATAACCACACAAGAGACACAAATACCTTTTTCTTTGGGGTTGCTGTGACAGCTCCTCTGACCTTAAGGGTCCGCAGAAAGAGAGAGAGCGCGAGAGCACGCGCTGACCCCTTTTATTGAGGAGAAGCTATTCAAATGAGGCAAGGAGTCAGGTTTCAGGGGCTGAGTCTATCTTCATGATGTCCACTGTCAGCAGGTTGACTGACACCTGGGTAGGCCACACCCAAGGGCACAGTAAGAGGAGGGGACACACACAAGGCACTTCCATGGAAGATTCTATCCTAAACAGGGCAAGGGGTTATATTACAAAGGAACAAGTGAGCATAGCTTCACCCATGGGGCTGTAGCAAGACACACCCATTTCTGTGACTGAGCGCCTCAGCACCCAGCTGGGGAGTGTAACTCAGTCACCCGTAAGGTTGGCCTCCCACAGCTGAGGATCAAAGCCAGTGCCTCACGTGTGCAAGGCAAGTGCTCTACCACTGAGCCACACCCCACACTCAGCAATTTCCTAAGACCCTGTCTCGAAATAAAAAGGGCTGGGAATGTAGCTCAGTGTTAAAACTCGCCTGATATCAATCCACAGTACCAAAAAAAAAGAAAGAAAGAAAAATATTTCATTGGAAGTTATGAAACATAGAACTCCTGAACTTCCTCATGCTGGAAGCAAAAACTTCCTCCTGCTAAGGATAGATGCCAAGGGTCAAGGAAATCAAAACTGACATATTCTCTGGCACAACCTAGCTAAATTTACGTATGTAAATTGATGCTCAGGCCCCTTCTCCTTCCTTTTACCAACCTGTTTTTGTTTCTATAAATTATAACCATTTCTGTAGGATCATCAGCAGAGAAACTAGCCGCTTCTGCCCAGTTTGATCAAACTACATAAAATTAATTTTCTCTTTTTATATCATTTGCCTATTTAATTAAAAAAATTTTTATTTACTTACTTGTTCTAATTATACAGTCAGCAGAATGTATTTCAATTCATAGTGCACAAATGGAGCACAATTTTTTCACGTCTCTGGTTGTACACAAAGTAGTCACACCTTTTGTGTCTTTATACATGTACCTAGGGTGATGATGTCTGTCGCATTCCACCATCTTTCCTACCCCCATGCTCCCTCCCCTTTGCCCATTCCTCACATGCCCACCCTCGCCTATCCCCTGCTATGGATCAGAATCCACTTGTCAGAGAAAACACTCAGCCTTTGGTTTTGGGGATTGGTTCATCCATTTACCTGCAAATGCCATGATTTTATCCTTTTTAATGCTGAGTAATATTGTATTTTGTGTGTGTGTGTGTGTGTGTGTGTCACAATTTCTTTATCCATTCATCTGTTGAAGGGCATCTAGGTTGGTTCCACAGTTTAGCTATTGTGAATTGTGCTGCTGTAAACATTGATGTGGCTGTGTCACTGTAGTATGTTGTTTTTAAGTCCTTTGGGTATAGACCAAGGACAACGGGGTCAAATGGTGTTTCCATTCCAAGTTTTCTAAGGACTCTCCATACTGCTTTTCAGATTAGTTGCACCAATTTGCAGTCCCACCAGCAATGTATGAGTGTGCCTTTTCCCCCACATCCTTGCCAACATTTATTGTTGTTTGTATTCTTGATAGCTGCCATTCTGACTGATGTGAGATAAAATCTTAGAGTAGTTTTGATTTGCATTTCTCTGATTACTAGAGATGTTGAACATTTTTTCATATATTTGTTGATCAATTGTATATCTTCTGAGAAGTATCTGTTCAGTTCCTTGGCCCATTTATTGATTGGATTTTGTGGGGGGTTTTTGGTGTTAAGTTTTTGGGGTTCTCTATATATTCTGTAGATTAGTGCTCTATCTGATGTGCATATGGTAAAAAAATTGCTCCCATTCTATAGGCTCTCATTTGCCTATTTCTTATGCTGAAGGTGGTAGAATTTGTCCAGCCTGGGATCCAGGCAGGGTCCTTGGCTTGGCTGTGGGTAGCAGTTGAAACTAAGCAAATGTCACAAATAACCAACAAACTTTACATCTAGCGAGCCCTAGCACTCAGTCATGTGGAGCCTAGTATGTAGAGTTTAGTGTTAGGATAGTTTCTCTGCACTAATCACTTTTCTTTTCATGCATGTGACTTCTGGAATTCCTTTGTTCTCAGCTTCTCCTTCCTTCTTTTTTCCTTTCTTCTTGTTGTTGTTATGGATTGACCCCAGGACCTTGCACATATACTCTACTAATGAGCTTGATGCTCAGGCCCCTCTCCTTCCTTTTACCAAAAATAATAATAAACAATAAAAAGGACTGGTGGTGTAGCTCAGTAGTACAGTACCCCTGGGTTCAATCCTCAGTACTCAAATAAAATAAGTAAATAATCCAGTTTAAAAATTATATATATATACACACACATACTTATAAACACATATAAGAATATATATGTATAAGTGTATATACAATTATACATATATATAAATAAATATATTTGTATTTTCTTTCTAAGTTCTGTGAGCTGCTACAAAAAAGAGAGGGTGGTAGAATTACCTATTTATAGCTGGTCACACAGACACAGTAGAACAACAGGATTTCCACTGGGAGTAGGGGGAGTTGTTAGGGGCTGAGCCCCTATCTGATCTGATGCTATCTTCTGTGTTATATCTCCTGTGTCAGAGTTGAACTGAGGACACTGGCTGGTGTCTGTTACTAAATCAATCATGCTTGCTTG
Organism: Marmota flaviventris; assembly: GCF_047511675.1. NCBI lineage: Eukaryota > Metazoa > Chordata > Mammalia > Rodentia > Sciuridae > Marmota > Marmota flaviventris. Next base: position 112,934,807 of record NC_092507.1, on the reverse strand, counting down.
CTAGTGGAGAGAAATCCCCACATCTTTTGGGGGTCACAGAAGTCTATGTTGATTGTGGCATGAGAGCAGAGGAAAAAGATTGTTGTTGTTTTGTTCCTACAGAATACTACATGCAGAAATCTATGACATTCCATTTAATTACATTCTTTTTCTTAATCATTGGTAACTTGATAGATGAGAATAGGGTCTCATTTAAGTTTGTATTTTCTTGATAACTAGTGTGTGTGATCATATCTCGTGCGTGTCTTTACCAGCATTTAGCAGTGTCTTGCTCACTTAGGGGTGTGTGTGTGTGTGTGTGTGTGTGTTTTGTACTGTAATTGTAATTGAATGCAGGGGAGCTTTACCACTGAGCTACATCTCCAGCCCTTTTTATTTTCTATTTTGAGACAGGGTCCCACTAAGTTGCTGAGGCTGGCCTGGAACTTAAGATCCTTTTGCCTCAACCTCCTGAATCTTTGGGATTTGCTTGTATTCTGAGAGGAGGTGTCTGCCTGAAATCTTGACTCCTGGAAGGGGCTTATTGATGCCTCTATGTCCCTGCCTCTTGACCTCTACATTTTGACTTTCCTTAGAGCCCAAAAAAGAGCTATCAAAGAATACAGAAACATGAAGTGCTTATCCCATTTTTTTCATGTTATTGACTTTCCCCCCATGTGTCCTCCTCCTTCTCCTCCTCCTCCTTTTTTAATATTTCTAATTGTAGATGGACACAGTACCTTTATTTTGTTTAGTTAGTTTTAAACAGTGCTGGGTATTGAACCAAGGGCCTCACTCATGCTAGGCAAATACTCTACCACTAAGCTACAACTCCAGCCCTGTCCCTTCTTTTTGATGAACACATTTGAGGCAGAAGCACCTTAAAGATAAACGTTTTTGAATGTGTCAACTTTAGGAAGCAAAACAGGCATCTAGAGTAGATAATGTCTACACTGAGACCAAAAAGACTCCCCCAGCGTTGAGTGTGTTGCCTCCTGAGTATAAAGAGATTGCAGCAAGATAAAGCTGGGGTGGAACAGTGGATCATTGCATCAATGCCTTGTAGGCCATTAGGAGTTTAGACTTTATCCTGAGTGCTTGGAGAGTCACTAGATTATTTTAAGCAGGAGTGACAAAATCTAACTTGTGCTTTAAGATACTCTGGTTGCAGCCTGCAAATGGGTTGAAGGAGGGAGACTGGAGCAGAAAGACTTTTGCATCAGTCCTGATGGTGGGTGAAGGTGGCCTGATAGTACATTACAGTGGTGGGGATGAGATATTCAGCAAGGAGAACTGGCAAAATTGGCTGTGGGTTATGAAAGACCATAAACTCCAGATTTCTGGTTTATGGTCATTCCTTGAAGTGGGGAAGATGATGGAAAGAAGTTTGAATTGGGATGGAGATGTGGAGAGATGGTGAGTTCAGATTTGGATATCCTGAGCCCGAGGTGCCTGTGTGACACATCAGTGGCATGTTCAGAACTAGCTGGATATCAAGAAGAACATATCTGGGCTAGAATGAGAGAAACAGGGCGTGGTGCTCCCCTGTAATCATGGCTACTCAGGAGGAGGAGTCAGGAGAATCAAAAATTCAAGACCCAGCCAGGGCAGCTTAGTAAACTTAGTCTCAAAATAAAAAATACAAAGGGTTGGGGATGTAACTCAGTGGGTTCAGTCCCTAACAGACAGACAGACAGACAGACACACACACACACACACACACACAAAATGAAACAAAAGGTCAATCAGAGCAGACCAAGTCACTTAAAGCTGGGACATCTCCGGTTCTCCTTGCTCCTAAACCTGATTCTCACTCCCCTAGATCCTTAGCTGGCTTTCTATGTTAAATCAATCAGATCTTTCTTTAGTTTCCTTGAAACAAAGTTCCCACTTTGTTTCAACAGAGGGCAGTAGATTGCAAAAAACAGCCTCCGTTTCTAAGCCCAGAAAAAACAAGCCTATCTCCAACATCATGCCCATGTTAAAGTACCCCAAACATAGCATTATCATGGTCTGTATGCTCATGAACGGGAGGGACAGGGTAGACCTCAAAGAGTGGTGAGACCTCAGAGAGTAGCAAGACTTCTTTCCTCTTGCAAATGACTGTTTAGCTATGCATGACTTATATAGACCTTGAAGAGGGAGTTTGATCTTGAAGATAAGTATGAGTTGACAAGATAGCTTTGATTATAGAAAACAGCATAGTGGAAACATGGCAACAGTAAAAAGCTTGGTATAATATTGGGGTGGGGGCTGTAGTAATAGATATGCTGTTATAGGCTCTGTGTCATCCTGAAAGAATGTCAACTTTAAGAGTTGAACATCTTCCTGAAGGCAATGAGAAATCACTGAAGAAGCTAGGCAAGCAGTCTACTACTGAGCCACATCCCCAGCCCAGTTATAAACTTATTAAATGTCTTTGTGTGGGTTTATTTGGCCTATGCATTTTTTGTTTTGTTTTGTTACTGGGGATTGAACTCAGGTGCTTTACCATTGAGTTACATCCCCAGCCCTTTTCATTGTTTTGAGACAGAATCTCACTACTTGCTGAGGTTGGCCTTGTGGCTCAGCGGTAGAGGGCATGCCTAGCATGTACAAGGCCCTGGTTTCGATTCTCAGCACCACATAAAAATAAATAAATAAAATAAAGGTATTGTGTCCAACTACAACTAAAAAATAAATATTTAAAAAAATATCAAATTATACCACTAACTCGTCTTCTTCCTGCTTCCATGCACTCCCTAAGAGAGTCTCTCTACATTTAGAAAATGATTGCTAGAGCAAGAGGTATATTGAGGACAGAAAGCTGAACCAACACCAATATTTGATGAATGTTGAAGATACAGGAATGTTCACAGAGTCCCCAAGGGACAGTAAGAGGCAACCCTGACAAGACTTAATGAAACAGATGATGAATGACCTCAGAGTATTTTGCTCCTGCAAATTGCAATGATTGATCCTAAAAGACTATACACTACTCCTGGGGCTCCAGGGATTAGAGCTGGGCATGAATGCATATACCCATAATCCCAGTGATTTGAGAGGTTGAAGCAGGAGGATGGCAAGCTTGAGGCCAGCCTTAGCAATTTAGTGAATCCCTAGGCAATTTAATAAGACCATCTCCAATAAAAAAATAAAAAGGGCCAGGGACGTAGCTCAGCAGTAGAGTACCTCTGGGTTCAATCTTGGGAAAGGAAGGAAGGAAGGAAGGAAGGAAGGAAGGAGGGAGGGAGGGAGGGAGGGAGGAAGAAATTGCTTGGAGAAGCGAGGGATTCTGAGTTCTTCTTAGGTAATGACTCAAAGGGGCATTTTCTGTAACAAGATCCAGTGCCACATCTAGGACATCAGGGAAAAGGAATTTTTGAAATTCAGAAGGAAGAGTGACCTCCTTTTCCAAGGAAGAGATAAGAAAGGAAGATGGCCTAAAGTTTTGATCTTTAAGGGAAAACTAGAAAACAAATTCCAGGTTCCCAACTCTTGGAAACAGAGTATTGTTGTGTGACATGCTTTAGACACTGGGCTCTACCAGTCTTCTTTTGCTCATCTCCATTCTTTAGGAAAAAAAACATTTTTTTCTTATTAAATTCATCAACCAATTGAGTTGACCAAAATAAAAATTGGGGTATATTGGCCTTTATTATTATTATTATTATATTGAAGATTAAACCCAGGAGTGCTTACCCACTGAACCACATCCCCAGCCCTTTTTATTTTGAGACAGGGTCTCCATAAGTTGCTTAGGGCCTTGCTAAGTTGCTGAGGCTGGCTTTGAGATCATGATCCTCCTGTCCCAGACTCCTGAGGCCCTGGGATTACAGATGTTCACCACTGGGCTGGGCTATTTTGGCATTTCTGCTAATATAGCCTCCAGTTATGCCTTTGTTGACTGACTAGAGTGGTGGTTGGCTAACTTTCTAGCTCTCTAATTAATATTCTAAAAATAAAGATCCATTGGTATTTTAAGGAATTTTCCTTTACCTTTGGTTTCAACAGCTTGAATATGATGTATTTATACGTGTGTCTGTGTGACTGTATGGTGTTTAGTCTATCTGTGGTCTTCTGAGGTTTTGGATTTGTGGTTTGGTAACTTTCATTATTTTTGAAAAAAAAAAAAAAAGTTTTACCCCAGTACTAGGGATTGAACCCAGGGGCGCTCTACTACTGAGCTACATCCTCAGCCCTTAGAATATTTTATTTTGATACAGAGTCTTGCTAAATTGCCCAGGCTGGCCTTATCCAAGACTCTGAGTTCAACATTATCCTACATGATAAGGGAGGTAGGCACTTCTATATGTGTCTGTCCTTCTAGGTCAGTTTGTAATCTCCTTATTCTAAGTTTTCAACTGTGGACTGACACTGGCATTTCCTTTCCTTGAGGCTGTGTTATTTGTCATGCAAACATGATTTCAATTTTATAACTGTCCTAACCAATTATGATACAAGCCTTTCTCTCTTAGCCACAATGTTCTTTGCTGATTTCTTACGTTTATATTTGATAAATATAAACCTTCTTTGCAGCTAACATGCAGATGTGCCTGAAATCAAAACCTGTCTGATTATGTACTTTGGATGGACAGTCATTAATGGTTTCTTCTAACAGTTACACTTTTCCTCAATTTTGTTTATTTTATTTATTTTTAGAGTGCAGAGATTGAACCCAGGGTCTTGAACAAATGCTTTACCACTGAGCTACATAACCGGCCCTTCTTCAATTTTTAATTCTAGTCAAACTCAAAGCTCCTTTCTTCTCTGCTAATTTAGCTGAAGCACAAGATATCCTGGGGTTATTTAATATCTGTCTCTTGCATGTGTCCTGTTTTTCTTATTATAATGAGAATCCCTCAAGAGATAGACTCTTGTCTGTTCTAATTTTTGCATCTCCTCCCACCCTCACCTCATCTCTTTTAACTAGCATAGAATCAACATTGGGTTAGAGTATCAGCAGTGATTTAAGTAGCTCAGTTTCTAGTCAATCTTTATGAGTTCTTTCCTCCCTTGCTTAGATTATGGTACTTGAAGTGGGAGACAGCCAGCATCTCATTGGGGGGTTCTTCTTCCTGCTGAGGAGGGTATAAGCCACCTGAAAACTTAAAGTCTAAAATAATTAGTGAAGAACAAAACACAAAGAGTCAGAAATATATTTACAAAAGTGGAGCCCCTGATACATCCAGTCTTCACAATAGCTGGAACTAGACAAAGGAAAGATGGCTCTGGTGGTTTATTTAAGGGGGTACATCAAAGGCAGGGATAAGGTTTTAAGGGCAGAATCTTGCTTTGTGATGTCTTGCAGTCAGCAGGTTGATTGACATCTTGGCAGTCACACTCATCTCAGGTGTTGTGTGGGTCACAACAGAGCAAGATAGAAATTCACAATTTCCCTGGGCAATTGAGTAGAGAAAATGTCTACAGGTCATTCCCAGACACCAGATGTTTCTATCCACCAGGCTTCAATGCATGGTGACCCACACACAACCCATGGACAGTTCGTGACAGGTACTGTTGCCACCTTTAGTATTGCTACAGTTTGGATCTGAAGTGTCCCCCAGAGGTCCTTGTATTAAAGTCTTGGTCCTCATCTTCATGCTTCTAGAAGGTGGTGGAAAACTCTAAAAGGTGGGGATTACTGGGAGGTTTTAGGTAATTGGGAGTGTGTCCTCTAAGGGGATTGTGTGACCTCAGTCTTTTCTTCTTTCTGCTTCCAACCATGAGGTGAATAGACTTCCTCCACCACATGCTCCCACTGTGAAATACTGCCTTGCCACAGGCCCAAAAGCAATGGGGCTAATCAAACATGGACTGAAACTTCCAAAACTGTGAGCCAAAATAAACCTTTACTCTTTGTAGGTTTATCACCTCAGGTATTTTGTCACAGTAATGGAAAGCTGACCAACACATGCATTAGTTTCCTTCAGTGCTTCCAGAGGACATAACTTCAATTCTGCAGCTTTGCCAAGGCCCAAGTTTACTCCAGCATGCCCTCCTGCTCTGTACTTTTCTTCTCCTGGGGCCTCTACTGAGACTGGGAGCCACGGGAAAGAATAAATTCTAAGCAGGAACTCCCACCATAGCCTTGTGCAAGATAACTTTTCCCAGTGTTTAGATTGATAAACTAAGGCTACATAAAGGGACTTTTCCATAAAATTACTCAGTGATAGACATATTTTCATATTTGCTACTTCACTCAGGTGTTGTATGGGTCACATCAGAGCAAGATACGGTCTTGCTACGGTCAGAGAAGGTGTCTGATATCCTTCATTTACTCTCTAGTCCCTTTAAAGCTTTGTCCTTCCCTAGCAATCATTCAATCAATGCAAAAAAAGAAATGGATGAGAACTTAAATGAGTGAGTGGGAATATAGTGTTGGCAAAATTTGTACTGGACTGAACTTGGACCCACCACACTCTCTTCTGCCTCTGACTTCTTGCTCTCCAAGAGTTCTTCTGCTCTGGATACCTGATTAATGGGTCTCTCTGGCTCCCAGCACTTCTGCTTTCTCTCCAGGAGATGGTAGGCTTCTTCCTTTTGGCTCAGCACCTGTTTATGGTGGCACTCATGGTAAGCTATCTCTTTGACTCCATCCTTACATGTGTTGCCTAGAAAGCCACCTTCTCAGGTGTGACCTAAGATCTCAACTCTCTCTCCAACAGGTTGTGAAATACTGAGTACTGATCATCATGGAAGAGAAAGTAGAGTCTGGAGACAAGCATGGTGGTGCATACCTTGTAATTCCAGTGACTCAGGAGGCTGAAGCAGGAAGATCACAAGTTTGAGGGCAGCCCAGGCAACTTGGCAAGATCCTGTCTTAAAATAAAATAAAAAGGGCTGGGGATGTAGCTCAGTGATAGAACACCCCTGGGTTCAAGGCTCAGGGCTGGGAAAAACAAAAAATAAAAATAACAAAAAAAAAATAGTCTGGAACTGCATTGGGTAAAATTGGAAATGAGGCATTGCTTTATCTTCATTAGCTCCTTGAAAATCTAGGAACATGTGATTAGAATAAAGAGTCTGTCTTTCTTTTTTAGTTCTGAGGATAAAACACAAGGCCTTGTACATTTTAGGTAAGCACTTTACCACTGAATTGTATTGCCAGCCTAGGAAGAATTCTTAAATATGTGCAGTTATCAGTGAAAGAATAGACGAAAAGACCACCAAGACAGAATACAGAGCCCAGAAGTCGACCTACATAAGTATTGTCAACTCATCTTTGACAAAGAAGGAAATGCAATATAATGTAAAAAAGCCTTTTTAAAATAAATGGTGCTGGAACACCACATAGGATTGAAAGAACACGGTTAGTGCCTAGGAAGGCTTGTTGTTTCTGGTGGTGAGAAAAGAACTTCAAATACCGCAACAATGTGGACTGAGAGAAGGGAAATTGGCCACTTCCCTTGTTTACAATCTTTATGAGGAGATCAACCTAAAGGAATATACTCATAAAACATCTGAAGAGATGGCACTGTGAAGCATGCCTGTAATCTCAGTGACTCCAGAGGCTGAGTCAGGAGGTTTGGAAGTTCAAGAGCAGCCTGGGCAATGTACAGAGATCCTGTCTCAAAATTTAGAAAGGGGAGGCTGGGGTTGTAGCTCAGTGGTAGAACATTTGCCTAGCATGCGTAAGGCACTGGGTTAGATTCTCAGCACCACGTAGAAATAAATAAAATAAAGGTATCTTGTCCATCTACAACTAAAAAAAAAAATTAGAAAGCGGGGGATAGGCATGCTGAGGATGTACCTCAGTGGTAGAGTGCCCTTGGCTTCAATCTCCAGTTTAAAAAAAAAAAAATCTGAAGAAGTCCATCTGAACATTTGGCACACACCCTAAACTGCATATATTCATCCTGCTTGTAGGTGTGCTGTGGTCTTCCATATTGTTGCCATGCTCAACAAGGAGTATGTGAGTAATAAAATGTTAAAATCTTTTCCATTGAGTCCTTTCTTTAAGATAGGTATATAGTATGCTGGGGCTGTTGCAACATACTATATTCCTGTCTCATTTATACACTGGGGTTAAACATATACAAAAAAAAAAAAAAAGAATATAGACACATATGTCATGCCCTTCACAAAAATTACTCCAAGTGGGTCATAGGCAAGATGTGAAATATGTTTATAAAACATTTAGAAGGTAACGTAGGAGAATCAGCATGACAATTACATAAAACGCCAGGGATACAATTTGGGAAAGAAATAATTGATAAGCAGGGTTTTATTTTATTTTGGTACTGGCGATGTAACCCAGGTGCACTTTACCACTGAGCTACATTCCAGACCTTTTTATTTTTTGAGACAGGGTCTCATTAAGTTGCTGTGGGTCTTGCAAAGTTGCTGAGGTTGGCCTTGTGATCTTCCTATTTCAGCCTCCCAAGTTTCTGGGATTACAGGCATACACCACCATGCCTGATTTAAGCAAGGTGGATGGCCCATGCCTGTAATTCAGACAGCTTGGAGGCTGAGGCAAGTTCAAAGCCAGCTCAGTAATTTAGTCCCTAAGCAATTTAGCAAGACTCTGTCTCAAAATAAAAAAATAAAAATGGCTGGGCATGACTCATTGGTCAAGCATTTCTGGGTTCAAACCCCTATACCAAAACAAACAAACAAACAAAACCCCTTCAGCTCTAAAAAAAGAAGAAGAAAAGACATTGTCAAGAGAATGAGAAGAGGGCTGGGGCTGTAGCTCAGTGGTAGAGGTGCTTGCCTCACAAGTGTGAGGCCTTGGGTTCAATCCTCAGCATCACATAAAAATAAATAAATAAAGATGAAGATATTAAAAGAGAGAGAGAGAGAGAGAATGAGAAGAAAAACCACAGTTGGGGAGAAAATATTTGCAAAAGACACATCTGGTAAAAAGCATCCAGTTTACTCCCTCACTTACTGAGTTCCAGAGAAACAGTGCTATGCTCAAGGTCATACAGTGCTCAAAGTCATACAGTGGCATACAGCTGGGTCATATTGAGTGTCATATCTCCCTTTCTAACTGAGGTCCTTAGAGATAAATGTCCCTTTGTTGTCTAAACCCCTCACTATGTCAAGGGTCTTGGCTTCCTTAGGAAGGGCTCTCTTCCCTACATTATTGCCTCTATCCCTCTTGTCACTGGAGGGGAACCTTCAGGTTCTTGACATCCATCACAGAAAGAATTACATAATGAGTCAGTAAGCAAGGCACAGGTAAAGACTTATTTAAGAACAGCACACTCAGAGGGAGTGTATGGGCACCCCTCATTTCTCAGATATGAGAAGACAAGTGACATGCTCAGATTTAAGCTCTCCTACAATATATATGATTTTGGGAGGTGAGAGGGATCAAGTCTCATGGCCACCACCCTATACTTAGAGGTCAGAGTATTCCTCTTTGGTCAAACAGCCTAGCCATTAATCACTTGTGGGCACATTGTGTAAATTCCTCAGGTGGGTGACATTTTCATGAATAACATGTCTATTCTTTCATAAGCATACATTAAACTTTCCAAAAAAAGCAAGTGCCACAATGAGGGTCTCCTTCCATTTCCATAGTTTCCCTTCTCTCTCCCTTTCTCTCCCCCCACTCGTCTCTGTTTAATGTTAATCTTTTCCTCATGCTCTTCTTCCCTGTTCTGATCTTAGTTGCTCTCTTTATATTAAGGAAGACATTTGGCATTTGTTTTTTAAGGATTGGCTAGCTTCACTTAGCATAATCTGCTCTAATGCCATTGTTACACAAAATTACATATAAGAGTTTGTGAGGGGAAAGGGGGAAAAAAAAAAAACAAGGGAGAGAATTAAACAACAGCAGATGGGGTAGAGAGGGAAGATGAGAGGGAAGGGGAGGGGGGATAGTAGGGGATAGGAAAGGTAGCAGAATACAACAGTCACTAATATGGTATTATGTAAAAATGTGGATGTGTAACCGATGTGATTCTGCAACTTGTATTTGGGGTAAAAAATGGGAGTTCATAACCCACTTGAATCAAATGTATGGAAGATGATATGTCATGAGCTGTGTAATGTTTTGAACAACCAATAAAAAAAAAAATTAAAAAAAAAAAAAAAAAGCAAGTGCCACATAACGTGTCATGGTTTGGGAGGTCTCTTTGCATGGGCCCATTTTAGTTTATCTATCTGACTCTCATCAAACCTCCTCACCAAGCTATTTCTCTGAAGTAATTGTGAACAAATTTACATTCTAAAGTTAATGATCCACATAGCCTTGAGTATTTGCATTTCTAAAATGCAATCCTTTAACACAAAGACCTGAGTTCCCCAAAGATGTTTCCAGTCTAGACTGGTGATGCTGCTGCTTGGATCTAGCTGACATCCCTCAAACCACAGCCTCCTTAGCTCAGTCATTTCTCTTTTCTGCCTCCCCCGCCAGGCTTCCTCCCCCGCCAGGCTTCCTCCCCCAGAGTCAGCAGCTAATCCTCACCCCTGGAGCCACCTGGGGTCCTTCAGTTCACGGGGAAGTGGCTGTACCAGGAAGCTCTAGAAAACACTGATAAAGCAATCACAGGGATCCACTGAAAGATTGGCCAGGATATTAAGAGGAAGAGAAACAAAACCTAACCAGAATGTAGAGAAGAGAGTGCCTTGAAAATCAAGTGGCTGGAATCTGAGTGTCTAAGTTGGAAACATTTGAGTTTATAGCATTTATCTGCTTTTCCCAAAGTGAGTCTATTAACACCAGTCCCTAGTGGAGGCAGTGAACTACACTTTTCTAGTCTTTAATGATAATAACGATAAAGACGAAGTTTATATGCCAGGTTCTGAGTGAAATTATTCTCTCATTTTCTTATTTAATCTTCACCACATTATAAAGTAAGGACTGAGGTAATGTCCATTTTATAGATGAGGCAACATTGCTTAGAAAGGATGAATAATATAACTGGGATCACACAGCTGAGAAGGGATGAGGATTTTAATCTGGGTCTATCTCATCTTTCATGACTTTTGAGTCTCTCACACCTATTCCATTGCCAGAAACACACATTTTATATCAAGCTCTCCTTTTTGAAGAACTCTCTTTTCTGATTGGCATATTTCAGTTTTAAATAGCATGCCTTATATTTGTAAGCATTTTCTTTTAGAAATATCTCCTTATATTTTGTGCTTTCCCAGTTGTGATGAAAAAGAGACTCCTATTTCAGTTTCAGCATGTCTGAAAATGCCCCTCCCAGCTCTGCGATGACCTCCTTTAATAAGTTGTCCAAAAGAGGTCTAGTTTTTTAATCTCAGTGAAATGGTGAGTAGTGACATCTAGGGCTTGAGACAATTCGGGAAATTAACATGTACAGTGTGCTGAGCTTTCTGACCATTTTCACATCGTGGCACTCAGAGAAAATCACACGTGTAATGATGTAAACAAATGAGGTTGCTCACACAGGGCACCTGGCCCACCCAGCTATTCCCAAGCCTGGGGGCCACTCAATGGTTCAGTGCACTTGTGACTCATATAAGGCATGTAGGTAGTAGTTTCATTATAGAAAACATGAAGTTTTCAAAGGATGTGACTCTACTTTGTGAACAACCAGAGATTTGAAAAATGTGTTCTAGATGTGTAATATGAATTATAATGCATTCTGTTGTCATATATAACAAATTAAAATTAAAAAAAAAAAAGAAAACATGAAGTCTTTAACATTGGACAGACCTGGTTTTATATTCTGATTCTACCACTTACTAATCATCTAGCCATGGACAAATCATTTGGACTTCTCTGAAGCTAAGTTTCTTCAGGTATAAATGACAATGATAATATTTATCTTCTGGGATGATTGTAAAAATTAGAGATAATGTAAGTTTAATGTCTCCTCAAAAATAAGTGTGCATATGCTTCATATTAAGTATTGTATTTGTTTCTTAGGGTGTGTTAACTATATCAAGTTGTTAGCTATATGTAGCTTTCATTTCTAATGTGTGTGTGTGTGTGTGTGTGTGTGTGTGGTAATAGGGAACCCAGGGTCTCACACTTGCTAGGCAAGTGTTCTACCAATGAGCTATGTCTTCATCCCTTTAATGATATTTGTCAAGTATTGATATCAGCCCACTGACCTCTCTTCACTGGTAAAAATATTATTTTTACCTAAAAATTGGTTAAGGATTGTTTAGTACCAGAGCTGAAAAAGCTCCAGCAGATTTAGTTATCCCAAAGAAAGAACTTAGAGGACTCAGTGGAGAGGTTTGGACATTTTTTTTTTACTTGTGAACTCCTCAGTGGTAGCAGACGTGACAATATGGAGGGCCACACCTCACCTACAAGAAGAGGGAATATATACAGAATAGGTTGTGTGTCTACCGCACAGACAGATTTCTTCAGATGTTTTATGAGTACATTCCTTTAGAACAAAGGACACTCTGCTTTGATCCCCACCTAAAGACTGGAGACAAGGGAAGTGACCAGTTTCCATTCTCCTTTTGCATATTACCACATTCTTGGAAGTCCTTCTTATCTTACCATCAGGAACAACAGGGCTTCCTAGGCACTGACTGGTGTTTATCCCAACAAGAGCTGAAGGGGGTTAGTGAATAAGATGGTGCCAGTAGTAAAAGCATGTGGCAGAGAGGGTGGGGCTGCTGAAAGTTCCTGAAGACCACAGAGCGTGAGAAGGTTTTACAATGTCACTTCCTTGAGTATTACAGCTGGCTTCCTGAAAGAGCATTTGGGAGAGAGGCCGTAGGAGAGGACCCCAAGACAGATCCCACAATTATCTCATGTTCTGGGGATGTTAAGGGTAAACAAATGAGGATGATGACAGAAAACAAGAAAAAATAAGTTATATTCATTAGACACCCATGATATAACAAGCACATTCATATTCTTTCTTCCTCCCCCTCTCTCTCTTCTCTCTCTCTCTCTGTACTGGTACTGGAGATCAAACCCAGAGCCTTACACATGCTAGGAAAGTACTCTACCATTGAGCTGCATCCCAGCCGACTCATATTCTTTTATTTTCTAAAAATCTTGAGTTCACTGATTCTCAACCAGGGGTAATTCCTCCCACACACAAACCCCCAGGAAACATTTGCCAACATCTTGAGTCATTTTTCTTTCTTAACAAGTGGGGGAAACCAGTGGCATCTAATGAGTAGAGACCAGAGATGCTGCTGAACATCCTACATATACAGGGCAGGTCATCACAACAAGAATTATTTGGTGCAAAGTGTCATTAACACTGAGGTTAAAAAACTCTGCTTGAATTGATAAGTATGATGATCTTCATTTTTTTAACAGATCCAGAACCTGAAGCTCTGAGAAGCTATCTGGCATTCTAACTTGGACTTACCATAAGCATGCTACAGTGGTGAGAACAGTGATGAGAGAAATGACCAGGATAAAGAACCAGGGCCCAAACTGGTGCTCAGTAGATATTTACTGGGATGTTGATTAAATTAATAAATGAACAAATATAGGAGGAAAATAATGAGGATGAGTGTGGTCATCCTACCCCTACTCTCTTTCCACAATCCAAAAGTGACTCAGGAATTCTATCAGAGAAATATCAAATGATGGTTGGTGATCTCAAGACCCTATGGTCAGTTTGGGGAAGAGTCCAGATTTTAGTATCTGGATCTCCAAATGGAAGAGGCACCAGAATTTGCCTGTATATTCTTCTCAATTATCTTTTCTGAGGAGGATGGGGACTGAGGTTAAGAAGTTCTAAGCCGAGTTAGGGAGGCCATTTCCCTCTTTCTCTCAAAGGCCGAGGCCAGCTATTGCCCCAGAAAAAGGAAGTTGCTTCCCATTTTCTAAAATTTCGGTGACTTGAACTGATCCAGACTCATTCTGGGAAAGCCTGAATCTTCTGGGAGGGAACAGTTGAAAAGAAAGAGGGTGGAAGGGGAGGAGCCTAGGACTAAATAGACCGTTTCTTTTCACTTCCTCTTTTGAACTTCAGAATTGGTTTGTCCTCTGTTGGAATTTGCCAAACCTGGAGAGAAGCCTGTGCTGTTGGAACCAACTTATTCTAGGGGGTGATGGGAGTCCCCTTGTTCCTACCTCTTCTTGCCACTGGGAGTGAGTGGGCTGACTCCAAGCCTTCACAGACTCTGGGCCCTATGCTACTGTGGACAGCTGTGCTGTTTCTGGGTGAGTCGGGGCTCACAGAAGGGAGACAAGAACAGGAATACCTGGGTTGGGACTGAGCTTGGATAGGGGATGACAGTGACATGGGAAGCGTATTGGGAAAATCAGGTGCATGGAGGCAAGTAGATCAAACTCTAACAACCCTTAGAAAATCAAAGTTGGCAAGGCTTTTTTTTTTTTCTTTTTTCTTTTTTTTTCTGGTTGGTCTTTTTTTTTTCTTAACTATCTTTTAGTCAATTTCACTGGGTCCCTGGGCTCCGAATGCTCTGCCATCCTCAACATCAGAATCTGCCCAAGGAAATACAGTAACCTATACCTACCTGAGTGGCAAATGGGTGGCCATAGTATTTCCCTTTAAATTTGTGTTTTACATAGGACTAAATCTTAAGCTAATGCTACCTTAGATGGGTGTGAAGGAAGCTCTAAGATGCATTTTGTGGGGTGACAATGGCCACTCTCCTCACCTCTAAATGTGGCAAAAGCCCATTTTCTTAACACAAAAGGAGACCCCCTGGGCAGAAGCATAGGTGGATCTGAGTTTTCCAGGGAACCAGGGCCCAGAGAATCCACAAAACTGGGCAATTCTGGAATCAGCAATTGTGGAATCAGAGAAACCACGCATGCCTCCTTTCACTGCATAGACCATGGTGCTGCATAGACCATGGTGTGGGTCCTAGCTCTGATCAGTGAGAAAGCCAGTGTGCTAAGCCAGGTGAGAAGACCATTTTCTGATCATGTTCTCAGGTGTGGACCAGGGGACAGGAAGTGATGGTGCTAAGTGGTTGTAAGAGCCTAGGGGAAGCCGGAGGGACCCCTAATGGCAGAACTGTTTCCTCTAGCTCAATTCCTAGGGCTTCAACCCTAAACACATAAGGGCAGCTCCCCCAAGTTACTGCTATGACTGATAATGAAATCCAGTCAGCTCTAGGAGAGCTCAGCTCTCAATGCTGGAGGATATAGGGCTGCAGGAGGCAGAGGTAAAGAGAAAGAATTTCCCCTTGAGTGGATTATAGTAGAATAGATGTAAGGTGAGCACTGAATCCTCTCATTTATTATTTGGGAAGGCTGACCTAGAGAGGTGATGTGCTTCTGTTTTGTGCTAATAGTGCCAGTAACCTGGGCAGGACTCTTGGGAAAGATTTTTGGTGTTTTCTTCCATTTGCCTTTTGCTAAATCACTGAGTATCTACTCTTATCTTTTTCATTCTTTTCTGGTAATCTGGTAATCCATGTTTAGGTCATCATCTCATCATTACTTGATGACAATTTTTTTTTGTGTGTGTGTGGTGCTGGGGATTGAACCCAGGGCCTTGTGCATGTGAGGCAAGCACTCTGCCAACTGAGCTATATCTCCAGCACCACTCGATGACAATTTTATATCACCTTTTGTTGTGTCTTGATTGCTCCTGACTCCCCTCTCGTCCTTTCATGATGAAGTCACAGCATCTTCAAGTACAGCTATGGCTGACTCACTGCACTCATACATGCCTTCAGTGTTGGTCCATTGACTAGTGGAAAAGCTCCGATTCTACCCTTCTTAACCATGTTCCTCATTGTGCCTTCAATAGATTCTCCTTTACAGCCAGGCAATGTGTGAATGTACTTCATTTATAACACCTTTGCTTCTGCTAATTCTCAGACTGCCTTGTTTAAACCTCATGTTAATTCTATGTGGCACACACTCTTCTAGGACTTGGGGACTTATCAGTGAACATGATAAGACAGTTTTGCTGACCTAAAGTATACGATCTTTCTCTTTCCTTTCCTATTTCTCTTGTTTACTTTTATATATACACATATACAATTTATATAATTATATAATTTATATAATTTCATATTCTGTTAATTGGACATCTCTGAATGTTTGAGAGCTCAGAAACAAAATATATTAAAAGTCTAACTTGCCATCTTCCTCTTATAAATATTTGTATCCTTCTAATATTTATATGTGCATGAGCACAACCACCTTTTCCCTGGTCATCCACTTATGTCATCCACTTATATCATCTTATTAGGTGCCAACTTCTCTGTTCTTTCTCTAAGATCTGTACCCTCTTCTTTACTTCCTACTGTCAAACCAACTGAACAAATAAATATATGGAAAATACATGTGCGTTTGATTGAGACAGAAAAGGGCAAGGGATTTGAGGGGATTTGCAATGAGATTATTATAATGATGAATCATCAAATCTAAGCTAGATGGGGGAGATACAGGCAAGTGTGGGCTTAGGAATAGAGTGGTAGAGTAAATGCTTTGGGATTTTTGATGAGGTCAAGATGATTATGGGAGCTGTACTTGAGCAGATGAAGTGGAAGGAGAGGAGGTCGTGATTGAAGCATGGGATATATGATTTTGTGATTTTTGAAATCAGTATGGCTTCTGGTGATGATGGTTTCTGGGTATAACGTGGGCAGGTGTGCTAAGCTGTATAATCATTCACTGGGGATGAGTAGGTCATGGAATAATGAAGCCGGATATTGGACAGGTCACCCATGTGTATTTGGGATCACAATAATTATCTTTTTCTTAACTAATCTCTTTCTACTTCCCCTGTTCCAATTCATCTGACACAGCACTTTGGGCTCCAATTTGAACATTCTGAGTGACTCTCCACTGTTCGTTGAACTAAAGAGCAAACATAAAAGTTAATTTATATTTATTTTAAACTTACTGTATGTCAAGTCTTATCTGGATTATCCTCTTATTTAATCCTTATAATAACCCTATGAAGTAGGTGCCACTGTCATTATCTCCTTTACAAGCAAGGAAACTGAAAGTCATTTTGTTCAAGGTCACTTGGCAGTGGCAAAGTCAACATTTAAACTCTTTCTGTGCTTTTACCCATTGCCACACATTTTGGCATTAGGAGCCCTCCAAAGTATGTTCCTACCTAGATTTTTAGCTTTGTTCCTCATTATCAGAAGTGCTTTGGCAGAGATAAGAAATGAAGTAGAAATTGGCTTGGAATGTTCTAGAAATTTTGCCAATTACCTTCCAGTCCTTCCCATAGAATAATATCTCCTCTCTCTACATGTCAAAATCCTATCAGTCCTTGAATGTACATGATGATTATGAGCTCCTCTGTGGGATTCTCCTTCTTACCAACTCCAAATTCTGCCAAGTCTTAGGATCTTTTTCTCCTCTGAATCTCCATAGTATTTTATCCACACTCCTCCAATGTCATGAAGCAATATCTTTTACATTAAATTATACATATGCTTATCTCCACCATTAGACTGTTGGTTTCAGTGGGGGACAGGGACTTAAGATCTTTCAGGTGAACTTTAGGTGAACACAGAATGTATTGTGGGACAGGAGGAATTCAATGCAGTTTTGTTGATTAGCTTTGGATTGCAAAGGAACAGCACAGTGGGTCTAAGTGTACATATTAGAGATGTAGTAACATCAGGACGCGCATCTGGTTCTCCAAACTCCCAGGCCAACTCTCCACAGTGCCCGTTCCTGGTTCCTTGTTTCTGCTTCACTTACGTTCCATGTGTTTGTCCCTGAAAGTACACACATATTTTGAAAGCCTCTTGACTTTCTCTCAGTCCAAATATAAGAGGAAACCCCCCTGAAACAGACGGACACATAAACATGCCCTACACAGGCATAGGCATTGGGCTCTAATTCATCTAAGGACCCTGCTTTGCTCTTCACTCAATGATGGTGCCCACAAATCCACTTCCATTCAGTTTTCCTGGCCCTTCCTGGCCCCTATTTTGCCTCCAATTGGGAAGTTCTTTCCCTAACCCAGTGTCATTCCACATGCCTGCACATGAAAACACAGATCTGGTGTCCTTTTGCACACTCTTTCTCCTTTCAGATTTGCCTAATAGCAAGAATCTGGAAGGTTTAATTATCAAGCAGCAGAAATGTAAAATAAATCATTGGAGACCCAAATAGTAGGACAGAATGCAATTGTTAAAAATGACAACATAGACTTAGCATGGTGGTGCATGTCTATGATTTCAGCTTCAGGGGAGGTTGAGGCAGGAGGATCACAAGTTTTAGGCCAGCCTGGGCAACTTAATAAGACTCTTCCTCAAAATAAAATAAAAAGGACTGGGAGTGCAGCTCAGTAGCACCAGTGGTAAAGCACTTGCCTACCATGTTCAAACTCTAGTACTATCAAAAAAAAAGAAGAAGAAGAAGAAGAAATCAATATGAAGACAGATTAATGTAGTGGATTTTATATTGCTTAGTGAAAAATTAGGTAAGAGAATACTTTTTAAATAGTTTATTTTCTCATTTACTATTTATGTATGTCTGTATGTAAACATATGTGTATGTTTTCATGGGGAAAATTCCACAGGGTATATTGCCAAGGTAATAATATTTTTATCATGCCTATTTTCCATTTTTCTACAATGATCATGGACAATATGTAATCTCTATACACTCCTTGGTGAAAGAACAGATAGACTGGCAAAATCATTTACACAGAAGCATAAATCATATGTAAAGTCCAACAGGGAACTTTCCAGAGGCATTTTTACTTTGTTTTATTTTTCAAATTTATTTATTTGTATTTTGCACTATTGAGGATTGAACACAGTGAAGGCTGTACCACTAAGCTACACCCCCAGCCCTTTTTCTTCTTTATTTTAAGAAAGGATCTTGCTAAGTTGCTGAGAGTGGCTTCCAACTTGTGATCTTCCTGCCTGGGATTACTGTTGTATTTTTATTTTAATCAGTCAAGTGTTAAGCCAAACAATGATGTAAAAATAAATAAATAAGACAGTGATTTGTATCTCCTTCCTTCCTTCCTTCCTTCCTTCCTTCCTTCCTTCCTTCCTTCCTTCCTTCTTTTCTTTCTGTTATTAGGGAGGGAGCTCTCAGTACTTTTCAAAATGCATCTAGGGATGTGTGGGCTGAGGGTTGGACTAAGGGTGAAAGAACTCTGGGCAGGCTGTTCATTGTGGGGGTTCAGGTCCTGGTTGATCTTTGCTTTCTTTCTTACAGCTCCTGTTGCTGGGATACCTGGTAAGTACTCTACCTACATTCTCTCCCTGCCCCAATGTTCTATCTGGAGGCACTCTGAATAGACCAACAACCAACTTCTGTACCAGGTCAGATCCAGGAAAGGGTCATTGCTCCCAGAGATGCCCTGTCTGTGCTTCTTCTCTCCAAGGAGGAAGGGGGTGGGTGCTTCAACCCTTCTGGTTCTATTACTGTGAGATGTTACAAACATTGTCACAGAAAATATAAATTTTATCCTCTCTCAACTAAAAAACAAAACAAAACAAAAAACTCAAGAATTTCTTAAAAGTTGATCTTGAAGAAGTAGAGTAGAATTGTAGTTACTTCCCAGAACCTGGGAAGGATAAGGGAGGGGGTAGAATGGAGAGAGGATATTTAATGGGTACTGAGATACAGTTAGAAAGTATGGTTAGATAGGAGAAATAATTTCTAGGGTTTCACAACAGAAAGGAAACTATGGTTAGCAATGTGATTAGTTGTGTATTTCAAAATAGCTAGTTGAAAGGATTTTGAATGTTTCCAACACAAAGAAATGATGAATGTTTGAAGTGATGGATATGTCAATTATTCTGATCTGATCATTATCCATTGTATATATGTATTAAAGTATCACATGTACTCCATTAATATGTGTAGTTATTATGCATTATATCAAAATATAATTTTTCTTTTAAAAACCTCATTAGAAAACAAGTTTCCTCTCTCCAAATAAAATTCAAGGACATACAGAATAATATGATATGCATAGACTGTCTCATGTTGTTAAATTCTTTACTTTGAGTGGATCTGAGGGCTTCAAGTCCTGTTCTCTTGACAGAGAGAGCTTTGTTGGAGTGACCTCTGCCAGGTAGTTCTTCATCTGTACATTCAACCTCCTCCCACCCCCCAGGACTGACCCTCTAGCTTTTCTTCCTCTCTTTATTCTTCTGAGAACACAGAAACTCCTATATGCTTGAGTATGAGACCTGGCCATTCTGACCTCCTATTTAAGGATAAGGAATGACATCAGATTGCAACAGAAACCTGATCTCTAACTCTTATGTCTGACATCTCCACTTGCCAGATGTCCCCTCTTGTCTAGACGAAGCTTTGGAAAAAAATGTATCACTAGTGTCCAAATGTGCCTCAGTTTATAGGGGAGCAAAGTGAACATCCAGAGAGATAAAGATAGATAGATAGATAGATAGATAGATAGATAGATAGATAGATAGAACAATCTGTTAGGATATTTCTTGGCATGTTATTTATTTTTAGGGTATTTACCTTGCCTGCTTCTCTCCTTTTCCATGCCCTCCCTTTTTGTTTTTCAGTATAGGGATTATACTCAGGGGTGCTCTACCTCTAAGCTATACCCCCAGCCCTTTTAATATTTTACTTTATTTTGAGACAAGGTCTTGCTAAGTTGCCCAGGCTGGCCTCAAGTTTGTGATCCTCCTGCTTTAGCTTCCTAAGTAGGTGGGATTACAGACATGTTCCACCACAACTGGCTTCCCTTTTTCCTCTTGCCCTCTACTTCTGAGAATCAGTTGAGTTCCCTGAGAGTTCCCTGGGCTCCTGGTGGTGGGTTGTATGAGTAATAAGAAATGCCTTCAGTTGCCAAAGCCTCCTGGGCCTGATTCTACTCTTGGTGCCCCCAATAGGAATAAAGATACTTCTTTGGGATTCAAAGTCTGCTTAGGCTTTTGAGGTTCCCTTTGCTCAAACTGTCTCCTCTCTCTGCCCCTCCATAGATCTCCCGAAGGCTGTGGTGAAACTTGAGCCCCCATGGATCCAGGTGCTGCAGGAAGACAATGTGACACTGAAATGTCAAGGGACCCGCAATCCTGAGAACCACCACTCTACTCAGTGGTTCCACAATGGGAGCCTCATCCCAGGCCAGACTCAGCCCAGCTACAAGTTTAAGGCCAAGAACAATAACAATGGGGAGTACCGGTGTCAAATGGACAAGACAAGCCTCAGTGACCCCGTGCATCTGGATGTATTTTCTGGTCAGTAGAGGAAGTTCAGGGAGGGGCCTTGGAGAGATTGAATCTGCTTACACTGCAGAGGTTTGTGGAAAAGGGAGGTGGTCTGTTTACTGGGAAACATCGACATGAGGTGCTTGTTTGCCCAGTCATTTCCCTTTTCACCCACCTTTTTACTTTGTATGTCGGGTGGAGGTCCAAATTCCTAAGAAATTTCTCAGCATATATGAATGATTAATTTTTGCAATAGTCCTGATTGAGCAAGAGGGTGCCAAAAGCCACAGACACACAGCTGAGTGTGAGAGAAGCAGAAGGAAGTCCCTTCATCACAAAAACCCTTCCATTTTTTATGGTAGAGCAAAAATAAATTAGAAAGCAGGCAAGCAAGCAAAAAACAACAACAACAATAACACAGACTATGACTGAATCCTGACCCTGGAAACTACTAGCCATATAAATCTGATGAATTCATCTAATGCTTAAGTTTCAGTTTCCTCATCTGAACAATGCGTATACTAATGCCTCACTTGTCATATTCTGGAGAGAATTATCATTTCCCTGATCTCTGTACCTCTCATAGTGCTGGGTGCCCTCCGTCTCCTTCCATCTGTGTATTTCCAGTACCTGAGATAGGGCAGGGCTTAATAAATGTTTGCTGAACAGATCAATGACAAAATCGTAGGCTCTCTATAAAGAGCCACTATGTGATCACAACATCTATTGCTAGCCAGGCATGGTGGCACTTGCCTGTAATCCCAGCAACTCCGGAGGCTGAGGCAATAGGCTCACAAGTTTGAGGCCAGCCTGGGAAACTTAGTAAGACTCTGTCTCAAAATAAAATATAAAAAGGGCTGGGTGTAGCTCAGTGGTAGAGCACTCCTGGGTTTAATCTCCAGTACCACAAAAGCAAACAAACAATGACTATTGTTACTGTTACTCTTCATTAGGCACCTCCCATTACCTTATTCCCAAATATCCTCAAAAAATATACAGCAAGGTCACAGTTCACCTGTGATATTGCCTTCAGAGATCCTATTGAACTGAGGCTGTACATTTATTAATATTTATCAAGTAAACTGACATTCGTTGGAGGTTTAAGAATTTCTGTTATTTCTGAAACATGGATCTGCTGCATTGTCCTCAAATGTCCTTTTCTCAGTCAGACTGAGTTCCTCCCTTCCTCCCCTAGGGAAGGGACTATATATATCCAAGTCTCTTGTGTCCTTGACAGGAGAGCACTGCAGCTGCCTTCTCCCAGGAAAGAACAGAGAAGATGAGTGTGTTCGGAATACTGGCTGTGTTCAAGAAACTGTTAGATGCATAGTGTTATAATGCCTGTTTGCACAGATGAGAAACTGAGGCCCAGAAGAGTTAAAAATTTCCCAAGAATCCAGAGCTCATAAATGAATGAATCCAAAATTAGAGATTAAACTGCCTGATTCCAAACTTAAGCCCTTCCCTCTGCACATCATATTCCACCAGTAGTGATGGTCTGAGTCTCAGAGTTGAGCCATGACATCCTGGATCCTGTTGTCCTTTTGTGTTTTTTCAGACTGGCTGCTGCTCCAGACCTCTCAACTGGTGTTCCAGGAGGGGGACACCATTGTTTTGAGGTGCCACAGCTGGAAGAACAACCCTCTGAACAAGATCACATTCTACCAGAATGGAAATTCCAAGCAGTTTTCCCATTTCAATGCCAACTTCTCCATCCTGTCAGCAAACCGCAGTCACAGTGGTGATTACTCCTGCAGAGGAAGTGTAGGGAGGACGCCGTACTCATCAAAATCTGTGACCATCACTGTCCAAAGTATGGGAACTCTGTTAAAATGTAGGGAAGGGTTGCACAGGGGTTAGGTTAAAATCATATAGACCACATGGAGATCTGAGAAATGCTATGGTAGCAAAGTTGGGTGCTGAGACAAAGGAGAGAGTTGTAGAGGCCTTGTTGAAACCGGTGGGAAGGAGTAGGAGCCAGAGCTAAGAGCCCCCAGTTCCTGGGTGATAAGTGACAAGGCTGTCGTCCCACTTTGAAACATAGGTACCATATTGAGAATAGTAGTGAAATAGAGCTCTCTCATTGATACAGAGGTTCCTTAAACTCCTGGAAATTGCTAAGAGCTAAAGTTCACCTCAATTTTTCTCATGTCCCATGTTTTGACCATTTCCTCTTGAAGGCCTGGCATGTTCTGGACAGTAGGAGGCTTCATGCCCACAGTCCCCACTGCCCCTGAGCACTGTCCCTCTCCTCTTAGACACTCACTAGTATACCTTTATTAGTTTGGTGGAGAAACTTGAATAAGGGGGAGACCCAAGTTCAGCCATAAAAACTCTGGGCGGATGAGGTTGTGGGGTAAAGTATTGTACCTGTGGATGACTTAGTCAAAGAAGAGCTTCAGGTGACGGGCACTGGACCATCCTGCTGGAGGAGGGTGAGAGGGTGGTAGTGAGAACAGGGAGCATGTTCTCAGATCTGTTTTCCCTAGGGCTCAAGTCGACCCACCCTTTACTGGAAATGATCATTGTGCCTGTGGTTATCGGGATTGTTGTAGTAGCCATTGTGGCTATTGTAGTAGTCACGATCTACCTCAAGCGAAAGCGGACTTCAGGTTTGTGGTTTTCCTTGATTTTGTTATTAGTTCCTGCTTAGAAGAGGCCCTAACCCTAGATATTGCTGGAACCCCTATATTTGAACTAGCAAATCCTTAACATTCAGATACAGCTGTATTTTATTCATTCATTCATTTATTAATTTATCCATTCAGCAAGGCTCAAATGAACTTGTTTTTGTGTCAAGCACTGTGTTAGACACTGTAGATGATGCCAAGATAAAGAAGTCTAGTTCCTGACTTCAGGAGTACTCAGCAGTGTGGGGAAGACAGAAGTACAAATAAATAATTGTAAGATGGAGTAAGAACAATGACAGAGAAATGAAAAGGCTCTCTAGTGATATAAATGGGGCACCATAACCCAGTGTATTAGTTAGCTTTATCACTATAATGACATACCTGAGATAATCAGTTTGTAAAGGTAAGAGGTTCATTTTGGCTCACAGTTTTGGAGGTTTCAGTCTATGATCAGTTGGCTCTATTGCTTTGGGCCTGTGACAAGGCAGCACATCACAGTAGGAACATCTCGTGGTCAGAAAGCAAGAAGCAAGGAAGAGACTGGGAATATGTGTCTATAGCAAATCAAAGACACACCCCCAATGAACTGTAGACCTCCCACTAGGCCCACCTCTGAAAGGTTCCACCACCTCCCAGTACCACTGTTCTAGGGACCAAAGGTTGAACACAAGGGTCTTTGGGAGACACTCAAGATTCAAACTATAGCAGCCAGTCCATTCTGGGGCAGTTAGAGAAGTTCTCATGGGGAGACACTATATTTTAGTGATTGAGGTACAGATTGGGACCAGACTACATGGATTCAAATTTTAGCTCACAGCTAGCTCAGCAGCAATATGACCTTGGGTAAATTGCTCAACTTTTCTGTTCCTCGGTTTCCTTATCTGGAAAATGGGGATACTAATAGGACCCACCTCATGGGATTATTTTGACAATGAATAAGGATTAAGCTCTCATAACAATGCCTAACAGATAGTAGAAGGCACATATATATGAGCAATTACCACAGTAGAGGAGGTGATGTTTGGGGTAGCAATTAGCTAGGCAAAGAGGCCTAGAAGAACGTTCCTGGCACAGAGGCCAAGATATAGAAATGGGGAATTTTGTGGCTAGGATAGTGCTCAAGGAAAGAGAAAAGGGTGCTGTAGGCCACTGAGAAAGAGAAAATAATACTACTAATAACTCACAAAACACTTTGCAATTCATTGATAGCAGGACCCCAGTTACTGATAATAAATAAACATGGAGGTACTGAGATACCGAGAAAAAGAGGAATGCTTTTAAAAGGCAGAGTAAGCCTAAGGAAGACACTCCTAGGAATCCCCATGGGATTATTGGCTTAAAAGGCTCCCTGACTAGCCTTTACAAGCCAGAGTGGTTCCTGGGCAGGGCAGCTGGGAGTAGGTAGGAGAGGACATGTGAGGGATGGGTCATGTTGGTTCTAACCCAATCCTCCCCTGGTCCTTGGTCCTGAGAACTAAAGCCCCACCTCATAATCCTACTAACCTCCTATGTGCCCCTCCTAGCTCTCTCAGGAAACCCTGAGCACAGGGAAATGGGAGACACCCTCCCTGAGGAACTAGGTGAGTACAGCATTCCCTCTGGGGGCTCAGTGATGTTCCACCCAGGGCTGCCAGATGGATCGGAGCCAGCAACAAGTGGCTTATGTAAGTTCAGCCTAAGCACAGGAGACGGAGGGGGCAGTGGGAGGAGGGCAGGGGCTCAAATCCCTTGGCCAGTTCTGAGTCTAACTCCTGGGCTCAAAGAGGGTTTCACTGGAGAAGAGAAAAGGAACATCTGTCTTAGATAGAGAAGGGAGGGCTGCATTCAAATTTCTGGGACTAGGAATCTGGGAAAATTTGCAGAGCAAGAAATCAGATATTTGGATCTTCCTGTGATCTGGCAAAGTTGGCAAAGAATAGGTGTAAGAAGGTGTAAGATGAAGACCAATAGGATTAGGGAGGTAGGGGTCTAAGAGGAAAGGAGGGGGGAGATTTGGGGAAAATGCTTAGATTTGTTGAGAAATATATAGGTATGGTAAAACTCAGCTCTTAGTGGAATATTAAGAGGAGATTTGGGCTTCAGAAAATTCTGGGGGAACCAGAGCCATTAGTGGGTTTTATTTTGTGGGCAATGGTTGATTCTGATGTCCACTTGCATTAGTTTATTAAATATTGGCCTGGTTCTGTCATCATCATACAATAGAATATTGAGAATGTCACTCCCTCAGATGGAGTTCAGTCACCTCACTGAGAAAGGAAGTGGGTTGGTCTAGGTGACCTCTGGGCCCTTATAGATCTGACATTTTGAGAGCCAGTGACCATTCAACCTCTGGCCCAGGTGGAGGTATGTAAAATGAGCAATATTCCAGGAGACTTCCTGAATGTGGTTAAAATCAGAGCACAAAGGAGGTTGGAGCTTTCACTGCAGCTTCTGTGACAGCAAAAACAGACAGGAAGAAAAGGCCCTTGAAGATTTCACCTCAGATGGCTGGAGTATGACTCAGAGCAGAGCCAACAGATTTGAGAGCTTGAGCAATCTGTTACTCATCTAGCTGCACTTTGAGTAGGGTCTGTGTGTCTCTTGGCCAGGCCACGTGGGATGTGGGCCTGAGTCCACATCTGGGGCCAAACCAGATGTAGGAAAAAAATCCAAACACAGCTGGATTCACCACTTTATTGTTTGGTTTTTGTCTACTCTGGCATAAATATTTCACGAGGCATCTATGCAGCCAAGCGCTGGAACTGATGGTTTCCAGAAAGGTATAGTAAGTTGCTGGGATTGTTGAGGAATGCAATAGAAGGAGAATTCCGAAAGTGGTTTGTTCCAGAATTTGGAACATAGCAAATAAGGGCTCTTTGTGTCCAGGGGGTGCGTGAAGAGACTAGAGACATTGTCTCAGGCTCCTCCCCAACTTCCAGGGAAATGATGATTTATAGATTACTGAGGCTGCTTTTTGAAAGGAAAGTGACCACAACACTCGGAGGGACCAAGAGATCTTTATTGAGGCAGTGTCTGATAAACAGAGAAGGAAGAAGAGAGAGAGAGAGAGAGAAAGAGAAGAAAGAGGGAGAGAGAAGAGAGAGAGAAAGCGAGAGTGAGAGTGTGGCGGAGTGCCCAGCAGGAGAGAGTTTTTATAGTCAAAATCTAGTGGGGTCTCTGGGTCAGCAAGCTGCCTTGTTGGCGTACAGTGATTGGATCTCACAGTAATTGCTAAGGGTGTCATCTTCTGCCCTCAGGCAGACCAGGCAGGGGCCAGATGTGGGTTTCATTCCACCAGAAGGGTGGGGGTTGAGCGTTCAGCCTTGAGGCAAACAAGTGATAAGGAAACAGATGAGTGAGGGTCCAGTGTTCAGCCCACCCTGCAGCTAAAATTTATTTATTAAATATCCAAATTCCCACGTTTTTGCTCTAATTTCACTTTTCCAGTGTGAAAAGTGTTAGGTGGGAATTTGGATATTTATCAGACAAAGTTCTGTCCCTGCCCCTTGCTTGCCTTTTTTTCTTGTCTTTTTGTGGTACTGGGGATTGGACATAGGGGTGCTCTATCACTGAACCTCATCCCCAGTCTTTTTTATGTTTTGAGACAGACTCTCATTAAGTTGCCCAGGCTGGTCCTGAACTTGCAATACTCCTGCCTCAAAGTCCCCAGCTGCTGGGACCACAGGAGTGTGCCGCATGCCTACTGCTTGCTTTTCCTTCCTTCCTTTCCCCCTTTCTCCTTTCTTGCCTTCCTATCTTCTTCATTTCCCTCCCTCCATCCTTTTATCCTGTCTTTCTCTTGAATCTTTTTTCTGCCTTCCTTTCTTTCCTTTCTTCTCTGACTTCTTTCCTTTCTTTCTCCCCTCCTCTTTCTTCCTCACTTTTTCTTTTCTTTTTGAAGCAATGGTGTACCTGATTCTTCAAAGTCCCCAAAGAAGAGGCATTGCATTTGGCCAATGTAGAAATGGCTTTGGTGTTCCCTCTTTGAAGCCTGTGGCCCTCAAAAATCTGGACTTCATTTTACTCTGATACTGAACACTCCTATCCTCTTCCCCAATATCTCAGATCCCCCAAATCTGCCTGATTTGCTTCTAGGAAAGTTCAGCAATTCTCTAAAAAGAATGTGGTGCAAAGACTGCTTTCCTTTGCCAGCGTGGACAGTGGGGACCGCTGAGTCTGGGAGGCTCCAGGGTGGGTGAATGAGGCTTGGTCTACAGGCCTGAGCTGGGGTCAGCAGTCCTTGACTCAGGTCTGGTTTGGGCTTTGCTTTTGTAGCCTTGGCAGCTGCACAAATAAGCCCTCTTCTCCAGCAGTGCCTGGGCTTATTTGTCTTCTTTTTGCCCACAGCCAATGTCACTGACTCTGAGGATGCTGCCAAAACTGGAGTGAGTAACCCCTGCCACCTCCTTTTCCTTCTGTCCCTTCCCTCTCCCCTGCTGTCTCTTCTGTTGTTGTTTGTCCCATGACCTCTTCTCCGTGTGGATCTCCACTGCGTGTTTCTGCTTTTCCTAGGCTGAGAACACAATCACTTATTCACTTCTCATGCACCCGGAAGCTCCAGAGGAAGAGCCAGATTATCAGAACCGAATTTAGTCTCCATTGTCTTACCCCTGGTATTTCTGGAAGAGATTCAAAAGAAGCAAGGATCTGGTGTCTACTGGCCTAAATCCCCCTTGGAGAGGTGGAGGGAATACTGCAGGAGGACTATTCCAGAGTTACCTCTGTGAGTCCTCATGTTTTCTGTCCTGAAACCAACAGAAAATATGGTCCCCAATGGCTGACTACTGAATCCATCTGTGCCTCAGCACTTCCCAACATGAAGACTCTTGGGTTATACGTCCACACAGCCACAATATCACTAATAAAATTACTGTCACTAGGAGATAGTAGCAACATGGAAAAAAAACGCTTATGTTACAGGTTACATGAGAATGCTTAAATAAGAATGTATGACATCAGAAATGATAAGAGACCAACATATACCAAGATATTAAAAGTGATTATTTTAGGGTGATGGAATTATCAGTGATTTTAATTTTCATTCTTATTTCTCTGTTGAGATCATGTATTACTTCTATAGTGAAATACTATGAAAACAACGTTGCTTACTTTTTCAAGGCTACATTGGTGGGAGTGTAGACTGAGCTCCCCGGGGTCCATTTCTCTTCAATGATAAGAATCTGGGGAAGATAGAAATGGGTAGGATGTGGAAGACAATGTGGATTCGGAATGTTAAAACTGACCTTTTTTCTGCTCAACTTCTGTTGCTTTTTTTTTTCTTTTGTACTGGGGATTTAACCCATGAGTGCTTAACCACTCGGGTACATCTCAAGCTCTTTTTACTTTTCATTTTGAGACAGGCTCTCACTAAGTTGCTTAGGGCCTCACTAAGTTGCTGAGGCTGGCTTTGAACTTGAGATCCTCCTGCCTCAGCCTTCCCAGCCACAGGGATTAAAGACCTGTGCTACCGTGCCTGACTCAATTTCTATTCTTATTCCATGTCCTCTTCCCTTTTATCCTATGTAGAACAAAAGTATCACTGTGTTTTGTAATTAATAGTTTTCAGAAAGTCAAACTTCAGGTGAGTCCTCTGTGAGGAATGGGCACTCCCTGCTGGGCTATTGACCTCAGAGGAGCCATTCCTCCTAGGTTAGAATTGTGACTGCCAGATTTCTTGGGGATTTAGTGAGTGCCCTTTGAAGAGGCTTCCTTTTTGGTGGAATATAACAGCATCATTGTGAAAAGTTCTTGCATTCAGTATTTTGAACTTTGTTGGGAATGGCCATAGATTTCTGTGATACTCATTTTTTATGGTCACATAATCAGATTTCTTATGCATATATTGTTGTAATAATAAGAATCATTAATTACAATTAGTGAGTTATTAAAGGTTTACTTTATGACAAATTATATTCTTTAAAATTTAGAGAGTTTAAGGTTATTAACCATTTATATTTCTTCTTTTGTGATTTTCCTATTCATATATTTTCTTTGCCCGATTTTGTAGATACATGGGTCTGTTTCTTTATTTATAAATTACAGAGTAGTAACTTCTTTACTTTTATTTATATGTAAATTCTTTCACCATACTAATAATATATTCTTTTATATAAATTAAAATACAGATCAGCAACAAAATTTTATATCATGTATAAATCCACAAACCAGAAATAATTAATGCTAACATTTGATATATCAAAACACATTTCTGTCTGCCACAATAAGTTTATGTATTTTTAAAGTTGCTTCATATTATATATGTTCATGTTCATAAAAAAAAAATGAGGCAAAAACTCATGCTCATTGTAGCACAAGTTCAAATAATACAGAAATACAAAGAATAAAAGTGAATGGTTTCTTTTTGTGCTTACTCCCCTTAATCTTCTTCCCCTTTGTATAAGTGACCATTGTTGAAGTTTTGGTTTACATTATGAATTTATATATATTAAACTTGTAATATAATACATATGTGTAGTTTTTAAAAGACCATACATGGGATCATACTTTTCATACAATTATGCAGTTGGCTTATTTTGTTTAATAAGATATTGTGGAATTCTTTCTTAGGAAATATTTTCTTTTTTCAATTTTTGTTTTAGTTGTTGATGGACCTTCATTTTATTCCATATGCAGTGCTGAGATCGAACCCAGTGCTTCACACATGCTAGTTGAGTGCTCTACCACTGAGCCACAACCCCAGCCCCAAAGGAGTATTTTCTTTTTAAGGATTATATAATATTCCATAGTACAAATACCATATTTTATTTAACCAATATTTTAAATGTTTCAAAATTTTCTTGGTTATAGGCAATGCTATAATAAATAACAATCTTAGATGATATATTCGATTGCTTATATATTTCTACAGGTTAGAGAAGTACAATGGCTGGCTCAAAGAATATTATCATATTGTCTTTTATGTGCATGTCTTTCTAAAGTATATTAGGGTTCCCTTTTTTGACACTCTTAAAATGTTGAGCATTCTTAAATATTGCTTATCTTAGTATAATTGTGTTACTGAGATAGAGATATAGAATAATGAGAGAGAAATATGGAATCTTGAAAGGCAAAATCAATCCACTGAGATGCAGAAAACACAGTTGTAAACCTTGGCCCATGTCCTGGCCCACAACCTTGGCCCAGTGGCCAATGCTCTTGTAAAATAAGGGAAACACGAAAGTGCAAGAAAACTGGCAGGAAATTGTGCAGCTCCACCCTGGATCTGCCTCCTGTCTAGCCCCAGTACAGCTCTTCTATAAATATTGGACTCTCACCCCAAGTGAGGGCTGCTTCTCACTCTTGAGACATCACCCATTCTCCCTTGAATGTGTATCTACCTTCCTAAATAAGTCTGGCTCCCTTTCCCCACTTAAAAAGGTTTCCTAGTCCCAGAGCTTTTCAGATATGGAAACTTTGAACCAGTAAGTTTCTTCTATTTTCCTTCTCAGCTATCTTTGAGTAAACCCATTTTCCTACCACTTTGACTTCAAATGTTTCTGGAGCCTAGTCTCTTCCTACTCTGGGCAGGATGTCGTGCCTCCCAGTAACAAAAGGAAGAAAATAAAAGCAGGGTGGTGGTGTTGGGGGTGGGGTAGGGAGGGAGATACAATAGGGAAGATATGACTCCAAGAAGTGCAAGTACTCCAAGGTCCTTGTTGTCACCTGACCTTTATTTGCACTTAGTTGTCTGGATACAACCATCTTGGATATGGGAGAGCTCGAAGCAGAAGTTCCCAGAGGAGTTTTCAATATCGCTCTGGTCATGCAATCAAGCCCAGCTACTAACTGTTTAGGCTCATTGAAAACCTGTCATTATACAAAAAAGAAAGAAATCCATGAGTAAAGAAACTGACCCTAGGGATCATCAGTCAAGTTTCAGCTTAAATCACACATAAATCCCACTGCCAAGAGTGGGATTTGTTTAGTTTATCTTGGCTAAGGGTAAAGCCCCTAGCCACCCAGGAGTCCCTCAGAGATAGACACAGAGCTTTTCTAGTCACATGTTATCTTTTAAACTGAGGAGAAGAAAATTTATCTCAGAGGGCTTTCTTTAGAATTTAGAATTCCAAAAAAGAGGATGTTGGGGAGGAGGAATAGACTGGAGAAACAGCCTCCTGAATGCTGGCAATACAGACATGTGCCCCCACACTTAGATCTCTTATTGTACCTTTAAATAAAAGCCTTACTGGAGTATGCTCTGTGGAATCTGGTTACCTCTCTCAAATGTCCTCTTCAGCAAGTCCTCCCCTGGCCACCCTCCCCACTACTATTACTCCATTTTTATTTTTTCCATGGTATCTATTATTATATTATCTATTATTATATATCTATTAATGCATTTTTTTGGCTCAGATATTCACATATATAGTAAAATGTAAGCTCAATGCGAGGCAAGGTTTTTGCATTATTTAATGGTATATCCCAAGGACTAGAACAAAAAGCCTTTGTTGTACGTTAATAAATAAAACTAGAGACGGGCTCTCTGGAGGCCCTGGCTAGGAAAGAGGAGTTGCATGTGTCGCTTCAGCGGGTGGGAGCTGCGGGAGCGGCGGCGGCGAGCGCTGTGCGACCTCCTGGGTTTGTGAAATGGCTACTGACATTTCTGAATCCAGTGGGGCTGATGGCAAAGGAGATCCAAGGAATAGTGCCAAGTTAGACGCTGATTACCCACTTCGAGTCCTTTACTGTGGAGTCTGTTCATTACCAACAGAGTACTGTGAATATATGCCTGATGTTGCTAAATGTAGGCAGTGGTTAGAGAAGAATTTTCCAAATGAGTTTGCAAAACTCACTGTAGAAAACTCACCCAAACAGGAAGCTGGAATTCATGAAGGTCAAGGAACAGTAGGAGAAGAAGAGGAGAAGAAAAAACAAAAGAGAGGTGGAAGGGGTCAAATAAAACAGAAAAAAAAAGACTGTACCACAAAAGGTTACTATAGCTAAAATTCCCAGAGCAAAGAAGAAATATGTGACAAGAGTATGTGGCCTTGCAACTTTTGAAATTGATCTTAAAGAAGCACAAAGATTTTTTGCTCAAAAATTCTCCTGCGGTGCCTCAGTAACAGGGGAAGATGAAATCATCATTCAGGGGGACTTTACAGATGACATAATTGATGTCATTCAGGAAAAATGGCCAGAGGTGGATGATGACAGCATTGAAGACCTTGGAGAAGTAAAGAAGTGATTTTGAAAAACTTGTCTATATTTAATGATCTGGACTGAGCTGATACGGCCAAAGGGAGAGAGGCCTTTTAAATATATATCTATTTATCCTACAGTAAGACTGTAGACACCCTTGGCATTTTCACTGTCCTGTAAAAGGCTGCTTGGTTTTTTTTATTGCCAAAGTCTAATAAACAGGGGAGACTGTCATGCTTATGCATGACGCAGAATTTAGTCAAATAAAAAATTTTGGTCATTTGGTACTGAAATAAAAAATAAAACTATAGTTTCTGGGTCATGTGGTATACTTAATGCTATGGTTTGAATGTGTCCCCCCCAAAACGTGTTGGAAACACAATCACTGATGCAGCAGCATTGAAAATGGGTTCTAATGAGAGGGTATTAAGCCACAAGAGTTGTCCTCAAATTGATTAATGCTGCTATTCTGGGAATGGTTTGTTACTGCAGCAATGGGTTCCTTATAAAAGGATGTGTTGGGCTCCTTTTTGCTCTTTCACCCTCTCTTTGCCCTCTGCCATTGGATGAGGTGATACAGCGTGAAGGCTCTCTCCAGACACTGGCTCCTCCATCTTGGATTTCCTAGCCTCCAGATCTGGGGCCTAATAAATTCATGTTAATTGTAAAAAACCTGTCCTATAGTATTTTATAACAGCAGTACAAAGGAAACTTTCTTCATCTTAAGAATTCAAAAAGGTAATACATTTATTACCTTTCCTTGAAATCTTATTAGGTTTACTTGGAAATTATGTTTGGATTTGGAATAAGGTAAGGCTCACATAATATTTTCCATTTATCAGTTATTCTAATATAATTAAACAAGTAGTTCACTAATTTGAAATGTAACCTATGTCATTCTAAATTACCATATATAGATCTTATTTGATTTGTCTATTTCTGCATCAGTAACACATTTTTACTTATTACAATTTTATAGTGTATATTGGTATACAGAAGGTCAAGTTTTCTCTAGTTCTTCTGTTTTAAGATTTTCTTTGCTGTTATTGTGCTGCTTCTCTTCAAGATGGACTTTCATAATATTATTAAGACATTTGTAGAATTACATTGTATTTATAGATGATTTGGGTAATGTTTGACATCTATATTACATTGAGGCTTCCCAAGTTATAGCTCTTTATTCATGTAGGTGATAGAATCCCCCTATCATATCATATGGACGTAGTACTGTTAGGTAGAACTTGACATAGGCAACATCATTTTGAAACATATCCTCCATCTTAGAACAAGAGTCACCTGAAGGTCACTCTGACTCAGCCTGACCTAAGCCCCAGACTATACTCCATCATCAGGCAAAAAAAACCCAAATTGTATTCCATCACCATGCAAAGAAAGGAAATTGTTATCCAAGACTAGAATCCCCAAAACACCTGGTTTGACATGGAACAGTGACCACCTCAAAGAAGGGAGGTGATGTCCACAAGGCCCCTTCCCTGATAACCCCATAGCAATGGCCTAACTGCAAAATTCCCCCACTCCCTCACTCCCCTATATCTACTCCAGGCTATTAAGGGAAGATGGATCTCATTCTCTCCTGGGTCCCCCTCCACAGGTTGGTTTGTCTTGAAGTTGAGCCATCTCTCTTCTCTATTTTCTTCATTCAGTTTTTTCCTTACAGGTATCTTTTTTGTACTAATATTTGAGAAATGTTTTTCCTGCCATTATTGGTAGGAAAGAATTTCTTTTTTCTTTCTTTTTTTGGTGGTGCTAGGAACACATGTGTTAAAAATACAGGGGTGCCATAATGAATCAAACACATGCTCCAAAGTAACTCAGCAAGGCAAACTTTACTTCTGCAGGAGGGCATCCTACCCAAGCTGCCAAGCAAGCACATTTGGGCACATTGGGTGGGCAGTCCACCTGTTTTTATCCCTAATGCAGCACTGCCCCTTGCTCTGATAGGAGGAGCTTGGGGTTTCAATCTACCTGATTGGCTAATTTTAAAATTGTGGCAGGGAAAGGAAAGGGTTATATTAAAATGGCTACAATTGGATCTTACATTCCACTTAACGCTAAATACTATATTCCAAAAATGGACTTCCAGCTTTCTATTTCTCACACATGCATCAGCTTCATGCATACTAAGAAAACAGTCAATCTCTAAGCCACAGTCACAGCCCCCTGGTTTATCTTTACTTTCCTAGGAAGTCACATTTTATTAGTATGTGGCACTACACTGCATTTTCTTCTATTTTTAGGTAATTTATGTGTTTATACGTACATCTCCCCTCTCATTACTAGCTTTTGGGCTTTCTTTGAGGAAGTCCATGACCCAGAAAATCAGGTGCCTTTCATTTTGGTAATCATCTTCAGAATTTGGCTCCCTCTCTTTTTGTTTTTGGTACTAGGGATTAAACTCAGGGGCGTTTTACCACTGAGCTATATCCCCAGTACTTTTTATTTTTTATTTTGGGACTGAGTCTTTCTATGTTGCTGAGGATCTCACAAAGTTGCTGAGGCTGGCCTTGAATTTGGGATCCTACTGCCTCAGCCTCTGAGTCAGTGGGATTACAAGCATGTGCTGCTGCACCTGGCTGGGTTTTCTTTCTTTTATCAGGATGGCTTGAGTTGAAAATAACAGGAAATCATGATTCAAACTGGCCTAAACAATAAAGAAATGTGTTATCTCACATTAAAAAAAGTCCAGAGACAGAGTGTCTCTTTATATCAGGATTCTGGGCCTGTTTTTCTTCAATTCTCTGGGTGCTGCCCTTGGATTACCAGCAAGATGAGTACAGTGGTTCTAAGCATCATACCCAGATAGAAGGGCACTAACTATGACTTTTATGTGTTTCTTAGAATAAGGAAAACTTTCCCAGAAACCCTGCAGCAATTTCTCCATGATACTACTGTATTAGAACTGGTCATTCCTAAGTCACTCATTAAAGATTGGGAGACTGACATTACCAAAATAGATCTAGCTTTATCATTTAAAGGTACCACCCTCCTGCTTCATTTCCTTTCTTGAAGAATCTTTTTCTTTCCTCCAGAGATAATAAATGTTGCATTTTTGTCATTTGTTTTGTTTCCTGAATCTTATGTCTTCCTAATTCTTGGTTTCCTTCCTTGCCGGGTTTAAGCATGATTGTCAGAGGCATCCTAAGACAGGGTGCATGGTGATATAGCAGATTCCATTGATACTGCAGGTTATAGTCACTCAGTTCACCTGAGCTGACCTGCAGCTGCTGGCTGGTTCAATTTCTCCTGAGAATTAGACTGTGGTAGGGGAAATGTAGTTACCTGAAAAGTCTTTAAGTGTTTAACTTCTCCTTATACAGACTTTTCAACTATCTTTTAATATATATCTGTATATGATCCCTCCAGTTCCCAAACATTTTTCAAGATCTTCCAGGTAAATTAGCTTGTTAATCATGAACATTTCTCTCTTCAGGGAAATAAACTCGATTCCCTACAACTCAATTTTCTGTAACAACATTCAGACAGGGCCAGAGACAGGGCCAAAGACAGGTAGTCTTGGATCAGCTTGGAAAGATGAGGGCTAATTGTCAAAGAAAAGGAAATGGGATCATAACATCTCCAGAGCACTTCTCCCTTACAATAGGTTGCTAACATCTCTGGGGAATCCCTCCTCCGGACACAAGGAGTTGCTAATGATTACCCCACTGAGCTGCTTCTTTTCTGCCTTTGAGCACTTAGGCAAGATAGAAAGAGAAGGAGGAAATGGGGAGAGGAAATCTGAGATCTATAAAAGAGACAAGACCACCCGCTCCCACGGATACCCAGCTCTGGGCCCCCTTCTCTCTGGAGAAGTCTA
Organism: Marmota flaviventris; assembly: GCF_047511675.1. Classification (NCBI taxonomy): domain Eukaryota; kingdom Metazoa; phylum Chordata; class Mammalia; order Rodentia; family Sciuridae; genus Marmota; species Marmota flaviventris. The sequence goes on along the minus strand of NC_092507.1, from coordinate 112,898,252 downwards.
TCTCTGTCTCTCTCTTAAATAAAACTTGCTTTCTACTCTTGCCTCCATGTTTCTTGGGTGTTTAATCTTCAACAATGGGAACGAGGACCAGGTCCTGATTTCCAGCATGACTATGATTTAAGGTCATCCCAACATCACTTCTTAGATAATAAAATATCATTGAATGGTTGAATAAGAGGAAGACATCTTTTTATCTGTTTTAATTAGGTGTGTCAAAAGTCTAGATTATTGTTCTTGTCATAAATTAACTTCAGATATTGTTTTTTTTAAATTGTCCTCCCTTTGCTTTCTAACTCATATGTTGTAATCGCCTTGATTTTTAAAAAATAAATTTTTGGGCTGGGGATGTGGCTCAAGCGGTAACGTGCTCACCTGGCATGCGCAGGGCTCTGGGTTTGATCCTCAGCACCACATAAAGATAAAATAAAGATGTTGTGTCCACCGAAAACTAAAAAATAAATATTAAAAAATTCTCTCTAATAAATAAATAAATAAATTTTAGTCTCAGATAATATTGCCTTTCTTATTTCTAATATTCCCCCACCACCACCGCATACTAAGGATTGAGCTTCAATGCTTTACCACTGAACTACATCCCTATCCCTTTTTATTTTTAATTTTGACACAAAGTCTCGTTAAATTTCCCAGGTTGGCTTTGAACTCGAGCTTTTCATGCCTCAGCCTCCCAATTACATGGATTAAGGGCATGGGCCACAGCCGCCCAGTACCTGGTTTAATACTTTGTTGTTGTTTTTTTAAGAGAGGATTTGAGATGAAATTTTAGAGTAGTTTTGATTCGTATTTCTCTAATTACTAGAGATATTGAACATTTTTTCATATACTTGTTGATCGCTTGTATATCTTCTGAGAAGCATCTGTTCAGTTCCTTAGCTCATTTATTTATTGGGTTGTTTGGTTTTTTTGGTGTTAAATTTTTTTAGTTCTTTATATGTCATGGAGATTAGTGCTGTATCTGATGTGTATGTGGTAAAAATTTGTTCCATTTCATAAGGCTCTCTCTTCACCTCATTGACTGTATCTTTTGCTGAGAAGAAGCTTTTCATTTTGAATCCATCCCATTAATTCATTCTTGATTTTATTTCTTGCTCTTTAGAAGTCTTGTTTAGGAAGTCTTGTTAATCCAACATGATGGAGATTTGGGCCTACTTTTTCTTTTATTAGGCATAGAGTCTCTGGTCTAATTCCTAGGTCCTTGATCCACTTAGAGTTAAGTTTTGTATGTGGTGAGAGATAGATTTTTTAAAATTTTCTAAAAAAAATTTTTATTTGTTATATGACAACAGATGCATTACAATTCATATTACACATAGAAAACACAATTTTTCATATATCTGGTTGTACACAAAGTAGAGTCACATCCTTTGTGTCTTTGTACATGTACTTAGGGTGAGATAGGGGTTTAATTTCATTTTGTTACATATGGATTTCCAGTTTTCCCAGCACCATTTGTTGAAGAGGCTATCTTTTCGCCAATGTATGTTTTTGGCACCTTTGTCTAGTATGAGATAATTATATTTATGTGGGTTTGTCACTGTGTCTTTATTTGGTACCATTGATGTACATGTCTATTTTGGTGCCAATACCATGCTATTACTATAGCTTTGTAGTATAGTTTAAGGTCTATTATATTGTAGTACAGTTTAAGGTCTATTATTGTAGAAATACATTGATTTTTGTGTGTTCATTTTATTATACATTGCAACCTTGATGGATACTCACTTATTCTAGGTGTTTTTTTTAATGAATTCTTGAGATTTTTTTTTTTTTACTTTTTAAATTTATTTAGTTGTTTTTTAATTTTACGTGATGCTGAGAATTGAACCCAGTGTCTCACACATGCCAGGCAAGTGTGCTACCGCTGAGCCACAGCCCCAGCCCAGATTCTTAAGATTTTTCTATGTAGACAATCATGTTGTGTACAAGTAGGGGCTTATAATTTAATTTATTTTTAATCTGTGTGCCTTTTCTTTTCTTACCTCACTGGACTAACTAGAACTTCTAACTGTATTTTGATGAGAATAGTGAGACCCAGTCTCAAAATAAAAAATAAAAAAGGGCCAAGGATTTGGCTCAGTAGTTAAGCACCCCCTGGTTCAATCCATGGTACAAAAAAAAAATATTCCCTGGGTAATGATGTTATAACTAATAATCTAATATCTCTGTATTACCACACAAAACAGATACTTTTAGGACTTTTCTGTCAGATTAGAAGCAGGTCATTGACACTAATTTTCTCAGTTTCACATGTTGGGGAAAGAAGTCAGTGGTTGTGCTAGATATCCTACTTCAAAAAGGAAATCGAGGGCGGGGGCTCTAGCTCAGTGGCAGAGCACTGATTTGATTCTCAGCACCACATAAAAAATAAATTAATAAACAAAGATATTGTGTGTCCCTCTACAACTAAAAAACTATTTTAAAAAAAGGAAATTGAGAGACTTATTTCAACTAATTAACAACTTACATCAACCAATCTGTGGGGAGCTGAGAGCTGGAGGTGGTGCCCTGTGATGGCAGTCTCAAATAAAGCTGCAAAGAAAAGGAAGATAAACCTTCATCTTGGGCTCCAGCAAGAACCTGCCTGCCAAGAGTTGGTGCAGTGGCACATGCCTACCATCCCAGCTACTTGGGAGGCTGAGACAGAGGAATTGCAAGTTCAAGGCCAGCCCCAGCTCACTTGGTGAGACCCTGTCCCAAAATAAAATAAAAAAGGATGTGTGTGATGGGGTGAGGATGTGTCTTAGTGGTAGAGTGCTCCTGGATTTAATTCCCAGAACTGCAAAAAACAAAAAACAAAAAAACAAACTCTGCTTACCTCTGTGACATGCCAGTTTAGAATAACTGTTAAGCTGTTTTGTTAAACAGACCTGCAAAACCATCACAAACAGAATTTTAAAAATGCATATTTAACAAAAATTGTCTATGACCCAAGAACTTCAAATAGTTTTGATTTTCAAAGGAAAGAGCCCAGGACACTATCTTTCATAAAGCTTCTTAATTCCCTTTTTTACCGCCAGCAGTCAAGTTGAAAGAATAGCTCAGGAAACTGTCTTATAGGAATATGTAAGTTTTCTATATGAAAACGAGACCTACATGGCAGTGAGATGAGATTCCCATACTTCTAGGGACTGAGGGCAAAAGTTGGCCTTTTTAAGAACTGGGAGTCACTCTCTGAAGCATAGACAATTGAGTGAGACCTCTGGTGTGTGGGAGAGCTGAAAGCATCTTCATCATGATTTCTGGATGTGTATTTCTGGATGAAACTTTAACTGTGAGTAAAATTGGTGTATAGAAAGGAACATGTTAATTCATGTCTGACTTGTTGGGGGGGGGCGGGCAAAATGCATTCTAGTGTGTTCTTTCTCATTTCCTTTCCCCTTCCCTGCTCCTCCCTCTCTCTGCCCTTCCTTTCTTCTCTTAGAAGAAATAACAAATCAAATCAAATATGTGAAGAATAACTTCGTGTATTGCAATATATTTTCAAATCTTAGGAATTAGATGAACGATATCACTACAGATTCTAATACTATGCACTAAGCCATGACAGTATTCAATAGCCACAGTGCTGATATAGATAATAAAGGAGTGTGTGTCTGTGTGTGTGTGTGTGTGTGTGTGCGCCCATGCACATTTTGTACTGGGGATTGAACCAAGAGACACTGTACCACTGAGCTACATCCCCAGACCTTTTTATTTTTTATTTTGAGACAGGGTCTCACTAAGTTGCTGAGGCTGGCCTCAAACTTGTGATTCAAGTCACTGGGATAAGAGGTATGCTCCACCATGCCAACCTTCAAGGAATATTATTTATAAACACTATGTCATATGGCATGGTGGCTCACACCTATGATCCCTCAAGAGGTTGAGGCCAGTTCAAGACCAACTTAGGCAATTTAGCAAGACCCATTCTCAAAATATAATAGAATGGACTGGGGATATAGCTCAGTGGCAGAGCACCCTTAGGTTCAATCTTCAGGATCTCAAATAAACAAAGTTAAAAAAACACATTGTGTTAAGAAATCTGACAAATGGGATAGTCACAAACTATCCAACCTCATTTATGAAGTGTGAAAGTAAAAATATTAACCTAAAATTTTTAGGATTGAGGAGTTTCTGAAATAAAAAGATTTATTGAGCCATTGTAAATGTTAGCCAAAAACAAAAACAAAAAAACTGCCTGGGTCCTAGAAGAAATTCCCATAATTACCAGCATCAGTGCAAGGTAGCAGTAGGAAAATGTCTGCCAGACCAGAAATAAGGGCATTTATTTTGTGATGCAAATTTGGGGAAGGAAGACTTAGGTTGTTTACATTAAACCTACATTGGCTATAGGTTAGAGCGTATGATAAACAACTTTTTGTTACTATGACCTAAGTACCTGACATAAACCATTTAAAGGTGGAAATATGTATTTTGGTATATGGTTTCAGAATGAAGTTTCAATCCATGTTGGCTAGCTCCATTGCTCTGGGCAGAAACATCATGGCAGAAGGCATGATGAAGAAAAGTGTTCAGCTCATAGCATGTAGGTAGCAGAGAAGAAAAAGAGAGAGAGAGAGAGAGAGAGAGAGAGAGAGAGAGAGAGAGAGAGAGAGAGAAAAGCACAGGACAAGATATAGTCCCAAGGGCACTAGCCCCTGGGACCCACTCACTTGTACTAAGTCCCACCTCCTACACTTTCCACCACCTCCTAAAAGTCCAAATTATAAATTCCTCAATGAATTAATCCACTTATGAGGTCAGAGCCCTCACGATCCATTCATTTCTCTGAACACTGTTGTTTTGGGGGACCAAGTCTTCAACACATGAGCCTTTGGAAGACAATCCAGATTTAAACCATAATAGTGGGTGAGACTGTGAAGTGGAGGTAGTGAAGCTTTGGGATAGGATCATCCATAAGAAAAAGCTGTTGCTTTTTTTTTTTAACCTAGTTAATTACACCTCTTCTAAACAGTTCATTCGTCAGAATTTGATGAAGAAAAATTTCTCAGTGGTTTAGTGGGGATTATAAAGATTTTCAAGCAAGATCTTCAGAGACCTTCTTGCTTTCTACATTGAGAGTGGGATCCTATAAGAACTGATGCAGATGGTATAGGGTACCTAGATGATGCCTCTATCTAGGTATGACATTATGGGTAGGGCAGTTAAGGAGAAGGGGTAGCCTGGGAAGGGAAAGATTTTTGTGATTTTAAAGAAGCACCTATGTAACCCTGAGGTTCTCTGTGCTATGGGGCTGTTAAGGGTGAAGGTCCATCTAAACACGTTTCATTTATTGAATTTTTATTAGGACTGGTTAGATTTTTCTTCCTCTTTGAGGCTGCTGGGTCTTTCATAACACATCAGCTGCAGGGCTTACTGCCTCACTGCCTTCCCCCCACCCCACACCCATATTCAACCACCTCTGAACTCCCTGAGGCCACCTGCATAAAAACATGCTTCTCAGATAATGGAAAATTTATTCTAAATGCTTATTTTAGATTGAGAAAGACCCACTTTCTCATACCCACTTTGCTTTTTTGTCTGCTTTGATCTGTGGCTTTTGCACAACTGATTGCTCATGCTGTTCCTCCTTTTGACTTTAAGTGAGACTGCCTTTCCCCATTTCTTGTGGCTTATCTCATTTCTGAATAACCTATGGGGACCCTGGTGCATGTTATGGGTGGAGAATGGGGAAGAGTGTGGTCACTGTAAGAAGAGGAGTGGGCCTGCCATTGAGAAGGTCTCAGTCAAACAGGAAACATTTGTAGGCAGGAACAATGATTCTCATATAAGGCCACCTAGAGCCAAAGAGGGATGCTGTAGCCTCTGTATTGCCCTTATTCTGAAGTCTCCTCAAGTTTCTAAAGCTATCAGATGCCTCCTGTCTCTAATTTCCTCAGGATCAGTGACTTGAGCTTTGGCTATGAGCCTGAGCCTTGGGCTTGCTTCTGGGGCCTCTGGAAGTTGATTTCTTTTTTCCTTTGCTCTTTCTCAGGAGACTCTTCCTTGCCTTACTCAGACTTCCAAAGAGACTGAACAGTCTACGTTGTCCTGCAGGATCAGAGAACTGAGTTATGAATCTAGAGAAATTTGAGTACAAATTTGTTTTGGTTTTGGATGGTCAGAGCCTACTAAGAATTAATCTGATATCTGCCTTGGTGCCATTGCCAATAATTTCCCTTCTGTCTTGCTACTTCTAGTCACTAGAAACATGGAAGCTTGGAACAGGTTGAAACAGGGCACTTGAATTCATATCATTGATTTCCCCATGATTTTCTTCAAGCAATTTTCCACCTTCTGTTCCCAGATGTTTCACCAGTGATATTGACTTTTCCCAGAGTGCACATGAAGGCCAATTGATTATCAGATAATCACATGTTTTTTGAAAGGTCTCTGTGCTCTTCAAAGGAATATTGAAGAATTGAGGGTGCTATCATTTCATCCACAATCTTAAGGATACAAATGGCACCAGAAATAACCTGGCCAAATCTGAATGATGAAAGCCAATTACAAACTTGACAACAGGTGCATAGAGATGAGACAGTTAGATTTACTTCCTTTTTTCTAATTCGAGAGGTTTCATGTTGAAGAAAATCAGTGTGTTTGGGTTGCAGAAGACCTAGATGCATTTACCATGAAGCTGAGCTGTGTTCCCATGGCCTGGGCCCTCTATATTCCCTCTGCTGTGTTCTGGGCAGCTCATTTGCTGGTGGGTAAGTAAAATGTTTGAATGTTGGTATGAGAATAGAGATAAGCCTGACTTTGGGAAAAGACTCAGAGCAAAGAAACATGGACTAACTTTGGCCCTCCAAAGAATTGGTTAGGTAGGATAAGAAGCCTAGATATAAGAGAGTTTGATGCAGACTGGGGGTATAACTCAGGGGGTAGAGCATTTGCCTAGCATGTGCCAGGCCATGGGTTCAATCCCCAGTATGAGAGAGAGAGAGAGAGAGAGAGAGAGAGAGAGAGAGAGAGAGAGAGAGAGAGAGAGTTTGGTGTGCAGGACTGAATGGCTCTTTCTGAATATAAAAATCTTGAGGCCTTTTCCATCTGACTACAATGTCGTCTTCTCTAGACACAATTTCAACTCTTACTTTTTTGATACAATTTTCTTTAAAGAGTGGTCTGTACTTGGCTATCTCTGCTTCCTCACTTCTCACGTTTCAATGATTGTAGTCTGGTTTCCACTAGAAAAGTTTTGCATAGGGCACAATGATCTCCATTCAGATAGAATAAATCATTGTACACTTTCCCATTCTTCTCCTGATGAACATCTCTGCTCACTGGGCACTGCTGATCACGTCCTCTTTTGGGGAAGGGGGTACCGGGGATTGACTCAGGGCACTCAATATCGGAGCTACATTCCCAGCCCTCTTTTGTATTTTATTTAGAGACAACGTCTCACTGAGTTGCCTAATGCCTTGCTTTTGCTGAGGCTGGCTTTGAACTCACCATCCTCCTGCCTCAGCCTCCCAAGCTGCTGGGATTATAGGCATCCACCACCACATCCAGCGATCACTTACTCTTTCTTGCATGCCTTACATCCCTGACTTCCAATTCACCATTTTCTCTTTGTACTTCATGTACTTCTTTTGGGCCCTTGGGAACTTCTCTTTTCTTCCCCTTATACCTAAATGTTCCCTATAGTTAATATCCTTGCCTCTCCATTCTTCTTTCTTTATGAAATCTCCTTTATGAGTTTATTGTCTGCATAACTTTTGCCATAATAACTGTATGTTTAAGAGTTCCAGATCAGATCTTCAACCCTAATCATGCTTTTGACCCTCACATTCAAATATCAGTCTTCACACAGGACATATTTATCTATGTGTCCAGGAAGTATCTGGAGATGAACACACCTGTCCTGGCTCCTACTTCTTCTCACTCATTCTTTCACTGTTTCTGACTTCAGCTAATGGCATCAACATCCACTTTGATCTCCAAGTTAGAAATCCAAGAGATAACCTGACTCTTCCTTCTCTGTCTTCTCTATATCTGATCAATCATCAAATTTGGCAGATTTTACCTCCTAAATTGTTCTTCCTTAAAACATTACTAATGGTATCCCAGGACAAGCCCTCATCATATGACTGGGACTACTACAATAATTTCCTAACTAATCTTGTATCAGTTTTGTGTCCCTCAATTCTGCACCATGCAGCTGCAGTGACTTCTAAAATCTGTCAGCCTAAACTTCTTGTCATGGCACACAAACTCCACCCCAAACTGGCACCTGTTTAGACTCTTTAGCCTCTATAGTCACCCTCTAAGTGTCACAACTTATGCTTTGATAAATCCCTATTGGCTTATATTTATGCATGCACACCCGGACTCTACTCTCTTCAAGGCTTTGCTTAGCAGATACTGCTACCTTTTCCACCATGCGGCCTGCGCAATGGTTTCATTAATGAGGTTCTTGGCATAAAAGTTAGCTAGAAGAGATCGAAATAAAACACACAGACTCAGTTACCTTATTTCTATTGCCAGGTCCGAGACGGCTCCCCTCTCTGGCTCCAACCTCTAACCGCCCAGCAGGGCAGCAAGGATTACTCAGGGCTAGCAGGAGAGAGAGAGAGTGAACACGCCTGGGAGTAGCCTTTTATTGGGGAACGAGAAATTCAGGGGAGAATTCCATCCAATGAAAGTTGAGGGGGACTGCACTCCAAAGTCAGGGTCAGTGATTGGGCCCCCGGGGTCAGTGGTCAGTCACACCCCCACACGGATGGGTTCTCTCATCAGGAAAGGGCCGGGAAAGTTCCGACACAGCCAGAAGCCTCAGACCCTTAACGGGAGCCGCCCAGTCACGTGTCAGAATGGCTTCCCACAACCTTTGCCTGAAATGAGCTCACTTGCTGGCCTCCTGGTCCTCTCTACCTTTACAAACTTCTAGATATCCCGAAGGGCAGCCTTGGTGGCATGCCGCAGTCCGGCTGCAGCAAAATAACCGGGGGGTGACCAACAACTTGTGTACGTTGATACAGCAGGAGTGGGAGCCGTTTATTCCAGGACAGGAGCAGTATTTATACATTCCACACAGCTTATCTAATTAACATAAACTAGATACATCAGTCAACCAATAAGGAATCTCCACACTTAATGGCTCGCTTTTGTTACTTCTCAAACCACTCCCTCTGGCATTTTGCCAGGCACCATCCAGACTTGTTTACGAACTCTAACTTTCCCCTGGCTAAATGCCAGGTGTTATTTTGACTTGTTTACAGACTCTAACATTTCCCCCTTTTGTTTAATTTAAATAATGACCATAGTGGTTTTTACACAAACACCACAAATAACCTGCTACAAACAGAAAGGGAGGATACAAAATGCCACAATACCAAGCCAATTGATGGCTCCATGCAAGAAGCCCTTGGAAAAATTATATCAGCAATGACAACATTTGCAAAGATACAAAGAGTTACAATTTGTTGTAGATTACAGTTTGTTGTCTCAGTCCAGGTAAAGCAGTATCTCAATAGATTAACTCACAGTCCAGGTAAGTTCTGCAGGCAGCTAGCTTAAATCACAGTCCAGGTAAGTTCTGCAGGCAGCTAGCCTAAGCTGTAGTAGCAGAAACAGCAACAGCTCCGAAGTATCGTCCGTTTCTCAGCCGAAGTTTCGTCCAGTTTTCAGCAACACTGGAAATTCTTCCACCCCTGTTTTCACCGGCACTGGGACGAAGGCAGGAACTCCGGCAACGATGGCTAAAGAAAATCCTGTAGCATTCCACTAAGAAAACAACCTTCTGAACAATTTAGTACATTATGTCAAGGTTTTTTACATTTGAAATAAGCCTTAATAGTGCTCATTACTCATCAGCTTCCAGGTGTGGGAGAACCATTGTAGCTTAGTTATTGGCATTGAAAATGACCAAACATCAGGGACACCAGTAGCGTCGTTTGCCGGCTGTAGCGTCCTGGGCAGCCCCAGATGGCCCTGGGGAGTGTCCCGGACTCAAACTGCTACTGGGCACAGGGAGCAAGAGCCTGCGAGACTGTGCCTCCAGGTCAGGTCTAGATTTGGGCTCCCGGCAGTGGAAGAGCCAGCTCCCCGGCCAGGAGGCGGGGAAGGGCCAGTTGCCGCCGCCTCTTGGAAAATCCTTGCTGCGCTGTGACCGGCTTGCACACTCGGCAGCCGCCTCTCCGCTTCACGCACCCTCCGGTAACGAAAAGTATTTAGTAATAGCCTTTTGCTGCAACTTTTTTCCTGATAATCCTTCTTCTTCTGAACTTTCTTTTTCTTTCTGACTAGAGTTCCTGGGCTTCCATCAACACATGCCCTAACTATTCTTGGTTCCACTGGGGTGCCTCCTTCCCTTAGTAATTTACTTCTCACCCCTTCCATATTTTCATCACAAAGACAATACAATACACTGAGACAAAACAAGACACAAACATACTGTATCAATCTTCTCCATTTTCTCAAAATGGCCATTTTTCCTCTCGCCCTATCTGCCTAGGGACGAGCAGATTTGCTCCCGTCCTATCTTTGGACGGGCAGCTTTTTTTCGTCACTTACCCCCGAGTGTCCCGGGGCTCCCCGTAACGGGCCACCATCTGCCGCAGTCTGGCTGCAGCAAAATAACCGGGGGGGGGGGGGGGGGGGGGGGGGGGGGGGGGGGTGACGAATAACTTGTGTACGTTGATACAGCAGGAGTAGGAGCCATTTATTGCAGGACAGGAGCGGTATTTATACATTCCACACAGCTTATCTAATTAACATAAACTAGATACATCAGTCAACCAATAAGGAATCTCCACACTTAATGGCTCGCTTTTGTTACTTCTCAAACCACTCCCTCTGGCATTTTGCCAGGCACCATCCAGACTTGTTTACGAACTCTAACTTTCCCCTGGCTAAATGCCAGGTGTTATTTTGACTTGTTTACAGACTCTAACAGTGGCATCTTCTCTGAGAAGCCTCCCTTGAACCCTCAGTTCTGTTCTGATGGCTGCCTGGAAAACCTCTTTCTTATTACTTTCTTCTTCATGCTGAAATAATCTCTTCATATACCTGTGTTTCCCACTAATCTGATAGCTGTTTGTAGTCAGGGACAATGTTCTTTTGTTTTATTTATTTGTTCTAGTCAGTTATACATGACAGCAAAATGCTCTTTGATTCATTGTGCACAAATAGAGCACAGTTTTTCACTTCTGTGGTTCTACATACAATAGGGTCACACCATTTGTGCAATCATACATGTACCTAGGGTAATGATGTCCATCTCATTCTACCATCTTTCCTATCCCCATGCCCCCTCCCTTCTCCTTCCTCCTTTTTGGCTAATCCAAGTTCCTCCACTCATCCCCTGCTCCCCGCCCCCCATATGGATTAGCATCCGCTTATCAGAGAAAACATTTGGCCTTTGGTTTTTTGGGACTGGTTTACTTCGCTTAACATGATATTCTCTGACTCCATCCCTTTACTTTCAAATGCCATATTTTATTCTCTTTTATTGCTGAGTAATATTCTATTGTGTATATATACCACAGTTTCTTTATCTGACAATATTCTTTTTTTTCCCTTGTGACAAGAATTGCAGACTTGGGATCAAGCCCTTCTTCTAGTTAGTAACTTTACATCACTTTGAAAAAGTCACTTTTTATATTTCTGAATTCATTTTTCTAATTTGTAAAGTGATAATACTTGCCACATAAGATTTATTGAGTGAAAATGCCTGGAAGCCTAACAAGATTTTTGTCTTTAAAATGGATAAAAGCAGAGGAGGCTGAGTCCAGTGAGTGACAGAGGAGGAACTGAAAAGAGGTAGCAGAGTAGTAAAGGGGGCAGACGGAGGAGGTAAAGAAAGCACCTGGTACTGGGAAATAGAAAGAAGGCTTGATAAGGGGAGTTACAAAGTCAAAGAAGAGTCTGGGGTCATTGGGAGTGGAAAAGAACAAAGACAAATGGGACAGAAAAGGATGGAATGAAGAAGTGAGCATGTAGGAATGGCCCCATGGCAGGGAACAGGGAGAGAGACTAAGAAGGACAAGAAATAGTCTCAGAAATGGACGGAATGGCATTTACCTTGCCTGGATCAATCCTGAAAGTAAGAGGTAGATCAAGAAGATGTGGTGATAAATCTTTAACCCTAAAGACTAACAACCTGGAGACAAAGAATTGTTCCACAGTTACCAGTACAGTCTGGGAATGGGGCATCAGGATAGAGGGGAGGAGAGAGAAAGGACTCTGCCATTGCTCAGGAAAGTTTAAGAGGCAGAGATCATTAAAGTAAAGATGACTGAACAAATGAAGATCTGAAAGGGGGAGCCAGGAGGGAGGAGAGACCCAGCTAGGGACTGAAAGCTCTTTCATAGGTAGCATATCTAGGCTGAAGAATCAAGTGTATTTTGAGAAAGTGAGAATATGGATGAAAGTCCCCAAGGCAAGTCTGAGGACTGAATTAGACCATGTCTGCACAGTGAAGTAAAAAGAACACTAAGTTTGATCTCAAGCACACCTGACTTTCTTGCTTCATTCTTTATTTTCTTTTTAAACTCTGGGTGTATTAATTTGCTTTTCTAAAGCTTGTTTCTTGAAAAATTTATAAAATGGAGATGAAGCCACCTACCTGGAAAGCTTGTGAAGAGTAAATGAGATAATGCACAAAATTGCTAGCGGTGAGTGGCAAACAGCAAATACTCAGTGAGTGTCAGAATTTGATGTTTGCCTTTCTCTCTTGTCCTGTGCCTGTGTGCTCTGGGGTCATGGTCGTTTTTGGTTCCTCATTTCCTGCATCAACAGCTGGACGCCAGGCAGCTGGATTCACCATCCTTTTACTCTTTGCTTTTCCACTTCCCAGTGCCATAGTCCATTCACTGAGGGCACGTGGATATCGGTGAACCAAGGTCAAAACCATTCCTCCCAGAGACAACCCCCGTCCCCACCAAGAGTTTCTTGGAAAAAAGATTTTGATGTCTTCCTATTCTTATTCTGAAAAAGATGGTTGCCCCAGGAGAGAGGAGGAATTCTTGTGGAGGGCGAATTCCTGTCCCCTTTTTCTAAGTTGCAGCATCATTTTCTGGTTCTCCTTGGGACATACCCTCTTCAGCTGCCAGTTTTGAGACTCTGCAGTGTGAAGGACCTGTCAACACTGAGAAGAGTGACTGCCACATGGATGACGACTTGAAGGACCCAAGGGAAACTGACTATCAGGTCAAGGGCTACACTTTCAGTGAACCCTTCCATCTGATCGTGTCTTATGGTAAGGTCCCGGAAAGACCTAACTGGTGTCCCAAACTCCTTCTTTTAGCTCCACAGCCCACTCATGAAAGTAACCCACTCAGGAAACTGGCCATAGGTTGAGGACTCATCTTCAGTCCCCTGCAGCCAGGAGATCTTCAGTTCTAGGCCCTAGAGAAATTGTCCCACACTAGGTCTAGAGATAGGTCAAGGTGATGTGGTGAGAAATCTGGAACTCAAAGTTTTAAACTGGAGGCAAAAAATTGTTCCACAGTCACCAGCACAGCCTGTGAGTAGGGGGTCTGGGGGAGAAAGGAGGACGGAGAAACGGGTTTCCCATTGCTAGGACGAGTTGACAGAAGCCTTTCAGTAAGGTATTAAGGGGTGAGAATTTACATGAATGGACCCTTAAGGAAAGTTTAGGAAGCTTGTTGTGGGCATCCCTGGGGGTATTCTCAAGTGAGACAGTGGGTGACACTCAGTTCTTCCTCTGGGCTAGACTGGCTGATCCTCCAAGGCCCAGCTACATCCATATTTGAAGGAGATCCACTGGTTCTGCGCTGCCGGGCCTGGCAAGACTGGCCACTGACTCAGATCACCTTCTACCGAGATGGTTCAGCCCTGGGTCCCCCTGGACCAAACAAGGAATTCTCCATCGCTGTGGTACAAGAGTCAGACAGTGGGAATTACCACTGCAGTGCCATCTTTAGAAGCCCTGGTCCAGGGAGCCCAGAAACAACATCTACGGTGGCTATCACAGTCCAAGGTAAGAGCTAGAGTCAGCATTGCTGTGGTAAAATCAAGTAAGAAGGGACAGGGAGCCCAAAATTGTTTTTCTTTGGTGTGGAGGTGGAAAGATCATTAAATCCTTGAGGAACAGATTGCTAGCAAATGCCCAACTGGAGTTTCAGGAGTGTCGATATCGCAGCATTGCCTTTTTAAATCATCAGCCCCACCCAGAGTTCAGTGTTTCCTACCACCCAGATCTATGCTTTCTGTCAATTGTAGATTGGGTATCTGGACTGCTATCTTATTTGCCCAAATCTGGATCTTTACTGGTTCTGTCTAGTTGAGAGGAGAGAGAGAGAGAGAGAGAGAAACAGAGAGAGAGAGAGAGAAAGGTCAAATGGGGCTGAGTGAAGTGACACACGCCTGTAATCCCAGCTACTCAAGAGGCTGAGGCAGGAGGATCACAAGTTTGAGGCCAGCGAGGGCAACTTAGCAAGACCCTGACTCAAAATAAAATTTTAAAAAGGGCTGGGGATATAGCTCAATGGTAGAGCACTTGCCTAGTTATAGGCTCTGGTTTCAATCACCAGTACTGTGAAAACAGAAGTTCAAGAGGAATCGTTCTTAAAAAAAAAAAAAAAAAATTCTGGTGGAAAAGGAGGAAAGGACCTATGACCTGGCTGCTTTGCCCCTCATGGTCCTACTTGGATGTAGAACGGCCGAGCTCTTCTTTCTTGCCTACCTTTCCCTCAGAACTGTTTGCAGCCCCAGTTCTCAGAGCCTCGCCCTCCGCTGAACCCAAAGAAGGAAGCCCCCTGACTCTGAGCTGTCAGACAAAGCTGCCCCTGCAGAGGTCAGCTGCCCGCCTCCTCTTCTCCTTCTACAAGGATGGAAGAACAGTGCGCAGCAAGGGCCTCTCCTCAGAATTTCAGGTCCCCACAGCCTCAGCAGAGCACTCTGGGTCCTACTGGTGTGAGGCAGCCACTGAAGATGGACAAGTTTGGAAACAGAGTTCCCAGCTAGAAATCAGGGTGCAGGGTAAGTGTGTATGTGTCTCTTTGGTTTGTGTGTGACAACAGGGAGATGGGTACAGGATGACTGGGTCCATGGGCTGGGGTTCAGCGTAGGAAGGTGAAGAAGGGACATAGAAAGCCGGGCACAGTGGCATATACCTATAATCCCAGAGGCTCAGGAGGCTGAGGCAGGATCATGGGTTCAAAGCCAACTTCAGCAAAGGCGAGGTACTAAGCAACTCAGTGAAACTGTCTCTAAATAAAAGTTAAAAAAAAAAAAAAGGGCTAGGGATGTGGTTCAGTGGTTGTATAACCCTGAGAGGAAGGAAGGAAGGAAGGAAGGAAGGAAGGAAGGAAGGAAGGAAGGAAGGAAGGAAGGAAGGAAGGAAGGAAGGAAGGAAGGAAGGAAGGAAGGAAGGAAGGAAGGAAGGAAGGAAGGAAGGAAGGAAGGAAGGAAGGAAGGAAGGAAGGAAGGAAGGAAGGAAGGAAGGAAGGAAGGAAGGAAGGAAGGAAGGAAGGAAGGAAGGAAGGAAGGAAGGAAGGAAGGAAGGAAGGAAGGAAGGAAGGAAGGAAGGAAGGAAGGAAGGAAGGAAGGAAGGAAGGAAGGAAGGAAGGAAGGAAATAGAAGAGAGCCCAAATAGAGAACTTCTCCCTCAAACCATGGTGCCAACACTACCGAACCAAGACCTACGTGCACTGCCTCATAGAACTTAGGTTCCTTATATCATCTCTGGGCATTTACATGAATATAATCTCTAGAATGAGAGATAAAGTCCATGTTAAAATCTGGGAGCTACCATTCAGTACTTGATCTGAAATACATTCAGAGGAGTTGTCCAGTGAGATGAGGAAGCCTGAAGCCAAGTGAAATAAAAAATAATAAAGGAACTGGTGATGCCCATCCTAAAGAGGAGGTGACTTAGGGGACCAACATTGATGTCCTCAAAAAGCTAACAACTGGATCAAGAATGAGGAATTAGACTAATGTCTTATATAATAAAGAGGTTGCTTAGGACGGTATAATATATCCATGCTTCAGTGAATTAGATTCTGCCTTGAAAGAGGAAACATTGGTTAATAGTCCATCTAATGATGAGGTCTTGTTGCTAGGATGTTCAAGAAAAGACAGCCAATCTTCAGATTAAAATTTGGATTAGGAGAGACACTAGAGTCTTCAAGTCCCTATTGCCACTGGACCCTACAGCCATTTCAGAGAATGAAAAAGACTGACTGTTTTGACAATAGGTCCAGATTTAATTCTTGTATGTGCCTTTTGCCATATAATCCAGGTCCCTCCAGCTCTGTTGAATCGCCCACCTTGAATCCAGCTCCTCAGAAACCGGCTGCTCCAGAAATGACTTCTACGGTGCCCCCTGGTCCTCTGCCTCCACTAGCTACCCCTTTTTCTGAGCACGGAGGCTTCTCCTCTCCAGATCCCCACCTGCATCACCAGATGAGTGTTCTTCTCAAACTCATGCAGGATGTAAGAGCTCTTCTTGGTCACCTGGTCATAGAGCTGAGGGACTTATCTGGCCACCTGAAGCCTGACACCACAAAGACTCCTGTCAAATGAAAGTACACTATTCACCCATGATCCGGCTCACCCACCCCCAATAAATCCAATGTTTTCTACTTTTGTCTTTCTATTCTGCACACATGCATAAATAGTTTTACAAGTTGTCCTCAGTGTCTTATAAGAACAATGGAATTAGGGGGCATATAAATAAATTTGTATGAAGCAATAATTGAAGTTTAGCTATAATTGTTTATTCTTTACACAACATCATTATGTTCTCTCTGAATCAGGAATTTCTTTCTGTTTCCCAGGCCAGAACCTGGTGACTTCAAGAGAAAAAAAAAATGGAGGTGAATTTCATATAGCAATATCAAGTGGGGGCAATTTTGTTCCCTGGACATTTTTGTCCTCACACAAGGCAAAAAGGATGTGTATGCCACTGGCATCTAGTCAGGAGAAACCAAGGTTGCTGCTAACCATCCTATAATGCATAGGACATCCTCTTCCTCCTAACAAAAGATTATCTATCCCAAAATGCCAACAGTGCCAAAGTTGAGAAACCCCAGCCTAATGATAGTCAGGTATTAGACTCTGGAGTGAGACTTTCCCTCTACTAATTACCCTCCTCTTCCAACCTCCTAAACAAATATTAATTACATGCTACTATTTAGTCAGTGCTATGGTCTGAATGCTTATTTCTCCAAAAATTTATTTGTAGAAACCCTATCCCTAAGGTGATAGTATTGATAGAAGGGACCTTTGGGACTAGATCAGGTAATGAGGGCAGAACCCTAGAAATTGGAATTAGGGCCTTTATAAAGAAGACCCTACAGAACTAGCCTGCCCTTTTGCCATGTGAGGACACATCAAAAAGATGTTCTTTAGGAATCAGAAAGTGAGCCCTCTGGGCTGGAGTTGTGGCTCAGTGGTAGAGTGCTTGCCTGGCATGTGTGAAGCCCTGGGCTGGATCCTCAGTGCCACATATAAATAAATGAAACAAAGATCCATTGGCAACTAAATATATATACATACATATATATGTGTGTATATATATATATGTATATATATATCTATATATATATATATATATGTGTGTGTATATATATATATATATATATATATATATATATATATATATATAACACAGTCTTTGTAATTCCAGTGACTTGGAAGGTTGAGGCAGGAGGATCACAAGTTCAAAGCCAGACTCAGCAATTTAGCAAAGTACTTAGCAGCTCAGAGAGACCCTGTCTCTAAATAAAATACAAAAAAAGAGCTAGGGAAGTGGCACAGTGGTTAAGTGCCCCTGGGTTCAATTCCTGGTACCAGGAAAAGAAAAAAAAGAAACAAACAAACAAAAAAAGGAAATTCAACTGCCAATATACTGTGCTGGGTATATTTCCAAAAATATACTATGTCATGGTCATTCTACAAGGAGTTGTTTTCAGTTAATGATCCCATTTTTATGAATGCATTCTGTAAGCTCATGTTAAACAGAGAATTCACTTACAGATAATAAAAACTATCAGTTCAGTGGGGCAGGGGAGGAATGCATGCAGCTGGCTGAGATGAGTTTCACTTCTGCGTTCCTCATCCAACTGTGCATGTTAACTTAACAACCAGTGAAAGACATTTAGGGAAACACGTGAGGGAAGGTGCATGCAGAGTTTCTTCACCCTCTCTGGGTGCACCACACTCCCAGCATCTCTTTGTCTTCACTGGTGATTAGATCAATCTCCAGTTCCTCTCTTTTCCTGGAGGTCAGGGGGTAGGGCTGAAAATTCTAAGCCTCTATTAAGAGGGTTGGTTTCTTTGGCAGCCACCCCCATCTTCCCAGGAGTTGCCTCATATGCGTAAATTCCACAACAGTTTTTTCTTATAAATAAGAAAAGATGTTCCTCTCACCTGTAACACTTAGGACTTTCTTGGGGTTTTAGTAATTGTCAGGACCCAGGTACAGAGGTCAAACATATTTCAGACTGTGTCACATACATTTGATATCCAGTAAAGTTGAATATTTGCATAGCCTATCACCCGGCATTCCATGCCTAGGTGTATATCCCCAAGAGAAATTTTAGCATATATGTATCAGAAGTCAGTTATAATGTTCGAAGTAGTACTATTTGGAAAAGCAAAATTTTGGAGTCAACTCAGATGTCCACCAATAGTAAAATGAACAAGTTGTGCTATTTTCACAGAATGGAATGCTATATAGCAGTAAAAACGAATAAACCATACCTATAATGCAGCAACATAAAAGAATCTCGGGATTCCACCTCTTGGGTCCCCTTCTTCCTCCGGGAGAAGTCTTTTTTCTGCTGTCTTTTAATAAACTTCTAATTTCCACTCTGAAAAAAAAAAAAAAAAAAAAATGGGGCTGGGAATGTGGCTCAAGCGGTAGCGCGCTCGCCTGGCATGTGTGAGGCCCGGGTTCGATCCTCAGCACCACATACAAACAAAGATGTTGTGTCCGCCGAAAACTAAAAAATAAATATAAAAAAAATTAAAAAAAAAAAAAGAATCTCAAGAATATAAACACCAGGGGCTGGGGATGTGGCTCAAGCGGTAATGCGCTCGCCCGGCACACGCGGGGCGCTGGGTTCGATCCTCAGCAGCACCACATAAAATAAAATAAAGAAGTTGTGTCTGCCGAAAACTGAAAAATAAATATTAAAAAAAATTCTCTCTCTCTCTCTCTCTTCTCGATCTTTAAAAAAAAAAAAAGGATATAAACACCAGGTGATAAAAACAAACATGCAGTAGAAGATCCTTTATACAATGTTTAAAAACAGGTAAAACAAAGGAACATATTGTTTAAGCATTCACATACATACATATGATAAAACTTTTAAAAAACAAAAACAAAAAGTCACACAAGAAATTAAAACACCAAAGTCAGAATAGTAGTTATCTCTGAGGAGTGGATTGGGGAGATAATGAGGAAGAGCACATAGGCAGATATAGGTTATTAATTTTTTTCCTCTTCTCTGATAGGCATTGAGGGCTCCTTAAAAAGAGAAATATATATATATATGATATATTTATGTATAAGTATATGTTTACATACAAATATATAAGCAAAAATATATATATAAAACATCTGTTATATATAAATAATATATGTGAATATACAAATATACATTTAAATATAAATATAAACATAAATATTAAATATATTTGAATATAAATATATGTCAAAATTTTATATATGTGGATATATATGCATACATATATATTATATATTATTCAATTCACTTTATGTTTCTTCCCTGGCTTTCTCTTAGAGGGAATAAAAAGCCAAGTTTATTACTTACAATGTGGAGTAGTTCTTTCCTTCATTTCCTTCATTCTTTCAGAAAGCTCCCTCTGCCCCATCCAGCAGCCCAGCATAGAAAACTTAGATTCAGTTACAACTTAGATGAGGACAAGGAAGGAACAAAACGACCTGCTAGAATCACAAGGGGAATTTAAACAGTATGTGAGTTGGGAGGGGTCTTATCCTTGCTTTGCCTCCTTAAAGTTCTTCTTCCCTTTTGATGTCAACTCTCCCCCTTTACAGTGAACAAGTGGGACTTCTTAGGAATGTGGAAGTACAGAATGCTGTCTTCCTGAAAGAGTTCCTTCTGGCAATCACTGTTAGTTTTCACTCACCATGTGTGAATTTTTCATAAAAGGTAAAGGTTTTCAATTTAAAGAAATGTTCTGCTCTCTAGCCTAAAATAGGCCTTTATATTTCTTTGGTATTTGAAACGCCTTTCTCTTATTCAAAAGTTTATATTTAAGAATAACAATTCTTAAAATATCTCTATTTGGAAAAATAAAAACTTATTTGGCAAAGTTACAAAGTTAGGAAATACCAGATGTTGCCTGGCACAGGGAACACATGCTTATAATTCCCCCTACACAGGAGGTTGAGGCAGGATTATGACAAGTTCAAGGCCAGCCTGGGCAACTTAGTGAGACCCTGTCACAAAATTTTTTTTAAAAAAGGGGGAGGGAGCTGGGGATATGGCTCAATGGTAGAGTGTCCCTGGGTTCAATCCAGTACTGCAAAAATACATATAAACATACATACATACATACATACATATATACCAAATGTTGATGACAAGAAGGAGTAGGAATGTTGGGAGCCATTCACATGAGTATGCACTAATGCAAACATTTTGAGAATAATATCACAGTATTCAATCTTTCTTTCTTTGGCCCACAAACACTTACTATGCTATGTGCTGTCACTATTCTATGCTATGTGCTGTCACTATTCTAAGTGATAGTTATGGTTTGGATGTGCAGTATCCCCCAAAAGCTCATGTGTGAGACAATGCAAGAAGGCTTAGAGGAGAAATGATTGGGTTATGAGAGCCTTAACCTAATCACTGAATTAATCCCTTAATGGGATTAACTGAGTGGTAACCTAAAGTCAATAGGGTATGGCTGAAGGAGGTGAATCGCTGGGGGCATGCCTTGGGGGTGTATATTTTTTATCTGGTGAGTGGAGTCTCTTTGCTGCCTGGTCATCATGTGAGCTGCTCCCCTCCACCACATGCTTCCACTATGATGTTCTGCCTAGAGCCCCCAGGAATGGAGCCTGCTGTCTATGAAGTGAGACCTCTGAAACCGTGAGCCCTCAAATAAACTTCCTTCTCTAAAATTGTTTTTGGCAGGTATTTTAGTTATAGCAGTGAAGAAGCTGATTAAAACGGTGATATAGCAGGGAACAAGAAAAAGAAATTCCTGTCTTCATGGGGTTTACCTTCCAATGGAGGAAAACCTACCACAAATAGATACAATGGTAGGGATAATAGGTGCTATGAAAAGAAATAAAACAATATGCAGAGCCAGAGAACAATGATGAGGGGACACTATTTTAGATTATGTGATTAGTGACTATCTCTCTGAGGAGGTAGTATTTGAGTGAAGTGAGGAAGTGAAACTTGCAGTGATCTGGGAGAATAAGAATCTTTCAGGCAGAAAGAACAGCAAGTGAAGCACCAGAGCAAGACTAGGTGTGGAATTTTCTATGAGCCATTATAAACAACACTGTGTGACTTGACCAGAGTGAGGCAGAAAGTCAGAGGAAATAATGTCAAGGATCAAGTAAAGGCCAAGTCTGTAGGGCCTTATAGACCATGAGTAAATATTTGGGCTTTATTGTCAGTGCACCTTTGAGGGATTTTTGAGGGACAGTAACACAATATGGGTTCCATTTTTAAAGTATCTCTCTGGATACTTGGTGAAAAAATAACTACAAGGAAAGATATGTAGAAGATAGAGTCATCAGGATTTGCCAATATATTAGATCTGCTTTTGGAGTATGCATGAAATTCATGATCATAACACTACAGACTCACTCCCAGTTATGCATCTCATGAAAACATATCAGCTGTTCTGCAGGGAGCATCAATCATAGCCTCAACAGCACTAATTTAGAGGCAGCCTCCTAGGTGCTGCCCTGTTCTAATCTGGTTATGTGAACTGGTTTGTTCAGCCCTCACAATATGAACCAATAAGTTCAATGTGGCATTGTTTATGGTAGCTCAGGGTTGATTAGCAATCAGGGCTTTAGGGTAATGGACAGGTCCAATGTAATGGAAACATTGTGGAATACTGGGGCAGTCAGAAGCAATAAACAAGATGCAAATAGAGAAAAATGTCCGAATCTTAAATACATGGAACTGATTTTTAAAGGTAAAACATAAAATGGTATATTTAGAATACAATACTATTGTTACGGTTTGGATCTTGAATACCCTTGAAAGCTCACGTGTTGAAGACACGGTCCCCAATGCAGCAATATGCAGAGGTGGTACTTTTGGGAAGGGATTGGATCATGAGGACTCTGGCCTCATCCATGGATTAATCCATTTGATGAGTGGATTAATACATTTGAATATTCCATCTGATAGCTGGGCAGAAATGTTGGGCAGGAACCTGGTGTGTGGTGCATGCCTGTAAAACCAGCAACTCCAGAAACTGAGGCAGGAGGATGGAGGCAAGAGGAATGAAAATTCAAGGCCAACCTCTACAATGTAGCAAGACCCTGACTCAAAATAATAATAATAATAGACTGGGGATGTGCTCAGTGGTAAAACACCCTTAAATTCAATCCCCCATGTCAAAAAAAAAAGAAAAGAAAAGAAGAAGAAGAAATAAATAAATGTTGGGCAGGATAGTTTTCTTTCTTTCTTTCTTTTTTTTTTTTTAAAGAAATTTATCATCACACAAAGCAGAGAAACAAGAGGCAGACTTTTCTCAGGTTGGTCAGGTAAAGGCCACGAAACTCCATCACTGGTCATGAAAGACAAACAATATCCCTGGAAAATGTAGTCCATCTTTTAATTCACAAGCAGGACTCAGACCAGGTCCTTGGGGCCAAACCTGAGTCAGATCCAGACCTTAACACGTTGGGAACGAATGCTGTCATCTCACAAATCCTTCTCTGGGATAGGAAAGCAAAGACTAACCATTTCCCTATGCAAAAGGAGTACCAACACACACTGTGGGTGCCTGGTAGGTGATAGAGGCCATACGGCTTCAGTTACAGTATTGAAGGTGACTAAAGCTTGGGCAAAGGCCTTGGACAGGTTTAGAAATACAGCACAAAGCTTCAAGCTTCCCCCACACCTGGAATTAATGTGGACGTGTGAATGAATCAGGTTCAGTTCAGGCAAATGGCGTCTATCTAAGGGATCTCCTCCAGTGTCATTGCATTAAACAAAAAAGCACCCCACTTCCAGGACATTAGGGTGTCTTCCCCATGTGAACTTTGTGGTACCTGAGGAAAGGCATTTGGCTGGTAGCTTTCTCATATTCAACACATTTATAAGGCCCTACTCTAGTGTAAATCTGGTGTTGAATAAGGCCAGAGCTTTTGCTAAGATTTTCCACACTAATGATCCTCTAAGGCCTTTCTCCAGTGTGAACTCTCCTATGGTCACTGAATTTGGAGTTCACATTTGCTGCACTCATAGGGCCTTTCTTCAGTATGAACTGTGTGGTGATTAAGGAATGCAGACCTTTGGCTAAAGGATTTCCCACATTCACTGTACTCATAAGACCTTTCTCCAGTGTGAACTCTCAGGTGTAGAATAAGGCTGCAGTACTGACTAAAGGATTTCCTATGTTCACTGCACTGATAAGGCCTTCATCCAGTGTGAATGTTCTGGTGGTTTAGAACACTGGAGTTGTAGGTAAAGAATTTCCCACACTCATAAGGCCTTTCTCCAGTGTGAATACTATGTGGTTGCAGGAGTGCAGAGCTCTGGCTAAAGAATTTCCCACATTCACTACACTTAAAAAGCCTTTGTCCAGTGTGAATTCTGTGATGTTAGATCAGGTTGGATCTTTGGATAAAGATTTCCCACATTCCCCACACTCAAAAGGCCTCTCTCCAGGGTGAACTTTCCAATGGTTATTGAGGCTGTAGCTCTGGCTAAAGAATTTACTGCATTCACAGCACTTATAAGGCCTTTCTCCAGTGTGAACTCTCCAATGTTGAAAGAAGTTAGAGCTTTGGCTAAAGGACTTGCCACACTCTGAGCACTTATATGGTCTTTCTCCAGTGTGTACTCTGGTGTTTAATGAGACTGGAGCTGTGGGTAAAGGATTCCCCATACTCTCTGCACATGTAACATCCTTCTCTAGTGAGGGCTCTCTAATGCTGAACAAATGTGTGTTTGGGGATGAACACTTCATCACATTCTTCCCAGTTACAATGAGCTTTCCCCTGCGAGAGGCAGCTCATTTAAAAATTTTTTTTAAAAAATTTGTTCTAATTACTTATACATGACGATAGAATGTATTGCTATTTTACTTTTCCACAGGAAGAAGAAGACTGTTGATGGAGAAATTCCAAGCTTGTTGGAAATCACTTCCAACGTCTCTGCATATAAAGGCCTTTCTGGTTCATGGAATTTACAGCTCTTCACAAATGAGGTTCTGCCCATATCACTTCTGAATGGCTTCTCTCCAATATGCTGATTCTTGTGCTGATAATTTGTACTGAAATAGAATTGTTTCTCACATGCTCAACACATGCACGTTTTCTGTTTGTGGTGTGTGTGCTTCCTTATGCTCAGCCAAGTGAAGGGTGACTTTTAAGATAAGGCCACCCATCTCACAGAGCTTGGTCTCTTGGAGAGATAGAACTGACTTGGGAGTCATAATCTGGGACACTCCCTCTTACAGAAACACTCTGCTCAGAAATTGCCTCCTCATCCTCTATTCCACACTACCAACCTGTTCAGGAAGCCTAACAGCATTCCTCAAGCAAGAAACCCTGTCCACGTCCCCCTCACCCTGTCCTGCACCGACATGGGATCCTGCGGGAAGAGGCGGGCCTTGGAAGAACGCATCTCCCAAGCGGCTCCCCAAGCCCCAGAGCCCCAGGGACTGTCCGGGTCTGCCTGGGTGCTCTTGTCACTGCGTTGGCCGCCGGCGCCTGGGACTCAGGGAAGGGAAGCCGCCTCCAGGTGCCTTTGTTCTAATTAGTTATACATGATAGAATGTACTTTGACACATCATACATAAATGTAGTATAATTTCTCATTCTTTTGGTTGTACATGATGTAGAATCACAGCAGCCATGTAGTCATAGGGTGATAATGTCCGATTAATTCATTTTTTAAAATTCTCTTTAGTTAATACAACATCAGGATACATCCTGACATTATCACAAATGTATGGAACTCAACCTGCTGCAATTCAATCCCCAGCCCTTCTCCCCCACCACCCTACTTCCCTTCCTTTCACTTCACCTCTTTCTCGTCAAACCATTTACAGTTTACTGTTTTTTTTTTTTTAATTAATTTGTGTCCTATGGATACACCTGATGCTGAGACTCACCATGCCATATCTATGCAAGCTCATATGAAAGTTGGGATGAGCAGGATATTTTTTGAGTCAAATTTTGAGCCCTGTATGATGTGAATTCGACAGTTGATTTCTGAGTTTTCCAGGAAAGACTACATAGCACATAAATTTTGGATGTAGACAGGTTTCTTCTGGAATTCAGGAAAAGGACTAAGACCTGTGCTCTAGGTGATGAGAAGCCAAATTAGAGTCCCCTGTACAAACCAAGAGGATAACTGACAGGTGCTTTACATTTTAAAATTTTTTATTATTTTTTTAAATTAATAGAACCCAGTTACATTCCTAACTCTTTAAAAATTTTTTTCTTTTGTTTTATTTGAGACTTGGTCTTGCTACCTTCACTGGCCTTGAACTTGTGATCCTTCTGCCTCATTCTCCCGAGTTGCTAGGATCATAGGCATGTGCTACTGCACCGTGGCCAGCTGCAATGCATTCTTATCATGCAGGGAATGGCCTGTTGGCAGAAGCCAGACCTCTGTACAGGCAGTGTGGATGATGTGAGGAGCCCCCATACTGGTCCCAAGATGAAGAGCCAGGCAGGGTGCAGGGAAGCACAGAAGCATTGCCCAGCCCGGGCACTCATAGTAGACAGTTGATCATCTCTGCTCCTAGTATCTATTTTTATCTCCCTGCCCTATTCCTGAGAACCTTATCCAATACTTCTCTACTTTTCAGACATACATGACTATCTTTTTTTTTAATCAAAACTTGCTCTCAAAACAGGATATGAAGTGACCAGCATAATTTAAATGACCATACCCTAAGATGTATTTGCATTTTTAACAAGGAATGGCACATTGAGCAAAAATTTTGAGGGAATTTTCAGAGTGGAATTTTGGGCATTAACAAAAGAGGAGAATGAGTTATGTTCATGTACTAGTATGTAACAACAAGTCCCACCACCTTATAATTATAATATACCAATATAAATATAGAGAAAAAAGAAGGAGTATGCTATCTTAATAAGTTGACTGTGTCTGATAACTGATCTCCTTCCTGCCAGAGTTCCAAGAGAAGGAGGTGCCTTTCTTTTAAACAGCCATAGATGAGGGCAAGAGAGATTCTAAGCAGATATACTATCAGGTTGGAAACTTCATTAAGTATTTACATGAAAATTCAGGTTCCCATTGCTCAGGTATGGTCACATGGCTCAGAGAGCACAAGAAGCAGAGCCAGGAGGTTGGATCTGAGAAACTTCCGAAGGTCTGGTGCAGTGACTTCTCTACTGCAGGTCAGGAGTCCTGGGACTGAGACGTGGTTGGGAAGGGGTTGCAGGGCCCAGTGGAAGGAAGGAAGGAAGGAAGGAAGGAAGGGAGGGAGGAGAGGAGTTGCCACAAGGTGAGGTCATTAGGGTGAGCAGGAAAGAAGAGTCTTCTAATTTCTGAGGGTTTAAATTTTCAGGAAGAGAGAGAGGGGAAACACATTATACTCCTGTCTCTGGAGAATCAGATGGCAGGGGTATGGGAGGGTGGTCAATGAATCTACTCATTTGTGGGAGAATGTCAATTCTGGTGCAGGAGACCCAACATTGACCTCTCTAGACCTGTACCAATGTCTGACATCTGGGAGGGAGCAGAAAAAGCCCTAGGTGGACCTTGTGGACAAGAGGATGTGTCTTCCTCAACTGAGGATTATAGGGTTGGCTGGTGGGGAGGGAGTGGAACATAGTGGAATGTTGATTGGAGCCTGAAGATGTCAAGGTTACCTGCAGGAGCTGGCGTTCTATGAGACTCTCTTGTGCTATAGAGGGCCTAAGTTCTGCATGCCCTCTCTTCAGAAGACAGGGTTGGCCTGAGCTGGGAAGGCTAGGTATCAAGGTAGTGGATGGGACAGACAACACTTGATGTTTGGGATACTTGAGGGTAGAAGGTAACATATTCATATTCTGTCTCCTGCTCTTTTTAGTCTACCATCTTCGGGATCTAGGAATGGGCGGGGAAAACAGCAGTGTCTCCTAGTACTCAGAGGTCAGCCACTGCCACCTTTTCTCTTTCTACCCATAAACCATGCCAGCACATTTCCATCCTTCTACAGCTGCTGCAAGCAGACACACCATGTGGGCACTAACAGCCCTCTTTCTCCTAGGTAAGTTTTCAAATGAGCACCAGAAGGGCTTTGGGTGGTAGAGAATAGTTTGGGGCAGGATGTGTAGGAAAGGGGAAGTGGCCATTCAATCCTCAGATTTCAAGTGTTCATTATCTATTTTTGGAGAAGAGAAGAGGGAGCTTTTGCAATGCTGGGGTAACTGGGGACAGAAGAAAAAACTGCTTTGAGACCTTTGATCTTTCCTTTGGTCAAGAATCTTTCCTTCCTCTCATCTCCAACACTTCCCCCTTTCCTTCTTTTTTGTTTTGCAGTTCAAAGCAGTGGGCAAGCTGGTGAGTCTGAATGCATCCCTCAACCCAATTTTCTAAAACTTCCACTCCAATCTCCCTAGGTAATCTGCTTGGGTAAACTCCCCACTTTTTGGCTGTTCTGAAATAGTATCTCTTTTCACTCTTCTTTGCAGACTCTAACACTTCTTCAATCCCTGACCAAGTTTGCTTGTAGAAATGGGTGCTGATTGATGAACTGTTGGTTTGTGGCCCAATGAGTGTGGTCTCCCTTCCTGTGGGGTGGGTTAGTATGTGAGCTGGGTCCTGGAAACTAGGGTTTTCTAAAATTTCCCAACCTCAGGACACATCTTTGATGTACCTCACCTTGTTTCTCTTTCCCATGGCGCCCCTTCCCACACATCCCCAGCTACACTGGAGAAGCCCATATTGTCTCTACACCCACCTTGGACCACAATCTTCAAGGGGGAGCGGGTAACCTTGCGATGTGATGGATACCACCCTGTGCTCCTGGAGCTCCGGCCTATCAACACTCTCTGGTATTTGGGCCACCTACTTCTGCCCTCCCATAAGAAGAGCATCGAGGTACAGACACCAGGGGTATATCGGTGCCAGACACGGGGAGCACCTGTCAGTGACCCCATTCATCTCTCTGTATCTAATGGTGAGTGGTCTGAGCAGAGGGGAGAGAGCACATGGACCTCCTCTGGTGATCCTGGCCTTCCTATGGGGGAGCACACTTGTCCATTCCCAAGAGGCAGGAAAAGAGGGTCACACTGAGGACTACTTGAGTCTCTGGAGTAGGCAGGAGTCTGTGCAGTGCTGTGGTAGAGATGAAGTAAGGTTTGCCTGGCTCAAAGTTCCCCTTTAACCTTCTGCCACAGTGTGAAACCAACATTTCTGTTTGTTTCTCAAATCAGATCAGAAGAGCAAAAGTTTTGAGGACATAGGATACTGAATGGAGAACTCAGGGGGCTGGGCAGGAAAAAAGTAGATCAAAGCAGGAAAAGTAAGTGTCCCTGCCCCATCTGAGCACAGCAAGAGGAATACTTCTCTGTATATCAGTATTCATATCAGTAATGTAGGGACAATAATAGTGTCTGTCTCTTTGACTGTTGTAATCATTAAAAATGAATTATGAAATATTATTAAAGAAAAAACAGGAACTGAACAGTGCACTTAATCAAAATTTAATTAGAGGCATGTATACACATGCACAAAGGAGTCAACTGAGAAATTGGCTGGAAATACTTGAAGGGTTTCAAAATATGATAAGAAAAGGAATAATAATTTGTTCACTAAGATACAGGATTGGCCACTTCATAGGGAGTATCATATAAATCTTAGCGTGGTGGGTCACAATTTATATTTAAAATTTAAGGGTGTCACCTAATGTTCAAATTAGCACTTATACTTGAAAACAAGCATATACTGACTACAACACACAATGGTTTGAAATTCACAGACTGAGAGTGGCACGTGGATTGTGGCTATTACTCGAAGAATTCTAAAATGGCATGTAGTATATGTTAGGGCTATTAAGGGCTATTATATGTTAGCTATGATGCTGATGGTGATTGGATAAATATGTGGTGCTTTGGGAGATACCTAAGGCTGTCCTAGGGTGTCAGGGCAGTGTTCTTCAGGAGATAGGTCTAAATCTAGACACACAGGATAAATAAGACTCAACTGAGATCTGTGAAGGAGGGGCTTCCTGGCTGAGGAAATAGCAGATGCAAAGGCCCTGGGTTCAGAGCACAGCCAGTTTTCTCAGCAGTTCAGTATGGTTGGAAGTTAACTTGTGTTGAGCGAAAGGTGGGGAGGGTAAATAAGAAATGCCACAGAGAAGAACACTGAAGTGGGTGCTGAGGAAGGAACCAGGGGACCAGGTCAGGAAGGCCCTGAAGTCATTTTAAAGAGTTTAAGCTTAATTCTGATGGGCTAGACCCAAAGAAAGCACATCTTTGCCTCCCTAGTACCTAAAGAGAAACTGTTTTTTTTTCTCCTTCCTCCCGACTCTAAGCTTTCTGCTCTATGAAACTGTCACCTGCCAGTTACCCAGCAAGACCAGCCGGTTCAGGAAAGGGGGAAGGAGGTGGTGGGGAGAAAAGGAAAGCAGTTATGGAAGAGAAGCAGGGAAACTGAGAAGAGGAGACCAGCAGGGCTGGATTGACTGTGAGGCAAACCGTATCTGCTTATCCGGTGTAGACTGGCTGATTCTGCAAGTGCCCTATGCTGCGGTGTTCGAGGGCGAACCGCTGGTTATGCGCTGCCGCGGCTGGTACGACAAGGTGGTCTACAAGCTTCACTACTACCACGACGACCAGGCTGTACGCTATTTCCACTCTAGCACCAACTACACAGTGTTGCAGGCGCGTGCGAGCGACAGTGGGCGTTACCAGTGTTCTGGCACCATGCGCATCCCGGTAGAGAGCGCGCCCATGTTCTCCGCCAAGGTGGCTGTGACCGTGCAAGGTAGGCGAGACTTGGGGTCCGGAAACGCCAGGAAATTCTGGGACAGGAACAGTGAGGGGAAAGGTGGAGGCGGAGTTAGAGCAGCTGCTACTGGTGGGTTTCTCAGACCACGGACGATTGAATGGGTGAGAGATCTGCAGCCGGCTTGTAGGCTGGTGTCACTCCCCACTCCCCGCTCCCAGCTTCTTCTGTTAGGGGACCCCACGGTCCTAACCAATAGGCCAGCGGCAGTAGTAGAGGACGCTAAGCTACTGGGACGAGGGCTTAGCTTCCGAGCACCCCGCGTGGCAGGTGCAGCGCTCCCACTTCTAGACTGGAGAATACACGCTGAGTGGCAGTTGGGTGGTGGCCTGAAGCATCTGGTCTGGTCCTAATTCCCTTCAACCTTTTAAGACCCTTCGTAGATTCGGATCCTCTGCCCCACTTTTCAAAAACCTTTCCTCCCTCACTCCACGTGTACACACAGGCTACACTTGGGTCTCTGGGTCCGCTAGGTCCCTGCGCCGGAAAGTGGGAGGGAAGGGGAGGGATGGACAGGTTGACCTTGGTTTCTCCCTTGCCGGGCTCTATCCCTGTCGAAACCCAAAATGCATTTTCCGCCTCTGGGCTGCCCTCTCTGCAGAGCTGTTCCAGACGCCGGTGCTGAGGATTATGCGCCCTCAAGAGATCCGCGGCTCAGCGCACCGCAGAGTGGTCCTGCGCTGCGAGACGCGCCTGCACCCACAGAAGCGCGACACGCCACTGCAGTTCGCCTTCTACAAGTACAGTCGCTCTGTTCGCCGCTTCGACTGGGGCTCTGAGTACATGGTCCCAGAGCCCGAGGTAGAAGAGCTTGAAGCGTACTGGTGCGAGGCGGCTACCGCCACTCGCAGCGTCCGGAAACGAAGCCCGTGGCTGCAACTCCCAGGGCCCGGTGAGTAATCGCCCTCCTTACTGGCACGCCCTCCCACCGCCGGCAGCCCAGTTTCCGCCTCTGCACACTCACGGGTCGCCTTTTCTCCTTCCCCTGTCCGGCCCTTGTCTTCTAATCTCCACATCCTGGTCCTGTTTCTCTCACCCCAGCGCCACCTCTCTACCTTGCCGCTATTCAGGTCCTCGTCGTTCCCCTGCGCCAGCCCCAAGTTTCTCCCCGACCCCTGCGCCCAGGGCTGACGATTTCAGCCTTACATCACTTGGTGTGTCGTGTTCACAGGCTCCCCCCTGGATCAGGCGTCCACCACCGCTCCAGCCCCACAAGCTGCAGCCTTCGCTCCAGGTAACAAGCCGTTCTCCTTCAGAAAGCCCCCAGTGTCCAGATCGGTCCAGTCCGTCACCTCCGTCCCAAACGCCACCTTAGCTGGGCTGCAGTTCCCAGGAGGCAGCGCCCCCACTGTTGGGTCACCCGCCTGCGCTCCGCCGACGCTCTTGGAACAATCCGCTGGAGCTCTGAAACCCAATGTAGACCTTTTGCTCCGAGAAATGCAGCTGCTCAAAGGCCTTTTGAGCCGGGTGGTTCTGGAATTGAAGGAGCCACAAGTCCTCCCAGAGTTCAAGGGAACACCCGAAACCCCCACTTCCCACTTTGCTTTGAGCCGGGGAACCCCCGAGACGACTCCAGTGGAGAGCTGAATTACGGATACCTTCCTCTCTCCAGGTTCATTTTCCCAGATCTCTCCTACTTCCCCTAGCGCGCAGACCTCTCTGAGCTATCTCTGCGTCCCTTTGTTTTTTGTTTGTTTGTTTGTTTGTTTTTTTTTTTTTGTTGTTGTTGTTTTGTTTTGCTGTGGTTTTAAAAGACGTCCGTATAAAGTGTGGTGGTTGATGATTTCGACTTCACACAGCAGCTAGTAACCACAAGCATTGTCTTTGATGTGTTCCTTCTCACAGAATTCCGTTTGGGAACATGTTATTTTACTTCATTGTAGTTTCCTTTTGGAGTGAATTTAGTCATCCTTAGCTAATATTAAGTCTAACATACGTATTTCGGCACAAGTCATTTTTTGGTAATTAAATTCATTGAGGTCACTAAAAAACATTAGAACATTTTGGGATTAAGATGGAATTATTCATAATTATTTTACTTCTCTGTTAATATTAAAGACTTTCAGCCTTATTACTGATGTGTTTATATCTTCAAAGTTATGGGTTCTAATTACTTTTAGAGTGGGAAAGTATTCCATTCCTAAGTTATGAAGGTCGGCGTTCACCTAGATGCACCCCCTGTCCCCACACACACCCCTTGCCCGCATGTAGCCACTGATGGGCTCTGGGAGCACCAGGCAGGTGGGCCACACAAATCTTAATGAAAAATTAAACAAGTGGTATCTTTTGCATTGAGACATCTCTTTGAAGAAAGTTTTAAAACAAATCCTCAAAATTGCTGAATCCACATTTTTAGCAGCATTTTTCTTCTTTAAAAACCATTTTAACACTAACACACAGCTATATAAATGTGTTCAGATCTAGATCCCACCCTATGTGGAGACTTTATGAAGGAAGAAAAATGGGAAGTCATCTCAATTACAATTTTAAGAGTTTTCTCACTGAAAGTCTAATTTCCACAGCTCCTCTGTCTACTCTAGCCATGGATTCTCTGCAGAGCTGGTATGACTTGATCTAAAGAGTTCTTATTCTCTTTAGATCCACATCCTTCTTCAATTAAGTTTACCTGTGAAAGCTGAGAACTAATAACAATTGTTTTCCACCATTCTTTACTTGTGTTTTAAAGATTTTCAGTCATATTCCATTTTCCATTTCTTTCTGAATGATTAAAATAACATTCACACTTTTCACCATATTATTCTTAAAATCACTCTTCACCATATTGTTATTACAAAGTCACTGTAATTATCCAGGGAATCAAGCAGGTGCACACAAATTATAATGCAATGTGATGAATGCTCTGTGAAAAAACCACAGGAATTCAGAAAAGGAACTGGACCTTGAAAAAAGAGCAAGAATTCACCAAGAGGAGATGTGAGACAGATTGAGGGGTAGGGCAAATAGGCTGAGAATCCAAAGGCATAGGGACATGAAAGACTGTTGTGTATTTGTGGACCTACAAATAGCTGGGAGAGGTTAGAGAATTCTGTGTGTTTATGTGTGGGGGATTGTATTTGGGGGGGGGGGAGGTGGCAGAGACAAATATAGAAAAGTAGGATGGGATCAGAACATGAGTGTCTTGTTTAAAAGTACTTGTTTGATATGTTGGATGGATATTTGGAAGCATTCCTGGTTTGAGAGCCTCAATAAGTCTTACTGGAGGAGATGCTAATGTAAAATTAGCTAAGAAGAATCAAATAAACTGATCTCAGTGAATACTTGCTTAATTCTGAGAATGTCCTGGTCTCTAGCTTAGGGATCTGGTCTACAAGTCTCTTTGTATGTCTTGGATTTCCAGACTTCTTTCCTTCCTTTTCCTTTTCTTCTTTTCTTGTGATGTTTGGGATCAAACCCAGGGCCTCATGTGTGGTAGAAAACCATCTACCACTGAGCAACATCTCCAGCCCTGACTTCCAGCTCTCTAATCTTAACTTGCCACAACTTTCCTCCCAGGCATCCCCTTCACTAGCTAACTACCCTCTATTCCAGTACCCATTCTTTTTCACTTTTCTGATTTTTGGTTCCCCTAATGTTTCTGCCATTCCTGGTCTAGAATAGGAAGTGACTAGCATTAGGGCCAACAAGCTTAGTTAGTAATCATAGTATCTCAGTTCATGTGTGCATGCGCATGCACACACGCGCGCGCGCACACACACACACACACACACAAACACACAAATCAGTTCATCATTTTTAAAGGGAAATAGCCAATTGTAAGAGCTGTTGTGGCAGTTCTTTTGCATTGTACCTCATTAGCAACCACAGCATTCTTGTTCCTGTATTGCAACCCACTGTTACTTAGAACTAGGGAGTGGAAATTGGGGGATATCAAGTATTTTTTTTTGGTGAGAGAATGAAAATAATTGATGACCCAACTGTCTCATGTGGGGGAGGGAAAATTGACATGCTCTATTGACTCCACTGTCTTTGAGAAGGATCAAGACCATTCCCTATGCTATCTGTTAATGATATCCCAGAAAGACCTGCACTAAGGAAACAGTAGCTTTATCCTCCCTCAGCTTCTGTTTGAGGTCCCAACATACGTTTAGGGAAACTGAAAGCTGGCTAGCCCAGGCTGTCCAAAGGAAATCTTAGACTCCATTCCTAAGTGGCAGGGATGACAGCAAAATGTTGGCAATGCCTGGGGAGGAAGCTGATTCTTTCTGGTCCTCCAATCAGTTCTGTATCTCAAACTCAGGCCTCAAACTCCAAATTTGCGGTTGTCCATATCAGATACCAGACATGGAAACCAAAAGTCCTCTATCAAAGATCAAAAGGGATCCAGTCAAGTTCCATTTGAATCTCAGCTTTACTCTTTTTCTGTTCTTCCTAAATCTCAGTTTCTCATCTTGACTCTATGGAAAAGCTTTTTTCCTTTTTGCACTTACAACTTTTTCCTAAGAGATTTAAGTGTAGGTTAAAGTCCAGTTCCCTCTCCTAACATCATACTACACCTAGCCACATTGACCCCTTGCTCTTTTTCCCAACACATCACCATCCCACCATCTTTTGTGCCTCTATGACTTTGAATATACTCTCTCTTTTTTTTTCCTTTTTGGGTACTGGAGGTTGAACCTAGGGGCACTGCACCACCGAGTTACATCCCCACCCTCCCACCCCCATCTTTTAAAATTTTAAGATAGGGTCTTGCTAATTTGCTGAGACAGGCCTCAGATTTGTGATCCTCCTGTCTATGCCTCCCCAATATCTGGGATTACAGGTATGCACCACCACACCTGGCTGAATATACTTTTGTCCAATGGGAGGGCTGGGAGGCCTTTAGAGTCTAAGCTTTCTCTTCTGCAAAATGAGGTAGATAATAGTAACCTCACAGAGGGAGACAGGCAAATAAACAGATCCTTTTATTACTAGAGTTTTTAGAATAGGGGATGCTTAGGTGCTTATAAGCACAGGGGTGAGGGCACTAAACCTGAAGAGAGGGGTGTATACAGAAATCATTTCCTGGGGAGATGACACCTTCCAGTTACTATTAGTGGAATAAAATAACTTTTGTTATTTTAAATTATGTTGCAATGAACATCTCATGTCTTTATGTACATATCTGAATTGTTGTAGGATAAATTCCTAAAATAGAGTTGCTTTATTAAAGTATATGCATCTTTAATTAAATGCAATTTAATTAAAGAATATGCATCTTTAATCTTTAATTTTAATTATCATATATCAACAGGATAAACTATGTATAAACTAAAATAAATGTTAGCATATATCACCAGATTATCTCTTAAAGTGACTGTACCAATTTGCACTTCCACTAATTTTGCATGTGAGAGCTAATTTCCCCTGCCGTGGTCAAGATAGTGCATAATCATACATTCATTTCTTAATTAAACCCATAAAGCCCTCTTGATTCCTTATTTACTGTTTAGTACTTCTAGTTGGGTCTAGTTGGCATTACTAGCTTTGGGTCATGCAGCACTCTGGTTGAACCATCCCCTCAGACTCAATGTTCCTGCTGGTAATGCTAACAGCCTATGCATCTTCTAATTCTTTGTTAGCTGGTCTGCATAGTCAGGAGAAGTTCACTCCTGACTATGCTTCCTTATTAAACATCTGTTTTTTGCTCATTAGAACCCCTTATACCAAGCAAGATCATCCTAGTTCTTCACTGAATTTCCAACATGCACTACAATTAGTCCATACTGGCTTCATTTGTTCCCAACTACACCTGCAAATTTTGGTTTTAAACCTGACATTCTATTTATAATAAGAGACCCCACATGCAAGTACTTTCCTGATACATCTGAGGCTAAAGAATTGGTATAATACACTTCAGTCTTTTTCATTTCAAAGGAAGCAGTCTCACTTCGATGACATGAGAGATGACCATTCTCTCTTCTCCTAACAGTACATATAGTCCTAGTATATCATGTTAAGTAACAACAGTCAAGCTAATTAGCTGTGGCTAATTAGATGTGATAGAGTACAGAGGTTAAGCATCTTAGCTTAAGAGTCAATAGAGTTGGGTTCAACTATTGTTTTTACTACTTAGCAGCAGGCAAGATACATTGTCTCTGAAGTTTTGTTTCCTCATCTTTAAAACATAATAATAATATCAGGCCTTACAAAATTGCTAGAAGAATTAAATGAGATTAAGCAAGTAACATATCTGATACATAAAAGTAGCAAATTGTTATTACAACTAAACTTCATTAAACCTCAAATGATATTAATTGTAGGCTATACCATTAAAGAAACTGAGAAAGGAAAAACGTGGCCAAGTTAACACACAATGTCTTTTAGACTTAATTAGAAATAGACTTTTTAAAATCACAAATCATTCTTATGTAGGCATAAGCAGGGAAATATAATTATACTGTTAGGAGAAAAGGGAATGTTTCATATATATATATATATATATATATATATATATATATATATATATATATATATATATTTTTTTTTTTTTTTTTTTAATAATCTGGGTAAACTTCCTATCAAAAACCTTTCTACATTCAGATTCTGGCTTTTCTGAATCACTTTTCAACTCAGACTTATCAGTGTCCATCTATGTTCCCTCACCTCTATATCACCACTTTCTGTCATGTTCCACAACTAAACACTCAGGGTCACTCCAGGTGAACTGGGCTTCACAAAATAATCATATAAAAGACAGAGATACCTTTTTCCTTGGGTCCTGTGATGGCTTCACTGACCTTAGGGATCAGAGAGAGAGAGAGAGAGAGAGAGAGAGAGAGAGAGAGAGAAACATGAGCTGTGAACACTTTTATTGAGGAGAAGCCATTCAAATGAGGCAAGGGGTCAGGTTTCAGGGGGCTGAGTCTAGCTTCATGATGTCTGCTGTCAGCAGGTTGACTGACATCTGAGAAGGCCACACCCAAAGGCAGAGCAAGAGAAGGGGACATACAAAGGGCCTTCCCATGGAACATTCTATCCCAAACAGGCAAAGGGGTAGGATTACAAAAGAATAGGTGAGTGTATTACCTATATCACCTATAGGTGCGGATTACAAAAGAATAGGTGACATGCCTACACCTGAAGACACGCCTTCTACTTCCCCGGGGCTGGGACAACGCCAGCCACAAAATGTAATGATTGGTCAAAGCCTCTTGCTTCAGGACTGGAAAGTGTGGGTCATTCAGAGTGGCTTCCCACAACTTTTTATCCTTTGAAGAGCAATGGAAATATAACTATTTATTTGTTTGTTTGCTTGTTTATACATACCAGGGATTAAACCCAGGGGCACTTAACCACTAAGCCATATCCCCAGCCCTTTTTATTTCTTGTTTTGAGATAGGATCTCAATAAATTGCTGAGGCTGGCCTCGAACTTGCAATCCTTTTGCCTCAGCCTCCCAAGTCACTGGGATTACAGGTGTGGGCTACTGTACCCAGTTAAGCACTTCCTTTAAAAAGCCATAAAAACAAAAGTCATTGTTGATAGGTGTTTATGCTTTACACTTATCTGGAACCTGCTTATATTTGACTTCTGCTTCAGGAATGTGTCTAAATTTGTCTTATTCCCTACTAACCCCACCTGTCTCACAACCAACAACTGCTTCACTAGAAATTTCTTCCAAGCTGCTCACAGTCATTCTGTAAATGTTGATGCTGACACTTTAATGTTCATGAATATGTAAACAGTGAAAACTATGGCAAAATAGCATTTATAAGATGTATCATGATTTCAGAGATGTTAGAACATAGTTGAAAATATGACTTCTAGGAAAGCAAATTTCAAATTGTCTAGAAAGAAAAAGTTATGCATGGTTTTACACATTCTTTAGAAAGGGGCTAGAGGTGGTCATCTTTCAAGATGAATTGGAAGCCAGGTATAGTACATACTTGTAATCCCAGCAATTCAGGAGGCTGAGGCAGGAGGATCATGAGTTTAAAGCCAGCCTCAGCAGTTTAGTGAGGCCCTATAAAATATAAAAAAGGACTGGGAATGTGGCTCAGTGGTAGAGTGCCCCCTGAGTTCAAGCCTCAGCACTGCAAAAACAAACAAACAAAAACCATATGAATTGGAGGTCCTCAAAAAACTGAAGGTAATTCACAGATTTTTTAGTTCAACAAAGAAATAATTTCGATATGCTTCTAAACTTCTATCATGTGGCCATATAGCTGTGCTTGATTTTTTTTTTTTTTTTGGTGAGGATGTCATTATCTCCCAAGGAAAGTTCTATCTTTGGACAGCTCTGGAAATTCAAAAGTTCTTTCCTCTACATAATGAACAACATGATTTTGTTAAGACTTCTATTCAATGTATAGCCTAGGGTTACACAGGAGAAATCTAGTTCTTGGTTCTCTTGACAGTCCATCAGATAATTAAAGATACTGCTTAGGTCATGCTTAGGTTTTCTTAGAGATAAACCTTTTTCCCCCCCAACTTTTTTTCTCAGGGTTTTCAACTCTTTCTTACTTGAACCTTCTCCATCCTCACTTTTCTGAATGTATCTCCAATTGCTTTATATCTGGCTTAAAATGTAAGACCCACAGCTGACTGCAATTCCTCAGATGGGTGTATCTGGGGAGAATAAGCAGGAAGGCAGAATTTTATTTTTAACTTTTTAGAATTAAGCAATTGTACTTGTGACAGGATGTCAAAAGTAATATTTTAAGATAGAAAAACATGTAATTCTGGAGGATCATCATATGTAGAATTTACAAAGGAAATGTTTGAGGATCTGTTCCTTGACTTTTGGACTTTGAAATCACATTTAAGAAGATTAAAAAAAAAAAAAGTGGGAGGGCCCATTAAAATGTGAAGAGAAAGGACTTGTGGGGTGATTTCTTTGCCATGATTCTCCCTACAGTGGAGAAGTTTACTATTTACTTCTCAAGTCTAACAAGGGAAATACACATGGAGTCATCCAGGAAGTTTTGAAATGTGTTCTTTGCAGTTAGAAAAGCTACAGGAATCTGACATGAGAAAGCTAAAGTAAGCTGTGGTTGTGAGATAGATAGAGCGTTTGGGGTCAGCTTGTACAAAGAATAACCTAAAACCACATGTGTATATATTTCAGTGGTTATGAAAAATAGAGAGCTGGCACTGGGTTGCCTTGGTTTTTTAAAAATATTTATTTTTATTTAATTGTAATTGGACACAATACCTTTATTTTTTTATTCTTATGTGGTGCTGAGGATAGAACCCAGGGCCTCTCAAGTGCTAGGCAAGTGCTTTACCACCGAGCCACAACCTCAGCCCCTGCCTTGGTTCTAATAAGACCACCAGGAGAAGCAGACAAAGCCACCAAAAAGCTGATTTTGCATCTGGATTCCTAGTGGTTGAGGGAAGAGATGCAAATAAACATCTGGAAGAGAAATGCATCTACCTTGAGTGCCATATGACAGAAAAAGCAGTTACAGAAACAAACATCTCACAAAAGTCTGCAAAGTTTACCATAGGAGAAGAGTTGACATTAGCCACCTGCCAAGTTTAGAGAGCAAAAAGATGCCCAGCCAAATTAGAACTTACTGCTTTTTTACCTATCCTCCTCCTCTCCTCCCTCTTGTCTTCTACTTGGGCTTAAGTGAAAAGCAAAGGAAATAGATATTAATGAGTGGAGGAGGGAAAAGAGAGAGGGTAAGAATTGGGGAGAGAGAGAGAGAGAGAGAGAGAGAGCGCTTTATCTGGATAAGCAAATAGGAAGACCAAGACTTTCCTCTGAATAAAGATTGGAGGTCTAATGAACATCTAGGACTGGTATTCTAATTTATAAATTGAAACTATCCTTGTAGCCTAAAGTCATCACAGAACTCTCCATAACTGATAGAAGCAGAAAATTCATGGATCTTTGCAAATTAATTACACATAAATCACCCAGGGCTCTTCTACAAATGGACGTTATGACTCAGTAGGTCCTGGGTGGAGCCTGAGAGTCTGCATTTCTGACAAGGTCTCAATTGATGCCAGTGTTTCTACACTGTCTTGGGCCACACTTATGAATTCAAACATCTTGAGTGGAATAAGCCAAATAAATTTTAAAGGGATTATGAAAGACAAAAAGATGCATTTTGATCATGCTGTGGATTGTGCTTTCAACACATAAGTCATCCACTTTATTTGATCGATTAAACATAACATCATTAATGAATATAGTCTTTATTTTAAAAATGTCATTCTGTACAGAAAAATATGTTCAATTCTACTTTCAGTTGCTACCCTTCCACCTTCTCATCAGTGGCTATAGAGGTAACCAATGTTTTAACAATTTTATGGGTATATTTCCAGGCCTTTTGTTAAAAAAGAAGAAGAAGAAGAAGCAGCTTTCTAAGTATATGATTATATTGATGAAGATTCAGTTTCAAAAAATTCACTCTAGATGGATTAAGTAGGAAAGGATTTATCATTAGCTTTAAAGCTATTATTTATTATTCAAACAGACTCTAGTTTGAGTTTTCGGCAAAGTCTTCCAATATCATTCCGCCAAGGGAGTTTGAATTCTGGATTCTCCCAGAATCAGAATCAGTCTGTAATTATGCAGCCACTGTCATGATCAGGAAACAGCCGCAGTAAGAAAAATGCTGCTGTTGCTGGGGCACCAGGACCATACCTTCTCTGCTATGCCCCAAGAAACACATGCTCAGGGCCCTGACTCTAGTTAGAAAGCTTGAGCCTGGACTTTAGGTTTCAGCTATTGCTGCTCCAGAAAAACCAAAAGCATCTTAACCAGATTTCCAAGAGTAACACAAACTGCCAAGTACACTGCACTTTCACCTTCTATTTACTGTGCAAGGGCTTCACAGGGGGCAGATGTTTATACCCAACACCTGGCTGCAAGGAACTCTCAGGCAGAACTGAGGATTGAACCTATTGGCGCTTAACCACTGAGTCACCCTGCCGGCTTTCTGTTGGAGACTAAAAGGCTCAGGGGTCACTCCAGTTAAACTGGGCTAACTGAGCTGCGCAAAGTAACCACACAAGAAACACAAATACCTTTTTCTTTGGGGTGGCTGTGACGGCTCCTCTGACCTTAAGGGTCCGAAGGAAGAGAGAGAGCAAGAGCACACGCTGACCCCTTTTATTGAGGGAAGCTATTCAAATGAGGCAAGGGGTCAGGTTTCACGGGGCTGAGTATCTTCATGATGTCCCAGGTTGACTGCCCCCTGGGTAGGCCACACCCAAGGGCACAGTAAGAGAAAGGGACACACACAAGGCACTTCCATGGAAGATTCTATCCTAAACAGGACAAGGGGTCATATTACAAAGGAACAAGTGAGCATAGCTTCACTCCATGGGGCTGTAGCAAGACACACCCATGCACGAGACACGGACCCTTGGACCCAAGAAGGGTGGGGAAAGCTCTGCCACCTTTCTGTGATTGAGTACCTCAGTACCCAGCCAGGGAGTGTGACTCAGTCACGTGTAAGGTTGGTCTCCCACATCACCCCCAGCTCTTTTTCTTTCTTTTTTTGAGACAGGATCTTGCTAAGTTAGAGGCCTTCAACTTGTGATCCTTCTACCCCAGCATCCTAAATCTCTGGATTACAGGCATATGCCACCACACCTGGCTACCTTTTATTTTGTCAGGCTCTGACACTAAGAAAGGCACTTAAAAAGGCCATGAGTGGATGTTGACACCAC
The DNA here is from genome assembly GCF_047511675.1 of Marmota flaviventris. Lineage (NCBI taxonomy): Eukaryota > Metazoa > Chordata > Mammalia > Rodentia > Sciuridae > Marmota > Marmota flaviventris. The sequence continues at coordinate 112,856,487 of NC_092507.1, read as the reverse complement.
TTCTATATACGATGAAGGAGTGAGTTCTAGAATTTTACTATTGGAAAGGACCTAGAGATATAGTCCAACTTGTTAATTTTAGAGAGAAGGAAATTGAGGCCCAGAGAGGTTAAATGACTTGTTAGTGATGGAGTAGAAACAGAACTCAAGTCTTTTACATGAAGTTTCATGTGCTTAAGGAGATCTGTTTTACAGGAGTCAGGTGATATTGACATTAGGTTTATGTCTTCATCTAAGGCACACTTCTTTCCTCCCCAACCTGTGCTTGTGGAAATCATTCTGACCACCAAAATGCAGAACCTCATATTTATCTATTTTGAATTCTGTCTTTGATTAAACAATATTGGTAAGACAATATTATTCAATATTGATAAGACAATATTGAATCCCAATGTGGTCTCTCTGAGTTGTAACATACGCAAATTAATTAAGCATATATTTATGTCCTAATTCAAATTACTCAAAACAGAAAGGAGTTAAATAAAACAGATAAAAGAAAAGAAATTTAGATGGGGTTCTATCGTACTAAAAATTTATTTCTTGATTGCCATTGATCCAATCTACTTCATTGTTTGAATATCCAGCATATAATTCTCTCCCTTACCCACAAAAGAATCTGCCCCAAAGCCTAGGATTACACAACAGGAGCTTTTCCCTTCTCTGCCTATCTAGTTACCTGTCAAAAAAAGAATTTGCTCTGGGCTGGGATTGTGGCTCAGCGGTAGAGCGTTCCCCTAGCACGGGCAGGACCTGGGTTTGATCCTCAGCACCACATAAAAATAAAGGCATTGTGTTGTGTCCATCTACACCTAAAAAATAAATAAAAAAAAAAAAAAAGAATGTGCTCTGTGTAAGACCAAGCTGGATAAGCTTATGCTACCACCTAGTGGACACTGCTGCTTTTCTTTTTAAAATTTTAATTTTAATTATTATTATTATTTATTTTTATTTTTTTGCAGTACTAGGGATTGAAACCAGGGGTGCTCTACCACTGAGAGATATCCTCATCCCTTTTTACTTTTTTATTTTGAGATAGAGCCTGGCTAAGTTGCCCATGCTGGCCTTGAAATTGTGATCCTTCTGCCTCAGTCTCCTGAATCACTAGGATTACATGCATGTGCCACAGCACCCAGCTGTATCAGACATATTTAATAAGACAATCTCAAGTGTCTCAGTCCTCACATCTCTGTGCTTTTGCCTCACTGCTCTGTGTCTTCCTCCTACCCTTTCCAGGCCCTCCCCTTCAATTTATTTTAATGTGGGAAAAAAACAACTCAAACGCCAGCTCTTCTGAGATACTTGCCCTGCTTTTTCCAGTCAAAACGAATTATTGTTTTGTCTGAGCCCCCAAAATACTTTGCTTTGACTGTCAATTTAATACATTGTTTGAGTGTTGGTACCCCTGTTTACATTTTGGGATTTTTTTTTTTTTTGTACTGGGGATTTAACCCAGATGTTTTACCACTGAGCTACATCCCCAGCCCTTCTTATTTATTTATTTTCATTTTGAGACAGGGTTTTACTAAATTGCCTACGTCCTCACAATTGCTGGCCTCAAATTTATGATCCTTCTGTCTAGGCCTCCTGAATTGCTGAGATTACAAGGCATGCACCACCAGGCCAGGAACTACCCTTTAGAAACTTGAGGCTAAGGTCCTCATCTCAGTCCATGCTGCATCTCTAGTGCTGAGCAAGAAGTGAAAAAACAAGATAAAACAAAGGAGAATGCCTTTAAATAACTTTTTTTAAAGATCCATGGCTTTGGAACTGTATAAACAGTGCTTCTATTGAGCATCTGAATTTAGGTCCCTCCAACCCCTTTCTTTGCACAGGTTCCCAATTCTGCCAACTTGAAAGTTTGTAAATGGCTCATCTCTGTTTTCAATTCTAATGGCTAGGGATCAGGGCAACTAATTTATTAGTAGGAAGTGAGTCAGATAAAATGTGCAGAGAAATACTTCTTGGAAAAGATGAGGTAATGAATACGAGAAACACTTAGAGGAAGAAGGGGAATATATTTGGTGTAAAAAGAGGACAAAGAAAGATGCAGTGGTGTACACCTATAATCCCAGCTGCTTAGGAGGCTGAGGCAGGGGGATTGCAAGTTCAAAGCTAGCCTGAGCAACTTAGCAAAGTCCCTAAAGCAACTTAATGAGACCCTGTCTCTAAATAAATATAAAAAGGGGCTTAGGATATGGCTCAGTGGTTGAGCACTCCTGGGTTTAATCCCCAGTACCAAAAACAAAAGGGGGCCAAAGAATAGCATTTTGAAGAATTTTGATATGATCTAAGGACTGACCAATTGATTTTTTTCTTTTCTTTTTTATTTTTGGTCCTGGGGGTTTAACCCAGGACATTCTACCACTGAGCTACCTCCCCAGCCCTTTTTATTGTTTATTTTGAGACATGGCCTTGAACTTGTGATCCTCCAGTCTCAACCTCACAAGTCACTATGATTATAGGCATGCACCACCATTTCCAACTCCAACTTATTTTTATAGTTTAAAATCTTTAGGAAAGCCAAGATTTCTGGTGCAACACCTATAATCCCAGAGACTCAGGAGGTAGAGGCAGGAAGATTACAAGTTGGAGGCCAGCCTGGGCAACTTAGTGAGATCTTATCTCAAAAAATAAAAAGGTCTAGGGATGCAGCTAAGTCTTAGAGAACCCCCAGGTTCAATCCCCATTATGGGGGTGGTGGTAGGGAATCCTTAGAGATTGTTAGCCTTGTCTTTTTGGGTGGGGATACTGAAATGCAGAGGGTTTAATTGGCTTGGCCAAGGTCATTTAGCAAATGCATGACAGAACCAAAATTTAAGTCCAGGAATTTTGCATACAAGTCCTTCTACACTCTGGACTATGTTTAGGTAGCAAAGCACTCCCAAATGTTGTGACATTAGGACAGAGGGCTCATGGTCATTCCCTGCAGTTTGGGGGGAAATCGAAAGAGATGAATTATGCAAAAGGGAATAGGGAACATCTGTGGTCTCCATTGCCCCACTCATCTGACTGTTTACCAATTTTTCCTTGAGCCAAAACAAGAACTGAGAGAATGCCCTAAATATCACTAACCAGTTCCTGCCCTCAGCATTTCTTTGAAGGACAGCTGCACATGTGATAAATTTGCAAATATTGCGTGGGGGTGAGGAGAGCTGGAAGTAAGGGAGGGAGGTATTGGTCAGATGACCCAGGTGTCCCTATGAAGTACAATGAAGTGCTTCAACTCTAGTCAGTCATTTCTGGTCCCAGGGTTTCTGTGGAGCATAAGTTATTTTCTCAAAATCTTTGACAATAGTTGCCCTTCTAAGGAAGGATGACAAATCTTCCTGCAATGACACAAACCTCTAAATTAGTAAGTGAACCTGGGGATGTGGTTGTGTGGGATGTAGATAGTTAAGATCTATTGGTCCCCTAATTTTCGTGGTTGTTGAGTTTTGAGACTGGTTGTACATAGCTATTCATCTCTTTCAACGAATTCAACAGATTTCAACAGATTATGATTGAGTTTGGAAGTGTTGGAAACATGGTCCCCAATGCAGCAAGGATCAGAGGTGGGGCTTTTAGGCATGGATTGGATCGTAAAGATTCTGACATCATCAGTGGTTCAATCTAATTGATAGCTGAATGAACTACTGGGGGGCAGGACCTAGTTGGAGGAATTAGGTCCCTGGCAGCATATGAGGCCTGTCCCATCCTCTGCTTCCTGTCATTCTATAACTGACAATTTTTCCTCTGCCATGGTGTTTTGCCATGATTTTTCTGTCTTGAATTAGGTTGACCATGGGCTAACCCTCTGTAACCATGAGCCAAATAAACTTTTCCTCCTTCAAGTTGTTCTTGTCAGGTGTTTTGGTCACACCATCTGCAGTCCTTATTTCTAGATACTCCTGCACCATAGCTCCAGCCCTTCCTCATCTACATCCTCTCTGAACTTCCTTTGGTGCCATGGTGTAGTTTGGATTTTCTTTCTTCCACTAGCAAGACATGTAGAAAAGTTGATTCTCATTACAACCTGCAGTGTGGCTATCCTTATTCTTTTTTTTTTTTTTTTTTTTTTTTTGCAGAGGAAGGAACTGAGATTTAGAGAAATCAAATAACTTTCTAAGAGCATGTAAGTACAATATTTTAAGTAGGAAGGCCAATTATAGCCTGAGACTCACATCTAGGTTTTTTCTGGCTTCAGATTATGCCCTTCAAAGACAATACTAAATCTGAACTTAATGCCTTTGCAAATATCTACCTTCTACTCATATATATGGATATATAGGATCATGTTGTTATCCATTTATGTATCTGTTCAACATTGTCATTTGGAGCCCCAAAGTATATTTCACGTGTATCTTCACAAGTGTCCTAGATTTTAAGTTCTATGAAGAATGTAATTGTAAAAATGACTAACATTTACTGATACGCCATTGGGTGCAGAAGGGTAGTGGTAACGTGCTAGAAATAGAAAGAGGAACTTGCCTTTGGATCATGATGAGGAGGTAATGGGACAAAAGAGGGGAAATTTCCCTGCTCATTCCTCAGCAGAAATATGCATTTACAGTAATTTAAAACATTACAGCTATAAGCCATAAATTTGACTATGCTCTAGAAACCAAAAAAATTTTTGAGAAACAACCCAAGAGCCAGAAGGCTGAGTGATGTGTATCTTCATGTGATCAGCTGTGTTGCAAAAATGGGTGCCTTTTCAAAATGCAAGTTATTGCACACCTGATTATCTCTTACCAATTGGAAGAAAAGTTTGCTTCATCAATATTCATGAAGATTGCAGGCTCATTGGCAATGAAATAAACAGATAAATTGTGGCTATGTGTATGTGTATATAGCTACAAATCCAAAGATAGAGTCTCTTCTTACCTTTACAGGAAGCCATCCAGCTCTCTTTCTAAGGACAGCATTTCTTTTCTTGAGCCTAGCATTCTGTTTTTCTTGTAGGCTCCAGTATTTTCATTTTTTCCTTCATACTGGGGACATGCCAAAAAAAATGTATTTTGAAAAAAAGGCAAATGGCGCCTTCTAGTGGCTACAAGCACAAGTACAGAAAGAAGCTGTTAAATTGACTAGCCTCAGGAATCTCACCAGGCCTGTTGAGTGCTGAGCCAGGCTATGTGGGTATTGGACAGCAATACAGATATGCCTTCTACCTCCTTGAAGGATCTTAGAGTCATTTTAGAGAACTGAGGAAAGAAAGTTGCTTTCAATGTGGAACTAATAAATATATGGGAATGATTTGGATAACAAAGTGTCAGTTGATAAACATTTCCTTTTTCCTCTTCCTAGAAGGTAAATATCTGTAATAGATAACAGTGAATAACCCTAACAAATAAATAAAAGCTACATGGAAATAAACACATCATACCTGTCATGTAAGCCTCCCTTGTAATGCCAACTCCCAGAAATTATCAGTTAACAGTTTGATAAATATCTTTCAATATTTTCACATTTGTGTATATATGTATTTAAAAAAAAATGGATTCTAACATACTTTCCATTCTTTTTTTTAAAAAAGTTATTTCCTAGTTCTAGGTGGACACAATATCTTTATTTTTACATTTATGTGGTGCTGAGGATTGAACCCAGTGCCCCGCGCATGCTAGTGAGCACTCTACCACTGAGCCACAACCCCAGCCCCCTTAGTTTTCATTCTTAAACAAGATTAAAAAAAAAAACTTTATAATATAGGTAGCATGGACTACTTCCTTAATAGTTGCCTCATATTTCATTGAACTAATAAAACAACTTTTTTTTTTTTTTTTTTGACTGGGAATTGAACCCAGGGGTGCTTAACCACTAAATCACATCCCCAGCCCTTTTTATTTTGAGTCAGGGCCTCATTAAGTTATTGAGTCTGGCTTTGAAATTGTGACCCTCCTGCCTCAGCACAAAACAATGCTTTTAACCAATCAAGTACTTGTAATGATTTAGGTGTTCCAAGTTTTTCACTATTATAGACAATAAATGCTGTATTGATGGCCACCAAGACCATTCTCAGGCTCCTTCAGGCTTACTGATTCACTAGAAGGACTGATAGACCTCAGATGATCTGTTATGCAAAAATTATAGCTTATTATAACAAAAGGACAGATTAAAATTAGCAAAGGAAAAAGGTACATGGGTAAAGTCTGGAAGAAACCAGGCAAAATCTTCCAGTAATCCCCTTCCAGTCATATAAGGATGTCCTTCATTCTCCCAGAAATGATGTGCAACAAAATGTGTGAAGTATTAAACCAAACAGGAATCTCCACAAGCCTTGGTTTCCAGGGTTTTACTGGTGGATGGTTCCATGGACAATCACTCACAGGACTATCATTATTTACTTGGTCTCTAGCCTCCTAGAGGTCAAACTGATACAATGCGGTCCAAGGCTGCAGGTATATCAAAGCAGGCCTTAATCATAAGTTACATTGTTAGCATAAACTATCTTAGGGACCATGTCCTGCAGCATCAGTGGAAATGGGGTTCCTCTCTGGTGGAATGGGCTGGCTAAGAAATAAAAGCTAGGAAAAATAGAATGGCGAAGTAACCATGTAACACCGAAAGTAGTTTTAAAAATGAGGGCAGGATGGGCAAGCTGACCAACCAGGTCCACCTTCTAACAAAGAAAGGAGCCTACATTTGCTTTACTTATATCTGAAATCATCTGTTGAGGGCCACATTCAAGTCGGAATGACGCCTAGCATTTTGCCAGAGGGAGTGGTTGAGAGGTGACTGCCAGCGAGCCATTGAGATGATAATGGTTAAGTTAAGCTGTGTATTCAGTTGTATATAGCCCCCTGCTGTCTGCCTCCCATCGCTGGCTACTTTGGAGTTCTCCCGGGGATTCCTGGGAAGTTCGTGTTGGTTGGGGAAGTTCCGGAGGAGGGATTTCCGGTTGGTGGTTCCTAAGGGCCGCGTGGGTGGCGTTCGAGGGAGTTCGGGCAATAAAGGAGTTCCTGTTTTGAACCTACAAGTGCCTCCTGGTGGCTCGGTTATTTTGTGCTCATCCAGACTGCCTCAATCATCAAAGGCTTTCCATAGAAATTTCTTCATCAAAATAGGATAAAGGTGGGGGCAGGAAGACTGCTCAATTCCTAGTGGGTTACACCCATCTCCAGTACTGCTGTGCAGGACCTTTCTAGCAGAGTGGAGGGGAAGGTCACATGCATTGAGTGGTTTCTCTCCATGGGAGTGCCACAGAAAATTCCCAATGCTAGACCTATCCTTTCCCTGGCTGAGGGAAAAAGGTCCTCACACATTTTACAGATGGCTTCCCATAATATCTAGTTAAACTGACAGTGTGGCCCAAGAAGGTGGGCCAGGGCCAGTCTTCCTGAACACAGGCTTTTCTTTGAAAGGAATGTGCAGGTCTTGAACAACCAGAATTGATCCTTTCCTGCACAATGCCTCTGATTTTTTTTTTCAATACTAAGAAATGAATTTAGAGGTAGTCTACTGCTTAGCTATATCCCCATATACTTTTATTTTAAGACAGGATCTCACTGAGTTGCCCAGGCTGACCTTGAACTTGTGATTCTCCTACCGCAGCTTCCTTAGTATCTGGGATTACAGATATGTAAAGTACTTAGATGTCTCTGATGTTTTTGATCTAAACACTGAATAGTTCCCACCTATCAGTTTCCACATGTGTTCTTTGCTTTCTTTGCACAAGTTTTCCTCAATCTGTTTTTTTCAAACCTCCATCCTCACTCTCATATAAACTAGATATTTTTTTTTTTTTAGCTAGAAAATAGGAACCATCATAAAAGAATGCCTTTAACTATCACCAAACCACTGAGTCTCCCTGCACCTCCACCCATTCTTTTCTACCTTTCCTTGTGGTTACCATAGAAAAGGCTAATCTCCACCGCAATCACACCATATTCCTCAATTTTTTGTAGGACCCATGGACTAGGGATGTAGAGGTAGAGGGCTTGCCTAGCATTCATGAGGCCCTGGGTTTTATCTCCACTTGAGCATTGGGGGAAAAAAGAAAGGAACAAACAAAAAAGGAAAATGATATGTTCAAGTACTCCTCCTATATCTTTAAATTCTTCATCTATTTTGGTACTTTACTGAAACTTAAAAAAAAAAAAAAACCTCACCTGTCATATCTATATCTATTTTTAAGAAAGAAACACCTCCCTCTACTTCACATTTCCTTTTGGCTGTGGCCTCATCTTTCTTCTCTTGAAAGACTAGTCCACACTCTCTGCTCCCATGTGTCTGCTTCCCAGTTCCTTATTGGTCTCTGAAACAAGGTTCCCTTTCCCCAACCCTACTCCCAACAACTGACTGAAACTACTCTCACTAGGGATGCTGAGATCTTGTAATTGTTAAATCCAGTGGGGGCTTTCAGTTCTCACTTTATTTGACTTCTATGTGATATGACTCATTCTTTACATCTGAGATACTATTTTTTTTTTTTCATTATCTCTTTGGCTATGACTCAACTTCCTTTGTGGGTTCCTTTTACTTCCCTTATTTTTTTTTTTCAGACTGGAGATTGAATCCTGGGATATGTACCCAGCCCTTTTTACTTTTTATTTTAAGAGAAGGTCTTGCTAAGTTGCCCAGTCTGCCCTTTAACTTGCTATCCTCCTGGCTGCAGCATCCCAAGTCTCTGTGATTACAGGTGTGTCCACCTTTTTAATAGCTCTTAAACATCCTCTTCCTCTCTGTTCTCTCTGCTAATACCCTAAGCCCTTGTCACACCTGACTTAATTATTGCCCCAATCTCTTAACTGAACTCTGCCTCTAGAATTGCGTTCCCCAACTCATTCCTCACAGTGTGGTCAGGGTTGTTTTCTAGACAGCAAATCAAATTGTGTTATTCTATTGCTTGAACTTCTTTAATAGTTTGTATAGTCTTTAAGAAAAAGCTAAAACTTAGCAAAGCTTATGTTGCCCTCACAATCTGGGCATGCCTATCTTTCCAGTGTCCTGTAGACAACCGTGAACACCATCTGAATTCTTCTTCTTCCTCCTACCCCAATAACACATTTACCCTTTAATAGAGCTTTCTGGACTTTGTGCCTGATAGATCTTGAACTTCAAAATGCAGATCAAATATTACTTCCTCTGGGAAGTCATCCTGGATTATTCCCTTAAATTAGGGATGGATCCTGTCTTCCTATATATTGCCTTAGTGCCTTGTATTATAACACTCCAGGATTTTAAAGTGAGAAAAGTTGGGTTAGTTCAACAAGGGGCCCAGAAGACTGCTAATATGACTCTTCAGACAAAGCCACTAATGATTCTCTTGGCTAAAGTCTTTGGGATGAGGAAGAAATGGAGTTGAGAGTAAACTGCACAGGGTCCTGTCTGGCACTCTTTTCTCCTTCCATTTCTAACATTGACAAAAGTGACATTCACAAAGGTCATCAACATTAGCCCAGAATCTGAGGGGGATAAAAGATGAGAAAGCAATGTCTTTACCCTTCAAGAATTCCCAGTCTGCATGTAGGTAGGGAGAAATACCACTCATCCCTATAGGATGCCCACTTTGAGGTACTATTCTTCCAAGCAGAAGCATTTGCTCCTTCCTCCATTTGTATGGAGCTCAAAAGTCTCTGCCCTGGATCCTCAAGGATATTCTTTGAAAATAATGAAGTTATTTATATGAAAGAGAAAAAGTAAACCTTAGCACCAAGGAGCAGGTCTGATACTATGAAACAGGTCTTCTTTGATGTTGTAAACTTGGTCAGGAACTCACAGTTAGGTGTTTTCGTTTTCCTGCCAAACATAAACAATTTCATAAAACATCATCAAACAAGGACTACTATGAGACTATGATGGAGCAAGACAAAAACAAGACCACTCTGTAGTTTCATCTGGACACAGATAAAAGAACATCCACCAAAGCACAAAACACCAAACACACAGTTAGCTTGGCTAAAATAACTGACTTTTCCTTTTTCTTTTTAATTGTAAAACACTCCCTGTAAATATAAAGTATACATAAAATGTACTCTCGTACCCATTTTTTAAGTGTACAGTTCAGAGGTTTTTTTAAAGATAGAGTGAGAGAGGGAGGGAGGGAGAGAGAGAGAATTTTTAATATTTATTTTTTAGTTTTCGGCGGACACAACATCTTTGTTTGTATGTGGTGCTGAGGATCGAACCCGGGCCGCACGCATGCCAGGCGAGCGCGCTACCGCTTGAGCCACATCCCCAGCCCCCAGTTCAGAGGTTTTTGTCATACTTACAATGTTGTGTTACAGATCTCTAGAACTGTAACTATATTCATGGAAAAACAACTCCTAACTGAAACTATATTCATGGAAAAACAACTCCTAACTTCCTTCTCTCCCCATTCCCTGTCGACTACCATTCTATTTTTCCCTCCCATGATTTTGACTGCTCTAGATATATCAAGAGTGGAATCATATAATATATATCCTTTTGTGATTGATTTACTTTATGTTCTCAAAGTTCATTTACAATATGGTATATGACAGGATTTCCCTCTTTTCGTTAGCCTGAATAATACTCCATTGTGTGTGTGTGTGTGTGTGTGTGTGTGTATCCCATTTTCTTTATCCATTCATCACTTCTTCAACATTTTGATTGTTTCTATCTTTGGCTATTGTGAACAATGTGGCAATGAATATAAACATACAAATATCTCTTCGAGATTCTATTTTTCAATTCTTTTGGATGTAAATGCAGATGTAGGATTGCTGAGTCATATCATCACTCCATTTTCAATTTTTTCAGGTATTTCCATACTGCCTTCTATACTGGCTGCACCATTTAACATTCCTACCAGCAATGCATAAAAGTACCAATTTCTCCATGTCCCTGTCGAACTCTCCCATTTTCTGGTTTATTTGTTTAAAAAATACTAGTCATGCTAGTGGGTGTGAGATATCTCATTGTGGTTTTTATATGCATTTCTCTAATGGTTAGTGATATTGAACATCTTTTCATATGCTTGCTGGGCATTTGTTAGAAAAATGTCTATTCAGATCTCTTGAACATTTTCTTTCTTTTTTAAAAAATTGGGTTACTTGCTTTTTTCTGTTGTTTTTTTGAGTTTTTTTTATATGTTCAGAATACCAACTCTATCAGATAAATACTTTGCAATTATTTTGTCCCTTTCCATTGGTTTCCTTTTCATTCCATTGTTTCCTTTGATGTGCAAAAAATTTTAAGTTTAATGTAGTCCCAATTATCTATTTTTGCTTTTGTTGCCATAGTTTTGATATCATATCCAAGAAATCATTGCTAAATCCCATGCCATGAAGCCTTCCTCCTATGTTTTCTTCTAGGAATTATATATCTTTTGGCCTTGAAAATCCATCTTGAGGTTGTTGTTGTTTTTTTTTTTTTTAATATGGTAAAAGGTAAAAGTCTAACTTCTTTCTTTTGCATATGGTTATCAGTTTTCCCAGCACTGTTTGTTGAGGAGACTATCCCCATTGTGTGGTCTTGGCACCTTTAGATCATTTGATTATATATGTGTTAAAGTTTGTTTTTGGGCTCTCTATCCAGTTCTTTTGGTCTGTATGTATGTCTGTCTTTGTGCCAGTACCATAACTGCTACTTGACCAATTACAGCTTTTTTTTTTTTTCTGCTGTGACTAAAGGACTGGCCCAGTACAATTATAGAGGGAAAAAGGTTTATTTGAGGGCTCATGAATTTTTAGTCCATGGAAGGCTGGCTCCATTCCTCAGGAATCCAGGTGAGGCTAAACATCATGGCAGGAGAGTATGGCAGAGGGAAGCAGCTCATATCATGGTGATCAGAAGACTTGGCAGGCGCCTCTCTTCATACACAAATATATATATACCAAAGCCACCTCTAATTCCCATCTCCTCCAGTCCATCCTACCACTTTAGTTACCACTCAGTTAATCCCTATCAGGGTATTAATTTACTGTTCGGGTTAAGACTGTTACAACCCAATCATTTCTCCTCTGAACCTTCTTGCATTGTCTCACACGTGAGATTTTGGGGGATACCTCACATCCAAACCTTAACACTTTCCTAGAAGAAGATTCATTAAGCCAAAGAATCATCCCTGCTTTCTGATGGCTTCCAGTCTAGAGCAAAACCCTGCTTTCTTAAATCCTCTGCAGAATCACCTAATAAAAAGCCCAAATCCTACAATAGGATCTCTGTAGCATCTCTGACAAAGACACCCTGAAATTCTCCATAGTTCATAGTCCAATAATAAAACCAACTTAATTTGTGCTTCTTTATAGTCTTTGACTAAGAGCTCTGACAAAAACACGAGATTGATATCTTCAAAATATACATAATAATAAACACGATTTACACCCCAATCAAAATCAAAATTTCGGAGGATAGGAATAATCACAAGAGGAGAAATACAAGTGGCTTCTTAAACATTGAAAAAAACGTTTTATTACAAATGCATGAAAGGATGCTGCTGATTAAGTTGATGGGTCCTTCACTAAAAATTTGAATTCAGTTGCCTCTGCTGCCCCTTCCCTGTTAGTCTCAAGACAAACAGCCTGAGATTACCCTGTATTTGGGGAAGGTTGTCCTTTACAATACGCTCGGATGGTAGGAGAACAGGGGTCACGGGGCTGCTTCTGAAAGGAGCACCGGCTCAGCTGGAGCTTAAGTCTACAAGCGGACTGTGGGCACGGTCCTCCGACCGAGCCGCCGAGTTGCGGGCGCAGCTGGGCCTCGGGGGAAGGACGTTCTAGCCGGCCGGTTACTCGGTGGTAGGGCTTCCAGCCGCCTGGCTTCTGGGCGCCGCCATGTTGGCAGAGGAGGGCTCGAGCCATGGCTGCGGGAGCGGGATTCCGCACGCGAGCGGAACCAGCTCAGCCCGGGAGATGCTGGAAGTGCGGCCTGGGCTGTACCTGGGTGGGGCGGCGGCAGTCGCAGAGCCGGATCATTTAAAGGAGGCCGGCATCTCTGCCGTGTTGACGGTGGACTCAGAACCTGGTTTCAAGGAGGGGGTTGGGTTCGAAGGTCTACGGAGCCTCTTCGTGCCAGCCCTGGACAAACCCGAGACCGACTTGCTCAGCCATCTGGATCGGTGCGTGGCCTTCATCAGCCAGGCCCGCTCGGAGGGCCGTGCGGTGTTGGTGCACTGGTAAGTCATCTCGTCGGTAGGGGAAGGGTGCCCCGCCTCACTTTAGCCCCATCACCCCTTTTCACAGAGGTCTCCAGGAGAGGCGAGGGGCTGTCATTCCACAACAACCTTGTCCCATTCCCTCCCGTAGACTTGTGTCTCAAAAAGAGGAAGGATCTGGATGGAAATGGGCCCCTGATTCATGTTTTGGTTGGTTCATTTTGCAGCCACCAAGTTTTATTTTGTTTTGGAGGGCGGGGATCATCAGATAAATGGCAGAGTCCTTACACCTTAAAGGGTTTACAGTTCTGCAGTACAGGTTAGACGCCCACCCGAGTGATTGTAAGGCAAACCAGACCGCAAACCAGACGTACCAGTTCCGAACGGTGTTACACCTTTGTTCTCCATCCTAAGGGTCACTCACAATCTGTAACAAAAGACTGGTTAACCAGAGAAGAGCATAACAGATTTACTTAATTAAAATATAAATGACATGGAGCCTTCAGAAATGAAGATCCAAAGACTGAGGGAAAACTTCATTTTTTAAAAAATGCTTGGATTCAATTAAGAATAAACATCCATGTAGAAAAGAAATTGGACAAAAGGGGTATGACTTACTGTAATAGACTGAGAGGAGAAATCCACCAAGGCCTGTATTTGGATTTTTTTTGGTCTCTCTCTCTGGCAGTCCTTTCTCTGAGGTATTGGGCAGGACCCCTTCTGGAAGGAAGGTCTTATGATCTATCACATAAGGTAGGTCAAAGAGGTTTTTTTGTTGTTGATTTGCTGGCGTGGAACCCAGGGTCTTTGGCATAGAAGGCAAGTGCTGTACCATTAAGCACACCCCCAGCCCCAAGAGCAGATTATTTTTGATGCTTTGTTTGGAGTGAGGGAGGATGGTTGATAAAGGGGAAAATTGGTTAGGATCTAAAGGATCCTTGGGCCCTGCCTAGAAGATTGATGGAGTAATGTTGCAACAAAGAAAAAAAATATAGAGAATCTTGATAGGTATTTGGAAATCCCTGAGTAGTCTTGTTTGGCGTAATTGAAGTGTAGTAGCAGTAGTTTGAATTTATTGAGCACTTACTGTGTGCCAGCACTTCTAATTATTTATATAAAGGACCCAAGTAGTGATGATATTGGAAGAAATCTGGTACCTGATCTGAATTGTAAAGAGCAAAGGAGCATGGATTTGTGCATGAGTAATTACCAAAGCTTTTAAAATTAGGGTAATTATTTTTGAATAAGTAATACATTCATATGGTTCAGAATTCTGAAGGAATAAGGAAATAAAAAAATTCTTCTGTACATTGGTAGTATTTCAGAGTCAATGGGTTTATTTCAATATAAGTAGACATGAAGTTACAACCTGAATTTAACCATCAATAGGGGGCTGGGCTTTGTCTTTTTTTTTTTTTAATTGTTGCTATTTGCTATTTTATTTTGAAGGTCTCTTTTTCAGCCATGCAGGCATCAGTCGAAGTGTTGCTATAGTGACTGCTTTTTTGATGAAGACTGACCATCTTACCTTTGAAAAAGCCTATGAAAATCTACAGACTCTCAAACCTGAAGCTAAGTGAGTTTTTTGTTATAGTAATAATTCTGCTTTTGTGATGTAGTTTCACGTAAAGAAAGTTGAACTTTTTTATTTATTTGTCATCACAGGATGAATGAGGGGTTTGAATATCAACTGAAATTATACCAGGCAATGGGATATGAAGTGGATACCTCTAGTGCAATTTATAAGCAGTATCGCTTACAAAAGGTTACAGAGAAGTATCCAGGTAAATAATAATTGCTAATATACATTGGATTCTTTTCAGATGTCATTTACTTGGACACAAATGCATTATTTCACATTTCCAGCAATCTTGCAAGCAGGTACTGTTGTTTTCTTTTAAAACTATGTTTTGCTAGTAATAACTTATGCAAGGCCCATGGTTAATAAATGTCAAGTCTGAGATTTGAATTTAGGCAGTTCTGTCTAACCACCAACAGTCTTTCTCATGTACTCTCTCACCCCATCCTGATTTCCCAACACTGTTTGTTTTTAAAATTTCTGTGTTTTGCCCTTGTTGCCTCTATTTGACCTTACTTAAATTTTGTCTGAAAATGCAGAGTTGATTTTGACAGATGGATCCATTTTTAATTTTGTCGTATAGAACTGCAAAATTTACCTCAAGAACTCTTTGCTGTTGACCCAACTACCATTTCACAAGGATTAAAAGATGAAGTTCTCTACAAATGTAGAAAATGCAGGTAAAATATTTTGTATGCTCTGGGAATTTGTCTTAGTAGCTAAAAAGTACTTAAAGTTTTATTTTCTAATAAAATAGGAAGAATTTGTCTAATTGAAACTATATATTTCTGATTCAAATCTGCTTTCAAAAGGATATAATTTTATCTCGGTACGGTGGCATAGGCCTGTAATTCCAGAGGCCAGGGAGGCTGAGACAGGAGGATCGAGGAGAGTTCAAAGCCAGCCTCAGCAACGGTGAGGCGCTAAAGGAACTCAGTGAGACCCTGTCTCTAAATAAAATAAAAAGTAGGGCTGGGGATGTGGCTCAAATCTTTTTTTTTTTTTTTTTTTTTGGTACTAGGGATTGAATTCAGGGGCACTTGACCACTGAGTCACATCCCCAACCCTTTTTTGTATTTTCTTTAGAGACAGGGTCTCACTGAGTTGCTTAGTGCCTTGCTTTGGCTGAGGCTGGCTTTGAACTCGCAATCCTCCTGTCTCAGCCTCCAGAGCTGCTGGAATTACAGGTGTGCACCACTGCAACCGGCAGGATATAACTTCTTAAAAGTAAAAGTAGAGCTGGAATGTAGCTCAGTGCTAAAGTGTTTGCCTTGTTTCATAAAGCCCTGGGTTCTATCCCCAGTTCCAAAAAAAAAAAAAAAAGACAAAAAAAAGAACCCCACCTCCCAATAAATAAATAAATAATAAGATGGGAGGGAACCAACCTTAAAAAAAAGTAGAAGTAAAATAATCATATTGTAGGAGCTCTTGAAAGTTTAAGTAGCATCATCAGTGTTATATTATTTTGTCCTCTAAGAAATACTGCACATTTCAACTATTTTTTCATAATTTTGGAAGTCATTAATGTTTTTCTTTCTTTGGGGTTGCAGGCGATCCTTATTTCGAAGTTCTAGCATTTTGGATCATAACGAAGGAAGTAGGCCTGTAGCCTTTGCCCACAAGAGAATGACACCATCTTGCATGCTTGCCACAGGGAATCAGGCTCAATGTACATCTTATTTCATTGAACCTGTACAGTGGATGGAATCTACTTTGTTGGGAGTGATGGATGGGCAGGTGAGAACACACTTTATTTTCTATAGTTTCATTGTATCATTTATATTGTGTTCATTTTGGCATTTTTAGCCATATTTTAACCAGTGTTTTACTCCATCTTAATGCCTTTCTTTCTGTACCTTTCTAGTGTAGGTAAGGCTATCAAAAATAAAGTTGTTTATTTATTTTTGATGCTGGGAATTGAACCCAAGCCTTGTTCATGCTCAACATGCACTCTACCACTGAGTCATAGCCCCCAAATAAAGTATTTTTAAAATACCAGCTGATCTGAAATAATGAAACATATGTGAGAACCACTGGTTTAAATTATTAGATTCCTTTTAAGGCTATTTTTAAAAATTTCTCCAAATATAAAGCTAATGTTATTTATTTTGTAAACTGTCTAGAATATATGTGACACAATTTGTAACAATTAGGGTAAGTCAGGATTTTAAAATTAGGTTTAAAATTTCTTTTTCTGTTGGGTTCATCTATTTTCTCTAATTTTTCAATTTAGTGTGTTTGCTATGAGGTTCTTTTTCGCTTCGTGTTAAACAGTGCAACTCCTGAACATTCTTTGGCAGCCATATTTCTCCTTTGTTATTCTAAAGGTTATCCTGAATGATTATAGTATTTTTGTGTGTATGTGTACACTTTGTACCACTGAGTTACAACCCAGCCCCATGTAATAATCTTAATGAATTTGAAAGGTGTATGGTTTTTATAAAAGTTCGAAAGAATTTGTGTAACAGCTATTTTGTGAAAGCCTTCCCTAAAACATGGTAACCTTTTTTTTTTTTTTTTTAAAAAAAAGCTTTATTAGGGTATAACTCATATACCATACAATTTACCTTTTTAAAGTGTATAATAGTTTTTACTATGTTTAGAGAGTTTTTTCAACCATCACCATTCTCATTACCCTCAAAATAATGTACCTATTTACAATCACTTCTCTTTTTTTTTTTTCATTTATTAATTTTTTTTTCAGTTGTAGATGGATAACAATACCTTTATTTTATTTTATTTTTGTGTGGTGCTGAGGATTGAACCCAATGCTTCACATGTGCTGGGCAAGTGCTCTATCACTGAGCCATAACCCCAGCCCCTCACTTCCTGTTCTTGATTGTATTATTTGCACTGGTTGGATTTTTTTAGTTTTTTTTCTCTTTTTTTAGTGTATATTTATTAATGTATTATAGTTATATTTAATAGTAGGGTTCATTTTGACATTCATAAACACATTTAACATGGGATTTTTTTTAGTTTTAATGAAATCCAAATTTTCTTTTTCTCTTTTGTACTTTTGGCTTGCTCCTTTAGCCTGAAAAACATACATACAGATAAAGACATTTTTTTTGTTTTTTTTAATCAATAATGATTTCCTTTTTATTTTAGTTTTATTGATTTTTTTAAAACTACATGACAGCGGAATGCATTACAATTCTTATTACACATATAGAATACAATTTTTCATATCTTTGTATTTAGAGTATGTTCATGGCAATTCATGCCTTTATACATGTACTTTTTTTTTTTTGCATTACAATTCTTTTTTTTTTTTAATATTTATTTTTTAGTTGTAGTTGGACACAATACCTTTGGTTTTATTTATTTATTTTTATGTGCTGCTGAGGATCGAACCCAGGGCCTAACACATGCTAGGTGAGCACTCTACCACTGAGCCACAACTCCAGCCCCCATTATAATTCTTTTACACATATATACCACAATTTTACAGATAGACATTTTTATGAAAGGTTATAAATCACATTTGTGTATACTTTTTTGTATACATATTTGAATTTGCTCTAGAATATATACCTGGCAATAGATTTCTGACTTGAAAACTGTGTCCATTTAAAATATTAGAAATATTGCAGGCTATCATTCAAAATGCCCATACAAACTTGCTTTTCAATAAGTGAATGCACCTACCCATTTCTTCATACTCTTGGCATGATATTATAAAATTGGTAAAGTTTTATTATTCTGTAGGATGAAAAATGTCAATACTAAAATGTTTATTTTGAATTTTTATAACTACTACACAGGACCAATATCTTTATGTATTTACCAGGTATTTGTACTTTTTTCCTGTAAATTGTTTCCCTATCCTTGACCTATTTTTTTGTAATTTTGTCTTTTTCTTACTGGTTTGTTGGAGCTCTGTATATACTCTTACAGAATGCTTTATCTAATATACAGCAGTTGTTTTATTCAGTCTGTTGCTTATCTCAACTTTATGGTATATTTTGTCATATTAAAACTTATGTAATCAAATCTGTCAATTTTTTTCACTTATAGTTTGAGTTTTATGTCTAGATTTTCTGTAGCTCAAGATTTAAAATAAGAATCCTTATATCATACTATGCATAAATTAAAGCACTAAACAATAACAACAACAACAACAATGCTCTGACCACATTAGAGAAACTATAATTGACTTGTTAAGAATTTTTGGATTTTTTTGTTTTAGTGGAACATTAACTTGTATTTAAATAGTCAGAAATCTGACTTGTATGGTGTCCATATCAATTAGTAATAGAACATGAGAATCCTAACAGGTTTTTCTGTCCTTTAGCCAAGATGTTTTTATTTGCAATCTTAAATCGCAAATTGGTTAAAAGCCATATATGTCACATCCATAATTTCCTAATGACCAGATGGATTTCAAGTTCAAAGCCAGCGTCAGAAACTAAGCAAAGCCCTAAGCAACTTAGTAAGACCCTGACTCAAAATAAAAAAATAAAAGGGGCTAGGGATGTGGCTCAGTGGTTAAGTGCCCCTAGGTTTAATCTCTTGTACTAAAAACAACAGCAACAAAAAACTTCTTATCGAGTCTAAAGCTTCTTCCTTCAACCTGAAATTCATCTGTTTGTCCTTAGTACAAAATACCTTTTATGCTTCAAAGCCCCCCTCAGCAAAAGCAAGGCACTAAGCAACTCAGTGAGACCCTATCTCTAAATAAAATACAAGATAGGGTTGGGGATATGGCTCAGTGGTCCAGTGCCCCTGAATTCAGTTCCTGGTACTACCCTTCTCCCCCACAAAAAAGCCTTTTATGCAATAATTTCACTCTTTGAAGATATGAACCGTGTCTTATCTATTTCTATTTATTGAATTGCCAAAGGTATTTATTTAATATAAAAATGAATGAATGAAGTAACACATTTGCTTTATTTCAGCTTCTTTGCCCAAAATGCAGTGCCAAGTTGGGATCCTTTAATTGGTATGGTGAACAGTGCTCATGTGGTAGATGGATAACACCTGCCTTTCAAATACATAAGAATAGAGTGGATGAAATGAAAATGCTGCCAGTTTTGGGATCACAAACAAGAAAATTATGAACTTGCTTGGAAAGAAATTTGTTGGTGATATGTGCCACCCTTGCTTATTATCATTCATGGCAGTTTTTAGGCCAGTATTTCATTTGGAATGTGAGAAGATAAAATCACTTGATGTAACATGGAAACTATACTTTGTTAGCTTATTACATGACATAGGTGGAATACTTTACATGGAAATCAAAGCTTTTTAATCATGGAAATTTTATTTGACTTGATATTAAAGTCTTTTGTAACCTGGATATGTTCTTTGTTTCATATAGAATTTATTTATTTATATACTTATTTAGTGGTGCTGAAGATCAACTCCAGGGCCTTGTACATGCTAGATAAGTACTCTATTACTGAGCTACATCCTCAGCACCTCATATATTTTAAAAATTTCTGATTTGGGGTATGTTGGTTATATGATCTTAAGGTCTGGATGGACAAAATTATGTATAAAATTTAAGAACTGATATGTTCACATAGATACACTGTTATTTCCAGTAATGTAAAGTAGGTATATTTGGACGTATTTTGAAAAGTATTTCTTTTTCTTTTAATGGATGATATTAGTAAACCTACCTCCTGAGTAGCTAGGTGGGTGCCACTGCGCCTCGCTCCCTAGTCCTTTTTATATTTTATTTTTTTATTTTGAGACAGGATCTCACCCAGGCTGTCTTCAAACTTAACAATCCGCCTGCCTCGGCTTTCTGAGAACCTGGAATTATATATGTGTGCTATTGAACCTTACTAGCAATTATTTTTTTTAGCCCAGCATGTTTGAATACTGGAAAAAGTAACCTGTTGTCTAGGTTAGCTTTTTAATCTGATCTCTAGAAACTAGAATTTATT
The DNA here is from genome assembly GCF_047511675.1 of Marmota flaviventris. Taxonomy (NCBI): domain Eukaryota; kingdom Metazoa; phylum Chordata; class Mammalia; order Rodentia; family Sciuridae; genus Marmota; species Marmota flaviventris. The sequence goes on along the minus strand of NC_092507.1, from coordinate 112,835,975 downwards.
TTACTCATTATTAATTTTTAAAATTGGACTTAACTAGATATTTGAACATTTACATGAAATCAGAAAGAATCTGTGCTTATAAGATATTTTCTTTATTTACGGTCTAAAACATTCTGCTTAAACTGGTTATGGTGGTGCACACCTGTAATCCCAGAGACTTGGGAGGCTGAGATAGGAAGATCACAAGTTTGAGGCCAACCTGGGTAACTTAGTGGACCCTGTATCATAATAAAAAATTGGGTTGAGGATGTAGCTCAGTGAAAAACACCCCTGGGTTTAATCCTCAGCATTGCAAAACAAAACCAAAACCCATTTTTGCTATGTGCACATATGTCTGTATAATAAATGCCAAAATAGAAGTAATTTTAAAATTTAATAGAAAATGTGAATAGTAAGCCTCTTTTAAAATGCCCACCTTAATCTTTGACCTGTGTGGGAGTGTCCCTGATGATTCTTGTGAAAAAATCTCAATATAAGATCCAGCCTTTGGCAACTTCCTTATGAGAAAAAAATTCCTCCAATTATGTTTTAGCTTTCACAAAATTGGTTCTTTTTTTTTTTGCTTTGTATTATTAAACCTTTAAAAGTTTCTTAAAAGCACATTGACCCATATGAAATGGCTCCTTTTGTAGTTGAAAAGTTATCAAATAGATCTGGGGATGGAGCTTAGTGGTAGAGTGCTTGCCTAGCATGTGCAGGGCTCTAGGTTTGATCCCCAGTAAAACACACACACACACACACACACACACACACACACACACAGTCATAGCTACAGATTTACATGGCTCAACTTAATGCTTATCCTTTCTTCAGCATAGCATATAGCAAGGAGAGTATGAGGTGGATTTTATTGAATTTATAGTTATTAATTCAGATATTTGTTGAGAATGTAATAAGTGCACAATTGTAGGTGATCCAGTGAATAAACCAGATAAAGTCCCCACTTTCTTACAACATGTATTCCATCTGGGACAACTGGACAAAATGATACTTTTTTGAGTAATAATTTTATTTGCCAGTGAGGAATGATTTGGGGATAGTAAATTTTGAAATTTTGTGAAACATCTTGAGCAAAGTTTTCAGACTTAGAGAGTGTTTTAATGCTTTACTTTTGGGAGGTAAAAAAAAAAAATCTTACATATTTGTTCATTAGAGAAACAAAATAAAAAGGGCTCTTTATTTTTAATTAGGAATAACAATCTAGGACATTTGAATTTACACATTTGTTGGAAACAACAATATTAGTCAATTATTTCAGAGGTGATGTGTTAAGATAGTGCTGACATAGAAGTCAGAGCATACTCTAATAATTCTGGCTCTGCTGATCACATCTTCCAGAAAGTGAGCAGGTCTTTGTAAATTGTGGGTCAGTTTTCTCCACAAAGTGGGATTAGTAAGTACTCTGCCTATTTGACATGGTTGTTCAGAAAATCATTTACACTAGCTTTAATTTGTTCTTACATGATATGGAGATAATAGTATCTACATCTGGTCAATATGAGGATTTTTGTGATGTAATGCACTTAGTGTAAACCAGGCTTAGTGGCACACACCTATAATCCCAGTAGGGGATTGCAAGTTTAAGAGCAGTCTTCTCACTTGTGACAAGTACAAGTGAGAACTTGTCACAAAATTAAAAAAAAAAAGTGGGGGGTGGTGATGTAGCTCGTAGAGTACCTCTGGGTCCAGGACCCAGTACTGCAAAATTTAAAAAAAAAATTTTTTTTCAAATACATTAATTTGAAAAGAAAGGCTAGGGATGTAACTCTGTGATAGAACACCCTGGATTTAATCCTAGCACCTGATTAAAAAAAAAAAAAGTGCAGTGCCTAGCAATAGTAGTGGTCTTAAATAAGCTATCACTCACATACCATGTTCCTGTTACTATGCTAAGCACTCATGTGTATTACCTGACTTAAACCTCACAACAACCCAATGAGATGGATCCTATTCTCATTTTAAAAGTGAATTGAGGCTAACAATGATTTAAGTCATTTCCTCAAAGTTATGATTGCTAACAAATAGCTGAACCTAGTTTAGAATCAAAACTTGACTGGCTCCAGAATCTGAGCTTTTAACCTCTATATTCTAATGTCTAGGTTCACAGTTCAGGGTGGTACATGTCTCAAAGAAGTCATGCTGGAAATTGGATTATAAAATCTAGTAGACTGATGGAATGCAATTTTAACTGAATTGTAAATTCACCCATCAGGCTTCCCACCAACATTTGTAGAATTCCCATGAGAGTACAAAATTGAGGCTTACATATTATTTGCCTTAACACTTTAAAGTTACAAACCAAGCTATCTAACTCAACATAAATTGTTTTCTTTTTTTAAAAAAGCATTTATTTTTCAATTGTAGGTGGACATAATACCTTTATTTTATTTTTAGCTGGTGCTGAGGATCGAACCCAGTGCCTCAGTCAAGCTAGACAAGTGCTCCACCCCTGAGCCACAACTCTATCCCTTATTTTCTTTTTCTTTTACATTCTCTTTTTAAAATGTATTTCTTACATACATGACAATAGTGGAATGCATTACATTCATAATTATCCATTCACAGCACAGTTTTTTGTAACTCTATAAAGTATGTTCACGCCAAATTATGCCATTATACATGAACTCTCTTATTTATTTTTTGCATTACAATTCATAATACACCTTTATACCACAATTTATCATATCTCTGTATATAAGGTATGTTGACACCAATTCACATCTTCATACATGTATTTTGTATAACGATGACCATCTCCTTCCACCATCCTTGCTATTCCCCTTCTCCCTCCTTTTCCCTCCCACCACTATTCCCTATCTAGAGGTAATCTTCCTCCCATGCTCTTCCTCCCTCCCCACTTTGAGTCACACCTCTTATATCAGAGAAAACATTTGGCATTTCTTTTTTTGAGATTGGCTAACTTCACTTAGCATAATCTCTAATGCCATCCAATTCCCTGCAAATGCCATGATCTTATTCTTTTTTAGTGCTGAGTAATATTCCAGTGTGTATAAATGCCACATTTTTTTTTTTTTTTTTTTTATCCATTCCTCCACTGAAGGACATCTAGGTTGGCTCCACAGTTTAGCTATTGTGAATTGTGCTGCTATAAACATTGATGTCCCAGCCCTTATTTTCTTGACAAATATCTTCATAGTAACCTGGAGTGCTAGGTTTGAATTTTGAATTCTCTGATTTTATGGGGTTCTATAACTAAACATTACAATACAAAGAGTTAGCTTCTGATCCACAGGCTGCCTCTTGTCTCCCCATCCTTTGTTCTGCATAATGAGGAGCTGGTGTGTATGTATGTGTATACTTTGGTACCATGGATTTTTACCCTGAGGAGAGAGTCACAAATTACAGCTAAGTCTCTAAAGTATGGGTACAGGACAGAGGTTCCTCTTAGTTACATCAAAGAGTGGTACTTCCCTAGACAAAAGTTCTTTTTCAAATTTCATTTCTGTTCTAATGGTTTAAGATGAAAGAGAATGGGGAATAGATTCAAGAAAAATAGTAACATTCAAAACTTAAAACAAAATTTAAAAAGCTTGATAACTAGAAAGGAAGGAAGCTTCCTTAGTCAATGTATATGAAAAATACAGAAAAGAAATTAATGGCAAAACTTTTAAATGAAATGCAATTAAAATTGGGAACAAGTCAAAAGATGCCTACACTTGCCCTTATCCTCAATATTATTTAGTAGAGGTCTTAGTCATTATAATAAAACAAGGGAGGTAGGGTGGGATTCTGAACTCACTGATAAATCTTGATATCTCTAAAAGTGGGACAGTATGTATATGCCTCCTGATATGATGCAAGAAAGTAGCTTTGATGCATCATTGCAAAAACAAAAACTGAAGCAAAAACTATCCAAGTCTGTAGATGCAAATGACAAGGAAAGAATTAAGCATCACCATGAAGATACAATCAGCAGAATGACAAAATGGGAAATTCTATAGGACAAATGATTCTGATTCTTCAACAAATGGTATGGAGGGAAGAAAGCAAAAAGGAACTGTCTTATAAAATAAATGCAATGTGATGACCTCATTTGGATCCTGATTTTAAAAAAAATTTTTTTAAGTTGTTGATAGACCTTTATTTTATTTATTTATACGTGGTACTGAGAATCGAACCCAGTGCCTCCTGACGCATGCCAGGCAAGTGCACTACTGCTGAGCCCCAGCCCCAGCCCCTGGATCCTGATTTTTAACAAACGAACTGTTAATAAGCATTTTTGAGACAGAAAATTGAACATGGAATAGGTATTAGATGATATTGTAGAATTGTTGATTTTGTTGGGTACTATTCTTTTGAAAAATAAGAAAAGGCTTTCTCTCTTTAGAGATACACAAAATAAAGTATTTATTGATAAAATAAAATGTGTGAGATTTGTTTTAAAATTCTCTGCCAAAAAAAGAGAAAAAAAGGCAAAATGAAAAATGTAAGGAGGATAGATAAAATAGGGAATAGTGGATTGTTCAAACTGGGTGACAGAAACGTGGGGATTAATAATATTGTCTCTTGTGTTTGAACATTTCCATATTAAAGGTTTATTTTATAAAATCAAATGTTAAATAAATTTTAAATGTTGGTGTTTGGTAATATAAGTTCTTCTAAATGGAAAATTCTAAGGAACTTCTAGATAAAATATTAGAATACCAGAATTAAGGTTTTTAGATATGAGATTGTTATATAAAATTAAACAGTGTTACTATATTCCAATAATAATTGAATAGAAAAAAAGAAAGTGTGAAAAACAGAATAATAAAAATATAAAAAGAAAAATGAAAATAAAAGCCTTTATGACCTAGGGAGAGGAAAGAATTTCTTAGATATAAATAGTGGAGATCATAATCAAGAGATTGATAAATTTATCTACATTAAAATCTAGAGGACAAAACTCCCATAAACAAAGAAGTGTCAATCTGAGAGAAGGCATAATAATATATAAAAATATATGTATATATATATATATATATATATATATATATATATAAATTATTGTATGTATATATAAATAAAATGAATACAGTAGGCTGTCTAAAAATTTGCACATCATTGAGGGAAAGAAAACCCAATAATTAAAGTTTATAAAATAGTGGGCAGACACAGAACAATAAATAAAGTTTAATAAATATGAAAGAATACACCATTTTTAAAATGTCAGGGAAATATAAATTATAGTACCACCCTTCACAGTGGCAAAAATGGTTAAGTCTGGCCATATCTAGTGTTGGTAAGAATGTGGAGCAAAGAGAAAATTCATCACTTATAGTGAGGATGTAAATTGGTATTATTTGGTAAGTGACCCAGCATACATGTTAAAAAAATTCTTGTAAAAATGCACAACGAGATCCATACAAATATATTTTACATAAATAGTAAACAATTGAAAAAACTCAGTATCCATCATTAGTGAAATGGAAAAAGATATATATGTATTTGGAAATACCACATAACAGTTAAAACATGGATAGAATCTCAAAAAGTATGTCAAATGAGAAAGTGATTTGGAGAACATTAGAGCATAATACATTTGTGTAAATTTTACAAAACCACGACTCTGTATGTATTTACAAACATTTAAACATGGTAAAAGCAAAAATAAAATTGTACTAGAATGATTCCTATAACATTTATGATGGAAGTTGCCCATGTGGAAGGAAGAAGTTCAAGTAGAGGAGAGTTTAATCTTATCTGTAATGTTTAATATTTTCTATGAAGAAATGAGACATAAATGAAAAATGTTAAAATTTGTTAATTCTTGGTGAAAGGTACAGAAATGCTTGCCTCATGATTACCTAAACTTTTTGAATAAAAAATAAAAATCTCTTTAAAAGCTTGAAGTTCAATTATGATTTTCTTCAAAGATTAAGTTGATTGGTGGATACAGAAGACTATTTTTATGCCATTTTTTAATTAAAGCTTTATAGTTGTACACAGTAGTTGGGTTCATCCCGACAAACTCATAACATGCATGGAAATCCATTTCAGTTCATGATCCGCCCCGCTTTTATGCCAGTTTTTAAAAGTGCATCTGTGCCAGAATGAAAGGGTTATAATTTTTACCTTAAATGAAAACTTGTTAGTAACATGACGACAGAAAGAGTCACTTTTGAGTGGTATTTCCTGAATCACCACACCCCACCCCACCCCCGCCTGGGCCCCGGGGCTGATCGTCTTCTGCAATCTGTTGTAACATCCAGCCACGAGGAGTTGGGAGAATTCTGGGAAGCTTTTCTGTTTTGTTTGTAACCATGGGAAAGATTTCACTTGGTCCTAGAGGGATACGTGTTCTTAAGACAGAGTACTTCAGCGGCTGAAATTAGGGATGAAAAAGAAATACTATTAAATAGCATTCTTGAAACTGTCCTATCAAATTCAGTTTGATTTTTTTCATTTTGAGTTCGTGATGTGTGTGGGTTTCTTTTAAATAAAATCCGAATCTCACACTTTAGTAATAAAACGTTTAAGAACTTACATTATTGCAGGTTTTAGTATAGGCTCGGCTCGGACTTTTACTAGTAGTTTTAGAAATTCATCTTTTGGAGATAACTATAGGCACGGGAGTTTATCTTGTATATTTACTTCGCTTTAATTTGTTCACATAAAGGTAGACTTTCTAGAAGTATACTTTTATAGGGTCGCTTACCTCGGATACTGTGCCAGTAGAGACAGTTCTAATGAATGTGGAAAAATAGTTGTGCTTTTCTTTTATTCACTTTTACATATGGAGAATTTTTTACATCAATACAAAATTATAAGAAAAAACTAAATTGCGTTTATGGTTAGTCTCTAATTTTGTTCTGAGACACATGGGGGTATGGTATAAGAAAGAACAAATCAGTATGTTCAGAAAGGAATTTTGCAAAATTTCACTTTTAATATTATTGATACAACTTACTTAACCGAAGCTATTTGCGTGCCTTCACCTCCCTCACCCCCCCCATTAAAATAGGGGAACAGAAAATGTTAAAACTCCAAAAGAGAAACATTTACACAGAGATCCTATTTAGCTTTGCTGACTTTCTCTTGGCTCTTTCCTACTAGTCCCTAGCGCATTAGGAAGTTTGTCTTCATTCGGCCACCGTCTCGTCAGCGGTATGGAGTATTTTGTCCGCTTGCAGCCGCCGTCACAGATATTACTCACCGAGTTCTAGGACCCAGGAACTTGTGTTTTCGGGGAGCCGGCTGGTGTTGCCGGTACCATGGAGTCGCCTTTTAGCCCAGGACTCTCTCACAGACCAGATGAAGAGTGGGGTGAGTGGGATCTGCGAATGTATCAGGGGTGGCTCGAGTCCGCGTTTACCGATTTCTTTCTCCCTACTTCCGCCCACTCTTGGTGACAGGTGTGGATGAGCCTAGCCCTGGGAGTGAGGCCACTCGTTGCCCCTGACCATGGCCCTGGAATTGTCGAGCAGAACCGTTCGGCTTCTATCTTGGCCACAGTGAGAGCAAAATGTTGTCTTGATTGGAATTATTATCGTTTATTTTACTGTTTCCGTTGGGGAAGTACCAGGTGATGGTTTTGAGGGCGATTAGGAAGCGTGGGACAGGATGGCTGTGACCGCCAGAAAGCCTGTAAGCTGTTTTCTCAGACCGTGGGATGTGGGTGATGATTGTAGTGGTGTGTGTGTGTGGGGGGGTGTCCGTCCGTCCGCGCGGTGTGTCTGAAAAACTGTGTATGTAACAAAAAAATTCTCATCTCGCAGCTTTTACTTTTAGGGCTCTAGTCTGTCTTCACAGAGAAGCAAAGCACTCAAGCCCCTGACCTCGAGTCCCTGATTACTTAGATAATACATTTATAAACTGATACAGTCCTAACTGCTCTCCAGATAAAGGTCTGAATTTTTTGGTATGGATATTTTGTTTGGTTTTGACGGTCAGAAAGTATGGAATGGAACATAATGGGAATGAGAGAGAAGTAGCTTTGTCATGTAAGTCTTTAAAGGAAGCTCCTCTATTTACCCCGACCTGGGGTTGAGCCCAGGAGCCCTCTACCGCTGAGCCACATCCCCAACCCTTTTTATTTTATTTTCCGACAGAATTTTGCTAAATTGCCCAGGCTGGCCTTGAACGTGGGATCTTCCGGCTTCAGCTTGCCAAGTAACTGGGAGTATAGGCACGAGCCACCATGACTTATTTATTCTCCATTTGACTGCAAGACGTAATACTGTCTTGGGTTTTGGTATGAATTTGGGATTATGAGAGCTCTGAATGGAATCTGTAGTGGGCCTACAGCATTCACCAACTTTAGAATTTGGGAGAAAACCAGACTGATTTTGTTTTTCTCCCTTGAACCAACGTTCTCTGTGAGTGGAATTTCAACTCCATTTATTGAACCGAAGTCCTCATTTAATTTTCTGATGGCAGACATTTTTTTTAGACATTCTTTAAAATTATTGTATGAGAGATTTTTATTTCAGTCTTTGGGTAGATTTTCTAACAATTTCTGGAAAAACTGTTTATTCTCAATGCATTTTCCCAAGCCACATATATTAGTTACATTAACAATTACCATTTATTTAGCACTTTATTTTTGTCAGAACTGTACTAAACTCTTTTTAAAAAATATTTATTTTTTAGTTATAGGTGGACCCGATGTCTTTATTTTGCTTTATGTGGTGCTGGGGACTGAACCCAGTGCCTCACACATGCTAGGCGAATGCTGTACCTCTGAGCCACAACCCAAGCCCCTAAACTCTTTATATGCATTATTTTATCTAATCCTTACAATAGTTTACTGAGATACTGTTATTTTATAGATGAGGAAACTGAGGCTGAGAGAGAATTTGTGCTCAGAGACTTAGAGCTAGTGAGTGGTAGAAGCAGGATCAGAATCAGGCTTCTCTACCTCGAAAGCTTATGCCCCTAGTCTGTATCCTATATTGCTTTCCTAACTTTTTTTTTCTCCAAATTTGATTCATCCTACAATGCCTTTTATCAACAAGTCTACTTCAGTATGTCAGAGAGTTATGATTTGTTTTCTCAGCTAGTTCATATTATATTTTCATGATATTTCTTAAACTATAACTGGGGGTATATTTCCTAATGTTATACTTTATGTTCTAATACCCAGAATCCACTTTCCTGACTCCTAGTTCTAATATTCTTTAATGGAACATTCAGTTCTTTGTTGTTGGATGAATGACTTTTTTCTCCTAGGTACCCTGCCCTTCCCCTCCCTGAGTGCTTCTCCTTACCGTTGTTTTCTAGGCTTCCCTTTTTAAATTCCTTTTCTTTGAAAACTTTAATTTCTTAGGTGTTCACTAAAGGGATAGATTTTTGCAAGCACTCAAGTATAAAACTACTATCTGCTAGTGTTTCTCAGTAAATATGGATTTGTTCTGTGAGAGTTGTTGTTTGGGTGTTCAAATGCTTTACTGATATACTTGATTTTTTTTTTTTTTTAATATTAGAAGCTATATAGCTAAGCCAGTTGTGGTGGCACATGCCTGTAATCCCAGCAATTTGGGAGGTTGAGGTAGGAGGATTGCTAATTTGAGGACAGCTTCAGCAATTTAGTGAGAAAAAAAAAAGAAAAGAAAAAAAGAATTTGTTCTAATAAAATTGGTGTGAATCTGAAAAAAAAAAAAAAAGTAAAAGAAAAGAAAGAAAGGGCTGGAAATGTAGCTCAGTGGCAAAGTGATCCTGGGTTCAATCCCTTGCCAAAACAAAACTAACCAGATAGGTTTTTAAAAATCAGGTCCGATTAGATAATTTCTATTTCTTGTGACTAAGGACTTTAAATAAATTAAATAAAGTGATTATCTCAGAATAGCCCATGATGGAATGTGCTCCCTGCTCCTTTTAACTTGGGTAATGAAATTAAGAGCAAAGGTCTGCAAACATTTTGAAAAGGTTCAGATAGTAATTATTTCAGGCAATTGTGATCATGCAGTCTCTTGTAGCTACTCCTCTCTGTTGCTGTTGTATAAAAGCAGCCATAAAAAATGTAAATGCCAGCCTCAGCAAAAAATGAGGTGCTAAGCAACTAGGTGAGACCCTGTCTCTAAATAAAATACAAATTAGGACTAGGAGTATGACTCAGTGGCTGAGTGCCCCTGAATTCAATTCCGAGTAACAAAACAAACAATCTGTAAATGAGTGAGAATGGCCATGTTCTAATAAAACTTGATGTAAATTGAAATTTGAATTTCACAGTTATTTTTATCTAGTACTTTAGAGTCTTTTTTCTTTTTTAGTATAGTTTTAGATTTACAGAATAATTGAGCACATATAGTTCTTCCCTACTCCATAAAATTTCCCTATTGGTAACATGTTGGCATTAGATTAACACTTTTGCTACAATAAAATAGTATTGATACATTAATATTAACTAAAGTTCATAAGGTTTACTGTGTGTGTGTGTGTGTGTGTGTGTGTGTGTGTGTGTCTGTTTTACTGCTTTCACTCTTAAATAATTCTAAACTTAAGGTTTTTTTTTTTTTTGGTACTTGAAATTGAACTCTAGGGTGCTTAACCACTGAGCCACATCCCCAGCTTTTTTTTTTTTTTTTTAATTTTATTTAGAGACAGGGTCTCACTGAGTTGCAAGTGCCTCGCTAAATTGCTGAGTCTGGCTTTGAATTCATGATGCTCCTACCTCAGCCTCCTGAGTTGCTGGAATTATAGGCATGAGCTGCCACACCTGCGCACCTTAATGTAAGGTTAATTCTTTGAGTTTTGATGGCCAAAGGAAAGTAACCATCATTACAATATCATACACAATAGTTTTACTGCCCCCCAAATTCCTTGTGCTTCACCTATTCATTTCTTTCCCATTCCCTCTTCCCAAGTTCTCCTTCCAACCACTGATCTTTTCACTGTCTCCATAGTTTTGCCTTTTGAAGAATGTCATATATTTGGAATTGTAAAGTAAGTAACCTCTGTAAATTGACTTCTTTCACTTAGCAGTATGCATTTAAGGTGCCTCCCTGTCTCTTGTGGCTTGATACCTTGCCGCAGTCTGGCTGGGCACAAATCACGAGCCACTGAAGCAGGAACAAACTTTATTTTTAAACTGCAGGAAAACACTTCACACAGCTCCCGGGGAATCCTCCCGAACGCGCCACGAGGCTTGTCCAGGAACCCCCAGCCGGAAAATCTCTCCCGGAAATACCTCCTCCTGCACTTCCCCAACCAATGGGAACTCTCGGGGAATCCCCGGAAATCCCCACGAGAACTCCAAAATAGTGCGAGAACTCAAAAGTTGCGGCAGAGGCGGATAGTAATGCCTCGCCTGTCAATCAATACTGTTGGCAAAATGCCAGGGGCCATACAGACTCAGCCGTGGCTCTCAGCAATACCTTATTTTTTCACACTGATTAAATTTACATTGTATGTAAATATCATAGTGTATCAGTTCCATAGTATATTAGTCTGTGAGGCTGCCATAACAAAATATCATAGACTGAGTGGTTTAAACAACATTATTTTGGTTTCTCACAGTTCTAGAGGCTGGAAAGTTCCAAATGGGAAGCTCCACTTTTGGTGAGGGCTCTCTTCCGGTTGTAGATGGCTACTTCCTTTTTTTTCTTTAATATTTTTTTAGTTATACATGGACACAAAATCTTTGTCTTGTTTGCTTATTTTTTTATGAGGATCGAACCCAGTGCCTAACATGTGTGAGGCAAGCGCTCTGCCACTGAGCCACAACCCCAGCCCAGATGGCTGCTTTTTTAATGCATTATCACATGTCATTAGGAGAGAATTTTTTTTTTTATTTTTTGTTTGTTCTTTTTAGTTATACATGACAGTAGAATTTATTTTCACATATTATATATACATGGAGTATAACTTCCATTCTTGTGTTTGTACATGATGTGGAGTTATACTGGTCATGTATTCATATATGAACATAAGAAAATTATGTCCAGTTCATTCTACTTGTAAGGCCATGGTCCTATCAGATTAGGACCACACCCCTTATTACCTCATTTAACTTAGCTCCTAAAGACCTTATTTGTGAATACAGTCATATTGGGTGTTAGGGCTTCAATACATGGATTTGTCAGGATAGGGGGAACACAGTTTAGTCCATAGTACAGTTTTCATACCCATTTACCATCTAGGTTGGAAGCAACCTAGATGTATTTTATACATGTAGGTTGCTTTCAACCTAGATGTATAAAGCTGTTATAAAAGTGTGTGTGGGTTTTTGTGTGAATATAAGTTTTCAAATCATTTGAGTAAATACCAAGGAGCATGATATTCTGAGTTGTGTGGTTGGAGTACATTTTATTTTGTAAGGAACTGCCAAACTTTCTTCCAAAGTGGCTGTATCATTTTGCTTTCCCACCAGCATTGAATGGGTGTTCTGTTGCTCCACATCCTCATTAACATTTACTATTACCAGTGTTTTGGAGATTAGCAATTCTGATAAGTGTGTGGTGGTATCTCATTGTTTCAATTTGCAATTTTCTGATGACATATGATGTTGAGCATCTTTTTATAGCTTATTTGCTCTCTATATTCTCCCTCTCCCTCCTGCTTGCCTGCTGCCAAACCACTCTTTCTTTTTTGTTCCCCTCCACATAAGACATATGTACTAAGATCAGAAGGTTCCTCCCATTGTGGTTTCTTCTGTGTCTTCAGTCTCTTCTGTGAAGGTTCTCATTGCCTTCTGGTACTAACCAAAACCTGATGACACAGCTTTCCCTAAGTACCTGAGCAGTAACTTTTTTTATTCTCAAACCTTTTACCATGGTGCCTCTGAAGGTAGCAAAGGTCCTTCCTTTTCCTCCCCTGCTCCCTGAAAATATCTAGGTGTGAAGCTCATTTTGTCATAATATGTCATCCTCTGAGTCATTTTCACTCACTTTTTGAAAAATTTCAGCAACTAGCTTACTGTCACTCTCTCCAACATTATTAGATGATTTCAGTATTCTCAGAGAAGAACCTTCAAACATTTATTTCCTGGACCTGCGCTCTTGTTTTTTACCTGTCTTGGCTATTTACTCCTCTGATCATAAGCCTATGTGCTGTTATGTCCCATAACATGATCTCACTTTCAAAGAATCTAACTCTGATCACTATCTCCTGTCCTACTAGTTCACTCCCTTTAATATTCCAATTCCAAAAATCCTTCAGCTCCACTAAGATTTTTCCATCTTTTCATTGTCTCTCATTACCTTCATGTCATCATTTTCCCCTTACCTGGTTAAAATACCATGGACATCATTGTAACTATTCTTTGCTCACACCTTAACATCCTTGTTGGTAACTTGTTGTGTAGGTCTCTTTGGATAAGCCACCAACCTTTATTAAATCTGACTCTGCCTACCCCATGCCTGCACTAATAGCAGAATGTAGCTGAAATTCAATCTATGCTGACTGGTCTTACTTTAAATTCATGATACTAACCTAAAGCAGGCCAACCATATTTCCCTGATTCTACTCTCTCACTTTGATGATTGTTTTATGAAGTTGCTTCCCTCCTCAAACCTCCAGCATCTTTTCCCTCATTCTTCAAATGAGCTAGAGCCAGCCCTTTCTCATGTGTTTTAAATTCCTCCTCATATATTCAAGAATATTGCTCAATATATTCTTCCTTCTGTTTCTTGCATCATTTATCCCTCTTTACACTAGATCATCTCTGTCAGTACACATGTAGTTAAAAAGAAAGGAAACAAAACTCCTTTTAGAAGTTTTTCTCTTTATTTTATAGCAGAGTTCCTTAAAAGTCCATGTTCAGTGATGCTAGTTTCTCTTCTCTCATGTCTCTTAAACTCACTTCAATCAGATTATATCACTCTGCTGAAGCTATTTATTTCTAAGGTCGCCACTGATTTCATACTGCTAAACCTAGTGGCCTATTTCTCATTTTGCTAAACTTATAAGAAGTAAACAAATAAATGATCAAGGTGGAGTCAGGTGGAAAAGCTGCCTATGCAAACTAAAAATAATAGCTGCCATAGTTTATTGCTGTTGAAGGAAATCCAAATATTGGTAGCGTGGAACTGGTGAAAAGGACATAGGAATAGGCAATAGATATTAGAGATACTATAGAGGTAACCAGTGCCACTAGTTTCTCATGAATTCTACAATATTCTATAAATATAGTCATATATTTATCAACTACCATCAGTTTGTTAACCATAGAAAAGCTGAAAGATCGGTACATTGATGACCTGTATTTTCCTTATCTAAATTTATCAGCTGTTAACATCCTGCCACACTCTTTCAGAATCACACGTACTTCATCCTCTCTCGTCATCTGAAAGTAGGCAGCAGATAATATGATACTCCTAAATACTTCACCATGAATTTCCTAAGAACAAGGAAATATTTTTTAAAAAATATTTATTCTTAAGTTTTAGGTGGACAGAATATCTTTATATTACATTTATGTGGTGCTGAGGACCAAACCCAGTGCTTCGTGCATGCTAGGTGAGAACTCAGCCCCGAACAAGGAAATATTTATTTTTAAAAAGCATGAATTTACAAACTATACTACAGAGCAATAGTAACAAAAACAGCATGGTACTGGTACCAAAACAGGCGGGTGGACCAATGGTACAGAATAGAGGACACAGAAACCAATCCACAAAACTACAACTACCTTATATTTGATAAAGGGGCTAAAAGCATGCAATGGAGGAAGGATAGCATCTTCAACAAATGGTGCTGGGAAAACTGGAAATCCATATGCAACAAAATGAAACTGAATCCCTTTCTCTCACCATGCACAAAAGTTAATTCAAAATGGATCAAGGAGCTTGATATCAAATCAGAGACACGCCGTCTGATAGAAGAAAAAGTTGGCTACGATCTACATACGGTGGGGTCGGGCTCCAAATTCCTCAGTAGGACACCCATAGCACAAAAGTTAATAACTAGAATCAACAAATGGGACTTACTCAAACTAAAAAGTTTTTTCTCAGCAAAAGATACAATAAGAGAGGTAAATAGAGAGCCTACATCCTGGGAACAAATCTTTACTCCTCACACTTCAGATAGAGCCCTAATATCCAGAGTATACAAAGAACTCAAAAAATTAGACAATAAGAGAACAAACAACCCAATCAACAAATGGGCCAAGGACCTGAACAGACACTTCTCAGAGGAGGACATACAATCAATCAACAAGTACATGAAAAAATGCTCACCATCTCTAGCAGTCAGAGAAATGCAAATCAAAACCACCCTAAGATACCATCTCACTCCAGTTAGATTGGCAGCCATTATGAAGTCAAACAACAACAAGTGCTGGCGAGGATGTGGGGAAAAGGGTACACTTGTACATTGCTGGTGGGACTGCAAATTGGTGCAGCCAATTTGGAAAGCAGTATGGAGATTTCTTGGAAAGCTGGGAATGGAGCCACCATTTGACCCAGCTATTCCCCTTCTCGGTCTATTCCCTAAAGACCTAAAAAGAGCATGCTACAGGGACACTGCTACATCGATGTTCATAGCAGCACAATTCACAATAGCTAGACTGTGGAACCAACCTAGATGCCCTTCAATGGATGAATGGATAAAAAAAATGTGGCATTTATACACAATGGAGTATTACTCTGCATTAAAAAATGACAAAATCATAGAATTTACAGGGAAATGGATGGCATTAGAGCAGATTATGCTAAGTGAAGGTAGCCAATCCCTAAAAAACAAATGCCAAATGTCTTCTTTGATATAAGGAGAGTAACTAAGAACAGAGTAGGGTCGATGAGCATGAGAAGAAGATTAACATTAAGCAGGGATGAGAGGTGGGAGGGAAAGGGAGAGAGAAGGGAAAATGCATGGAAATGGAAGGAGACCCTCAGAGTTATACAAAAGTACATACAAGAGGAAGTGAGGGGAAGGGGAAAAATAATACAAGGGGGACAAACGAATGTCAGTAGAGGGGGCAGAGAGAGAAGAGGGGAGGGGAGGGGAGGGGAGGGGGGATAGTAGAGGATAGGAAAGGCAGCAGAATACAACAGACACTAGTATGGCAATATGTAAATCAATGGATGTGCAACTGATGTGATTCTGCAATCTGTATATGGGGTAAAAATGGGAGCTCATAACCCACTTGAATCAAATTGTGAAATATGATATATCAAGAACTATGTAATGTTTTGAACAGCCAACAATAAAAAATTTAAAAAAAAAAAAAGCATGAATTTAGGGGCTGGGGTTGTGGCTCAGCAGTAGAGTGCTTGCCTCGCACCTGTAGGGCCATGGGTTCATTCCTCAGCACCACATAAAAATAAGTAAATAAAATAAAGATATTGTGTCCAACCACAACTAAAAAATAAATATTAAAAAAGCATGAATTCATACTAATACTTAGGGTTCAAAGCCAAATCACAGGGTTTATTCTTACCTTCATGCATTAAATATAGTCATGCACCACTTAACAACAGGGACACATTCTGAGAAGTGTTGTGCAAACATCATAGAATATGCTTACATAAACTAGATGGAATAGTCTACTACACACTTAGATTATATGGTATATCTGTATTTAGTGACGCTTATTGCTCCTAGGGCCATGATGAACAGAAGAACAGGAAATTCAATTAAACAAGAGAGAAAAATGATGCAGTTGAGATGCAGTAAACATGAGATGTATGAGGTGTCTGCTAGTGGAACATGGTGTAGTTTTTTTTTTTTTTTTTTTTTTTTTTGTGGTACTGGGCATTGAACGCAAGAGCACACTAACTCTGAGCTACACTGCCAGCTGTTTTTATTTTTTGAATTTTGAGACAACATCTCACCAAGTTGCCCAGGCTGGCTTCAAACTTGGGATCCTCCTGCCTCAGCGTCCTGAATTGCTGAAATTACAGATGTGTGCCACTGCAACATGGTGTACTGTTTTACAGTAAACTTTTTTTCACATATGGAAGGAGCATACTCTAAATTAATGATAAAAATTATAGTAAATACTAAACTAGTAACATAATCATTGATTATCATTATCAAGTCTTATGTACATTGTATATATAATTGTATATGATATACTTTTATAGAATTGGCAACAGAGTAGTTTTATTTATATCAGCATCACACAAACACCTGAGTAATGCATCTTACTAAGATGTAATGCATCATACTAAAACATTATGATGGCTATGATGTCACTATGCAATAAGAAGTTTTCAGCTCCACTATAATCTTATGGAATGACAGTTATATAGCTGGATGTTGTGGAATGAGATGTTACTGTACATGACTATACTTGCATTTCTTTTCTTTTACTATGAGAATTCTGATTCCCAGTAATATCCTTTGTTTTTATAGCCTTAGTTTAGCTGATTCATTGAACATAGATTGAAAGAGGGCAAGACAAGAAGCTGAGGGACTACTTGGAGGCCCCTGTAAGCAATCCCCATGAGTTATAATGGTAGCAGTGAAAGTAATGATAAGTGGCTAGTTTATGAATATATATGCATGTGTATACATTTTTAAAATTTTTGAAGTACTTTCAAACATACAGAAAGTTGTAAGAACAGTACAAAGAAGTCTTGCATGCCCTTCACACTGCATTTGCCCCATTTTTCTTTCTTCAGAGAAAGAGGTATTAAATGCTATAGTGTATAATGCACCTCCAACCTAAAAAATAAAAAGAGAGAAAAACAAACCAATAAGTGTACTTCCTATCTTGGGGTTTCAAGAGAGGGGACCTTGACTTAGTAGGGTCCTCGATATTCCTGAAGGAAAAGAATTTCAGCATGTCAGAGACACAATTTTTTTAAATACTTTTAAAATTTATTTTATGTCGTGCTGAGGATTGAACTCAGTGCCTCACACCTGCTAAGCAAGTGCTTTACCACTGAGCCACAACTGCAGACCCCAGACAAAGTTTTATTTGGGAAAGCAGAGAAACATTTAAGGGAGAGTGCAGGCTATTTCCAGAAGAAGAGACAGAAACCTCTTGGTGTAGGGTATTAGTATTTATAGAAGGGACAGTTGCTAGGGGCTGGACTAGAGGAGGATCCCCGGAGGAGTTACACCATTTTGTACCAGTTTTTCTAGTGCTTGCACATTACTCTCATATTACTTTTTTTTTTTTTTTTTTTTAGGCAAGGGCATAGGTCAAAGGTATGGACCAAGGGTACGGGCTGGGTTGCTCAAGAGTTTCCAGTGGTTTGTGGGCATTTTCTGCATTCCAGTGGTTTATGGGTGTTTCCTGCATTCAACTCTTTATGAGTGCTTCCTTTGAGATTTGGTCTATCTTTCTTTATATATCCTCAAATCCCCATCTCATTATCATACAATTCTTCCAGTCAGGAAGTAAACACTGATACAATACTACCATACAATTTACGGATACCATTCCAATTTTTCCATTTGTCTTATAATGCTTCTTTCCCCTTTCTAGTGTGGGATTCCACCTGTAAGTACATATTGCTTTTATTTGACCTGTCCATCAGTGTCCTTCTATCTGGAATAGTTTCTTGGTCTTTTCCTGCCTGACATGACTTTGACAATCATGAAGAGTACAGGTCTTTTATTTTAGAAGATGATCCTAAACCTAGGTATATCTATTTTTTCCTTAAGTTCAAATTTAGTCCATGTATCCATGAAAGAAATGCCAGAGAAATGATGTTATGCTCTTCTCTTTGCATCTCATTTAGAGGCACACTATGCTGATCCATCACAAGGTGATGTTCACCTTGGTCACCTGGTTAAGTTTGCAGTCCGCCATGTTTCTCTGCTGTAAAGTTGTTGCCAGCTTGCCTGGCTAGCAAGATGAGCTTGGGTTCAAAGGAGCTGGCTATATCAATAACTAAGAAAATGTCGAAGAAACCACGCAGCACATGAATATGAGTTTCTAAGAATGAGGGTAACTCAAGGGTCAGCTCCATGCTGGGCAGGGCTGGAAATAGCAAGAGAGTGAGCACACCTGAAAACCTCCTATTTATTGGGGAGAAGACATTTGATAGAATATTCCACCCAACTAAGGCAAGGGGTAGGATTTCCCAGGGTGAGCTCTTGCTTGGTGATGTCTTATGGTCAGCAGATTAATTGACATCTTGGCAAGTCACACTCATCTCAGGTGCTGTGTGGGATCATAGGCAGAGTGAGAGGAAGGCCACATTTGCGTCGCACAGTCCAATCAGCATGCAACACCAGACCAGTCCCTTCATACATTCAAATATGCATAGCTCACACACACAACCCATGGATGGCTTGCAACATCAAGTCATTGTTTCTCCTTTTGTATTTTATTACTATTGGGGTGAGATAATCTGACATGACACCAATATCCTATTCTTTTTTTTTTTTTTTGGCCTTTCTCACTTTTGGTTTTATGATGAACTAGCACAAAGTTTTTCTGCTGGCAGATACAGAATTTTAGGATCAAATCAGTCTTATACATATTTAACTATTTTACAGATGAGGAAACAGAAATGCTGAGAGGCTGAATGACGTTACCAAGTTATACAACAGTCTGCCAACACTGAGTCAAACTAGAATCCAAACATCTCTGACTCCTGAATCAGTGCTCTTAGATCCACTACTCAACAAAACTTTCAAAAGTAACATGCTGGAAGAGAGAGAGTAGGTGCCCATTTTCCATCAGAAATGTTCGTCAAAGTTTACATCATTTGCAAGCCAGGACAAACTGTAAGAGATACTAAATAAAGGAGGTTAAGTGGGCACTATAGTCGTAGGCAAGCAAATCGGTTTTCCTTTTTGCGGGTTCTCTAAACCTCCCATAATGAAAACATGAAGCAATAGCAGCCTAACGGGACAAAACACTTAGAAGCACAGAAAACATGTCTCAATCTACCTTTCCCAACTATGTCAGGTTAGTCTTAGGATGTTAAACCTGCCACATTATTCCCAATCTGGAGACATTCTCTTTTAAAAAGGAGAAATCATCTCTTTCCAGTTTCTCACAAAAGAAAAAGTATGCAGCATTATCCAATCCTAGTCTTTCCTATTTCTGGGCACCTACCTGGGCTACAGTGAGGGTATGGAAGTCTCAGCCACTAAGAAACAAACTCAGAGCCCCTCTTCAACCTACATTACCTTCTCAGTATCCCCCAGCAGAATCTCAAGTCCTTCCTAGCTAGCACGCTGAGAAGATGTGACTATGTGCCCATTCCATCCCTGCCTACAATATATAAGAGTCCAGAGGGTGAGGAAGGGGAGGGAAGGGGTCCCAGGTTACCCCGCAAGCTTGCTGGTGACGAGTGAGGACTTTCTCTGGGGCAGATCCTGTGGGGTGGGGATGTGGTCACCAGTCACCAGGTTCTTGTCTGGTCCTGCACTCGGCAGCTGCTTATTCTTCATCTTGGCTTTGGCCATGTTGTAGTCTCCTGAGTCAAAGTACTTTTGCCCTTTTTGAAGTCTCTTCATGAGGAAGTCAGAGCCTCCAGGTTTTTGTCCTAGACTTGGATATTTGGCCTTTAGCTTTGCCTCCTCAGCTCTCTCAGGGAGAATACCTTCTTTCTCTTGCGTGTCCTGCTTCTCCTCGCCGGTCTCCTCCGCAGGGTTCTCTTCTTCTAGTTTCTGGGACATGACGGGGACCGGGACTGTGGAGTGTAGGGGACCCGGGTAGTTAACCAGAGAAGGGAAGGGGGAGGGGAAACGGGGACAACCTGCGCTGCTGCTTTGGCTCCTGTCACTATGGTTGCTCAGTCAAAATGGCTCCTATTCTTATTAAATCTCTACCCACCAACTTTAGCTTCATCAGTAATTCCAGTCTGTATTTCCTACTGCTCTAATGGTTGCTAAATGGGAATTATCTATCTCTGTCATTCTGTCTACATTCATTAATTTGCAAGTAATACTTGTACTGTAAGAAAGAGCCCTCTCTCTTTCTTTATTTCCCTCTTTCTCTTTCTGATTTATTGATTCCTTTTTTGGTTCAGTGTGTTGTAATCTGATACCCTTATTTTATTGTGCAGACTTTCCCAGATTTGACCTCTAGGAGTTCATTTATATTGGTGTCTTTGATCTTTTGATATATTCCTATTATTCACTGAGAATTTCCTTATTTCCTAACACAACAAGATTTTTTCAGGTTATTTTGCACTTTCTCTGTTTCAGCTCTGGAATCAACCATTTGTCCAAAGAGCTTGGGTTTAGTGGAGGATGGTTATGGGGAGGCAGGGGTTCTTCTTCCTGCCAAGGAGGGTGTAAGCCACCTAAGAAATAAAAGTCTAGAATAATTAGTAAAGAACAAAAGACAAAGTCAGAATTAGGTTTAAAGGATTGGAGCACCTGATAGGTCCAGTCCACACAGGAGCTGGAGCTAGACAATTAGAAAATGGCTCCTGTTGTTTATTTAAGAGGTACATCAAAGGCAGGGGTAAGGTTTCAAGGGTGGAGTCTTGCTTTTGATGTCTTATAGTCAGCAGATTGATTGGCATCTTGGCAGGTCACACCCATCTCAGAAGGGCTGTGTGCCTGCGTGGTTATAGTAGGTCATCCCATCTCGAGTACTGTGTGGGACCTTTGGCAGAGCTCACAATGGGTCTGGGCAGCAACCAGAGGAAATGTCCACTGGAAGTTCCCAGACACCTGTTTATTAGGCTGTGATGTGCAACAGTCCACACACAACCCATGGATGGCTCTCAACAGATGGTATTTTGTATCCAAGAACTGGGCACACAATAGTTTTTTTTGGCGGGGGGTTCTGGAGATAGAATTTAGGGGCATTCGACCACTGAGTTACATCTCCAGCCCTATTTTGTATTTTATTTAGAAACAGGGTTGTTACTGAGTTGCTTAGTGCCTTGCTTTTGATGAGGCTGGCTCTGAACTGGTGTTTTTCCTGCCTCAGTCTCCCTAGCCGCTGGGATTACAACAGGTGTGTGCCACCATGCCTGGCCACATAATATTTTTTTTTTTTTCCACTATTGTTTTATTGCTACTGAAATGTCATTGTTGGTAGAACCACTTAATAAACAGAACTAAGAAATGTATGTATGTATATGTTAACACACATATCCAAACATCTGTAACTACCTGTGTGTGTATGTATATATTTTTAAAAGAGTTCATTTACTAATACTTCCAATTCCACCCCAACATCTTTTTTTATTATTATTTTCTTTTTTAGTTGTAGGTGGACACAACACCTTCATTTTATTTTTATATGGTGCTGAGGATCGAACCCAGTGCCTCATGCATGCCAGGCAAGCACTCTGCCACTGAGCCCCAGCCCCAGCCCTTATGGTATTTTTTTTAAATTGAAAATATTTTATTTAACCTACTGTATCTACAATGTTGGCATTTCAACACACATAATAAAAATAAAAACTAATAAGATATTTTGCATTCTTTTTTCTCACTAGTCTCAAAATCCAAAGTGTGCTTTACCTCTAGACTGTTCTTTTGTTTTTCTGCTTCGTTTTTAAAACTAATTTTTTATTGGTGCATTTAGTTATATGTAATAGTGGGATTTATTATGCAATATTTGGATATGCACTTAAAATAAGGTCAGTCACCGTCCCCAGTCCCTTCCCTTCCTCTCCTCTCCTCTTTCCCTCAATCTGCTTGTTTGTTGAACTGACCTATACTACATCTTTATAAATAATTATTTTTTAATTGGTGCATTATAATTTTACATAATAATGAGATTCATTATGCCATATTCATTTATGCGTATAACATAATATGATCAGTTTTATTCTCCAGTACCTTCTCTTTTCTTCCTGCTTATGGTTCTTTTAATCTTTCCCTTTTCCATGTTTTTAATTCCTTTTTTAGACAAGGAGAAATCAGACTCGAGTTATTTTAGATTTAATCATTTGCTCTGCCAGTTAAATATATTGCTAAATGTACTTACTCTGCTAACTACTCAGGCTGCCTTTTCCATCTGCCACTCTGTTCTCTCTCCCACTAATCCCATTTCATTGGTGGCTGGAACATGCTGCCACTTCCCCTTCTCCCATACAATCAATCCCATTTCTCTGTATACCAGGTACACTGTACAAAACCCCATCATTCTCGTTGTTCTACTTCCTCTGAAGCTGACTTCTCTTTATTAGGAGGGATATGGACAGGAAGCGAAGGAACAATGGAAGGAATTGGTAGGAAGCCATATTATGGATTTATATTTTGAATATAAGGCTGACAGAATTTGCCGGTAGATTGAATGCAAAATGGGAGAATAGACAATAATTCCAAGGTTTTTGGCCTGAGCAACTGGGAGAATTGACTTGTCATTAACTGAGATGAAGATAGAACTATTGTTTAATGGAGGTGATCAGGAGCTCAGTTTGGGATGTGTGAAATTTGAGATGCCTTTCAAACACACAATAGGAGATAACAATATTCCATGTGTCCACGTTTCTTGAAGTGTGGGGAATATATATTTGGGAATGTTTGGCATATAGATGCTATTTAAAGCTATGAGAACTGAATAGGAACCTGATCCAAAGTTGAAGGTAATAAAGGAGACAGATTCAAAATAAAGGCAGAGATGCCAAGATTTATCCTGCCACTGGCATCTGCAGACTTAAGTAAAGAGTTAGTGCTTTTAGCAAAAGCAGCTTCTCAAAGTCCCTGTGTAAGCTCAGGGACAAGTTCATGTTTGGGAGATGAGGACCCATTAAGGAAGGGGCAACAAATGAGACAGGAGAAAAACAAGGTTAATGTATTTTGGAAAGCTAAGTGAAGAAATGTTTCATTTAATGTGAAAGGATCTACTGTGTCAATTGCTGTTGATAGGTCAGGTAATTTGAATACTACAAATTTACCATTTAATTTAACATATGGAAGTCATTGGTGACATTAATTGTGTGTGTGTGTGTGTGTGTGTTTGTGTGTGTAGGGAGGAACCTGATTGGAGCAGGTTCAAAATCAAATGGGAGGAAAGAAATGAGAGACAGAGGACATGGAGAAACTCTCAAGGAGTTTCAGCCTACCTGTATGGTCATATAGCCACAGTCACCTACTTAGTTTATCAGCTCTGGAGCTGAGTTTAAGGTATCTGTTTCTTAGAGTTGTATTATTATTGCGTGTACCTTGCTAATGCACACATACCTTGATAATTACACATAGTAATAACTTACTATATATACAGTTTTTTACTAGTTACTATTTATTTATTTATTTTTTAAAAAACAAACCCACCTTTAATTTTTATGCAGGAAAAGACAGTTTTTATTCCTGATTTTGAAATAACTAGTTACTATTTTAATTTGGTAAAATGTTTGTCATTGGCCAAGAAAGTAATAGGCTGGGAGTATAATTTATAAACATGTATAGTGAGGAAATGACCAGAGCAGTTTCAGTGGTGTGGTAATAGAATATACAGGAGGACCTAGATATGTTTGTTTGCTTTTTGAGTTAGGGTCTTGCTGTTACCTAGGCTCACCTTAAATTGAGATTCTTCTGTCTCACCCTCCCTGAGTAGCTGAGATGACAAGCATGCCCCACCGTGCCCAGCTCATATGACCTAGATTTGGAAACCTCCTCAAAGCCTTTGAAATTCTGAAAGTGTTAGAGAAAACTTTACAGATTATATGTTGATCAGTCATCTTGGGCCTTGATCTTTTTCTACAAAATTTTCAATCTAGTTTATTGAAGAATTGTTTTCTTTCTTCTTCTTTTTTTCCCATACTAGGGATTAAACCCAGGGGGTCTTTATCAGTGAGCTACATTTCCAGCCCTTTTTCTTTTTTATTTTGAGACAGGGTCTCCCTAAGTTGCCTAGGCTGGCCTCAAACTTGTGAATCTCTTGTCTCAGCCTTCTGAGTTGCTGTGATTACAGGAGTGTGTCACCATGCCTGACTTGAGGAGTCTTTTCTATACTCATATTTTTCTTATAATTAAGCCTCATTAAAAAATTGGGATGTAGTTCAGATTGCTGAAATGAATCCCCCCCACCCCCGCTTATTGAACCCATGGTCTGTACATGCTAAGCAAACACTCCACCACTGAGCTACATTCTACATCAACTTTGTGTGTGTGTGTTTCGGGGGGAAGTATTGGGGATTGAACCCAGGAGTGCTCTACTATGGAGCTATATCCCCAGTCCTGTTTTGTTTGTTTTTTTGAGAGAAGGTCTCTCTAAATTGCTAAACGCTTCCTGCAGCCTCTCAAGTCAGTTGGATTACCAGTGTGTACTACACAACCAGTCCTAAACCAATTTTTATTATCTAGATAAGAAAATTGCTTGTACACTTAACTGAAGGCAGAGATGGCAAACACACAATGCATGTATATTTTCCACAATCCTCTCCAAGTATCGTTGCTGATCAACCACATTATTTTTTTGTGCTGAGCCCAGAGGTATCATCACTATTTTTGTTTGTAATGTTCCAGAAAGTTACTGCCAGTTATTCCAACATGACGTGCTATAAAAAGCCTTTTTGAATTCCTAGTGTAAGGATTTAGTCTATAAGATGAAAATTATATGGAAAATAATGCATATAATGCATATAATGTTGAAACTAGCTTTGAATTGTTTGTCATTCACGTGACTCAAATTTATCAATAAGAGTAGTGGCTAATGAGAAACCCTAGCAAAGCTGGAGTAACAGATACAGTGTTTATTCTCTTGTCAGATCATTAAATTAACAATTAATCTCTCTTCTTTTGTTTAAAGATTCTACCCTGTTTGCTGAACTTGGTTATTTCACAGACACTGATGATCTGCAGTTGGATGCAATAAATGAGACTTATGTAAGTGTTTGTTAGAGGAGGAATGATGAATAATGTGATGTTTGATTTTCACCCTAATTATTGCAAGAAGGTTTCAGGATAACTGGTTTAGGCTAATAATTTAAATTTAAATGATGTTCATGATCAAGTATGAAAGTAGTCATTTTGTAGTTAGTAAATAGGACAGTACAATTTCATTGATCTTGGTATGGGAAGACTTGTATTCTAAGCTTGGCTTTAGGTGTGGGTAACCTTGGAAAAGTCACTTAATGTCTCACTTCTTGTTTTTAGAAATACTTTACTGCATAAGGGAATTGGTGTGATATTAAGGGGTTTATGTGAGTCATGGACCCCGTCAAGTAGAACTTACCAACTTCTTTTTTAAAAGTTATATATTCTTACTGTAGAAAACTGAAAATTAGGTATATCCTTATTTTTTGCCTTTGATTATTTAGAAGTCTATGTAAAAGCTATGATAGTAATACCTTCAGTTCTCAAAAATTTCTTAAATTTTCTTTTTCCTCTTCTTGATGAGTACGTATGAAGTTGATTAGCCTATGAAATTTTTAACTTTGTCTTGTTCTGTATAATGAATGAGATGCTGCTGTACTTGGGAAGTAAATCAAGTGAGCACAGTAATTTATCAATCAGGTTGAATATCACTTTATTTATTTATTTTTTTGATACTGGTGATTAAACTCAGAGGTGCTTAACCAATAAGCCACATCCCCAGCCCTTTTTTATTTAGAGACAGGGTATTGCTGAGTTGCTTAGGGCTTTACTAAGTCACTGAGGCTGGCTTTGAACTCATGATCCTCCTGCCTCAGCCTCCTGAGCCACTGAGATTACAGGCATGTGCCACCATGCCTGGCTGAATATCACTATTTTTTAAGCTCTTATTAACATGAGTATAAAAATATATATGCTTACCCAGTAAATTTCAGATATATCTCAAAGAATGACTTAGAATTGTTTTACTATGAATCAAGAGAAGAGAAAGAAACTCATGTTATATTTTTAAAAATCAGCGTGTGGGATTTTAATGGTTTTGTTTACTCTTTGAGATATTATAGATTATGACCTGCTGATTAAATTGACTTTTCTTATTGGCTGGTGGACTAAGCAACTCTGTTTCTTTCATAACCTCTTGGTCCTGCCACGCATGGTGGTGTTCACCTATAATCCCTGCTACTCAGGAGGCAGGAGGTTTGCAAGTTGCAGGCCAGCCTGGGCAATTTAGGGAGACCCTGTCTCAAAATAAACGGGCTCAGTAATAGAGCACTTTTGGGTTAAATCTCTAGTACTGTAAACAAACAAACAAACCAAAAAACCCTTCTAGATACCGTTTCTTTTAAATATTATCAAGAAATGGTGTGTTAAATTTGAAAATTTCTGGGAAATATGATTCTGATTTTATAATTCACATTTTATTACATTATGGAAGTTGCTCAAAGTCAATTCCTTAATTTTTCCATTATAACATGAAGGAATTGGATTAGATAATTTCTTAGGGTCCTGGTATATCTTCCTTCTTTTACATGATGGAAGAATTTCCCTTGATAAGTCATAAGTGCTAATGTGTTTTATCTCACATGAAATGGGCCTGTTACATTTCCAACCAGATAGAATTCTTTTGTTGTAGAAGGTATTTGACTTTTTGGTTGAAGACTGATCAAGTCAGAACCATCTGTGAAGTCAGTTATACCAATCAATGAACATGTTTAAAAGGACTGCTAGCATGAGGGCCAGCAGCATTATTAAATTTACTAAGAAAGTGTAAGTATTTTTTGGTTGCTACAAGTCTGCTTAATTTTTTTTTAAAGCTCTGTCCCCGCTCCCTTTTTTGTTTTGAGTGGTGATCCTGGGGATTGAACCCCGGGCCTTGTGCATGCGAGGCAAGCACTCTACCAACTGAGCTAGATTCCCAGCCTAATTTTTTTTTGATATGTAAGTTCAAATAAGAGAAAAAAGTGAAAGGAAATTGATTTAATCAATTTGATTGATGGTTCTTTCATGACTTAAGTGTATTTTTTTTAATATTTATTTTTTAGTTTTAGGTGGACACAATATCTTTATTTTATTTTATTTTTTTTATTATTAGTTGTTCAAAACATTACAAAGCTCTTGACATATCATATCTCATACATTTGATTCAAGCGGATTATGAACTCCCATTTTTATCCTATATACATATTGCAGATTCACATCGGTTACACATCCACTTTTTTACTTACTGCCATACTAGTAGTGTATGTTGTATCCTGCTGCCTTTCCTATCCTCTACTATCCCCCCTCCCCTCCCCTTCCCTCCCCTCCCCTCTCCTCCCTTCCCATCTTCTCTCCCTACCCCATCTACTGTAATTCATTTCTCTCTCTTGTTTTTTTCCCCTTTCCCCTCACTTCCTCTTATATGTAATTTTGTATAACAATGAGGGTCTCCTTCCTTTACCACGCAATTTCCCTTCTCTCTCTCTTTCCCTCCCCCCTCCCGTCCCTGTTTAGTGGTGATCTTCTTCTCATGCTCTTCCTCTCTATTCAGTTCTTAGTTGCTTTCCTTATATCAAAGAAGACATTTGGCATTTATTTTTAAGGGATTGGCTAGCTTCACTTAGCATAATCTTCTCTAGTGCCATCCATTTCCCTGCAAATTCCATGATTTTGTCATTTTTTAGTGCAGAGTAATACTCCATTGTGTATAATGCCACATTTTTTTTATCCATTCATCTATTGAAGGGCATCTAGGTTGGTTCCACAGTCTAGCTATTGTGAATTGTGCTGCTGTGAACATTGTTGTAGCAGTGTCCCTATAGTACGCTCTTTTAAGATCTTTAGGGAATAGTCCAAGAAGGGGAATAGCTGGGTCAAATGGTGGTTCCATTCCCAGCTTTCCCAGGAATCTCCATACTGCTTTCCAAATTGGCCGCACCAATTTGCAGTCCCACCAGCAATGTACAAGTGTACCCTTTCCCCCACATCCTCGCCAGCACTTGTTGTTTGACTTCATAATGGCTGCCAATCTTACTGGAGTGAGATGGTATCTTAGGGTGGTTTTGATTTGCATTTCTCTGACTGCTAGAGATGGTGAGCATTTTTTCATGTACTTGTTGATTGATTGTATGTCATTGTATAAATCTTTCACCTCTTTTGTTAGGTTGATTCCCAAGTATTTTACTTTTTTTGAGGATATTGTGAATGGGGTGTTTTTCCTCATTTCCGTTTCAGAAGTTTTGTCGCCGATATACAGAAATGCCTTTGATTTATGCGTGTTGATTTTATATCCTGCCACTTTGCTGAATTCATTTATTAGTTCTAGTAGTTTTTTTGTAGACCCTTTTGGGTCTGTTAGATATAGTATCATATCATCCGCAAATAGTGATAATTTAAGTTCTTCTTTTCCTATTTTTACGCCTTTAATTTCTTTCGTCTGTCTAATTGCTCTGGCCAGTGTTTCGAGGACTATATTGAATAGAAGTGGTGATAGAGGGCATCCCTGTCTTGTTCCAGATTTTAGAGGGAATGCCTTCAATTTTTCTCCATTCAGAATGATGCTAGCCTGAGGCTTAGCATAGATAGCTTTTACAATGTTGAGGTAAGTTCCTTTTATCCCTAGTTTTTCTAGTGTTTTGAACATAAAGGGATGCTGTACTTTGTCGAATGCTTTTTCTGTGTCTATTGAGATGATCATATGGTTCTTATCTTTAAGTCTATTGATGTGGTGAATAACATTTATTGATTTCCGTATATTGAACCATCCTTGCATCCCAGGGATGAATCCTACTTGATCATGGTGCACAATTTTTTTGATGTGTTTTTGTATCCGATTTGCCAGAATTTTATTGAGGATTTTTGCATCTAGGTTCATTAGAGATATTGGTCTGTAGTTTTCTTTCTTTGAGGTGTCTTTGTCTGGTTTCGGAATCAGGGTGATGTTGGCCTCATAGAATGAATTTGGAAGGGCTCCCTCTTTTTCTATTTCCTGAAATAACTTGAAAAGTATTGGTTTTAATTCTTCTTTAAAGGTTTTGTAAAACTCCCTGTATACCCATCTGGTCCTGGGCTTTTCTTGGTTGGTAGTCCTTTGATTGCTTCTTCTATTTCATCCATTGATATTGGTCTGTTCAAATTGTGTGTATCCTCCTGATTCAGTCTGGGCAAATCATATGACTTAAGAAATTTATCGATGTCTTCACTATCTTCTATTTAATTGGAATATAGGGTTTCAAAATAATTTCTAATTGTCTTCTGTATTTCTGTAGCATTTGTTGTGATATTTCCTTTTTCATCCTGTATGTTAGTAATTTGAGTTCTCTCTCTTCTTCTCTTCGTTAGCATGGCTAAGGGTCTGTCGATCTTATTTATTTTTTCAAAGAACCAACTTTTAGTTTTGTCAATTTTTTTCAATAGTTTCTTTTGTTTCAATTTCGTTGATTTCCGCTGTGATTTTAATTATTTCTTGCCTTCTGCTATATTTGCTGTTGTTTTGTTCTTCCTTTTCTAGGGCTTTGAGATGAAGTGTGAGCTCATTTATTTGTTGTTTTTTTCTTTTTTTGAGGAATGACCTCCAGGCAATGAATTTCCCTCTTAAAACTGCTTTCATTGTGTCCCATAGATTCCGATATGTTGTGTCTGTATTTTCATTTGTCTCTAAGAATTTTTTGATTTCCTCCTTTATGTCTTCTGTAACCCATTGATCGTTCAGTAACATATTGTTCATTTCCATGAGATGTATGATTTTTCCTTCCTTCTTTTATCGTTGATTTCCAGTTTCATTCCATTATTATCAGATAAAATGCATGGTATTATCTCCACCCCTTTATATTTGCTGAGGGTTGCCCTATGGCATAATATATGGTCTATTTTTGAGAAGGATCCATGTGGTACCGAGAAAAAAGTATATCCACTTGATGATGGTTGATATATTCTATATATGTCAGTTAAGTCTAGGTTATTGAGTGTGATATTGAGTTCTATAGTTTCTTTATTCAACTTTTGTTTGGAGAATCTGTCCAATGGTGAGAGAGGAGTGTTGAAGTCACCCATAATTATTGTGTTGTGGTCTATTTGATTTTTGAACTTGAGGAGAGTTTGTTTTATGAATGTCGCAGCACCATTATTTGGTGCATAAATATTGATAATTGTTATGTCTTGTTGGTAAATGGTTCCTTTTAACAATATATAATGTCCTTCCTTATCTCTTTTGATTAACTTAGTCTTGAAGTTGATTTTATTTGATATGAGGATGGCCACCCCTGCTTGCTTACTAGGACCGTGTGCGTGGTATGTTTTTTCCCAACCTTTCATCTTCAGCCTGTGTATGTCTTTTCCAATCAGATGTCTCTTGGAGGCAGCATATTGTTGGATTTGTTTTTTTAATCCATGTTACCAGCCTATGTCACTTTATTGGTGAGTTTAAGCCATTTACGTTTAGAGTTACTATTGATATATGATTTGTACTTCCAGCCATGTTTGATTATTTATCTTTTTTTTTTTTTTAATTTGGTTTGTTTCTCCATGATTAGCTTTCCCCCTGCTCTCTGGCTTACTGAGGTACTTCCCACTGTTGGTTTTGGTTATTGTTTTTCATTTCTTCCTCGTGTAGTGTTTTGCTCAAGATGCTTTGCAATGCTGGTTTTCTGGCTGCAAAAAATTCTTTTTTAACTTTTGTTTATCATGAAAGATTTTTATTTCGTTGTCATTCCTGAAGCTTAATTTTGCTGGATACAGAATTCTTGGTTGGCATCCACTGTCTTTCAGAGTTTGAAATACGTTGTTCCAGGATCTTCTCGCTTTCAGTGTCTGTGATGAAAAATCCGTTGTTAACCTTATTGGTTTACCCCTGAATGTAATCTGCCTCCTTTCTCTTGTAGCTTTTAATATTTTCTCTTTGTTCTGTATATTGGATATCTTCATAACAATGTGTCTTGGCGTTGGTCTACTGTGATTTTGTATGTTTTGTGTCCTGTATGCATCTACAATTTGTACATCCATTTCCTTTTTTATGTCTGGAAAGTTTTCTATAATTATTTCATTCAACAGGTTGTTCATTCCCTTGGTTTTAACCTCTATACCTTCCTCTATCCCGATGACTCTTAAGTTTGTTTTTTTTATGTTATCCCATATCTCTTGGATGTTTTTCTCGTGATTTTTTACCAGCCTTCCTGAGTTGGCTAGACTCTTTTCAAGATGATCTATTTTGTCTTCATTATCTGATGTTCTGGCTTCTACTTGCTCCACTCTGTTAGTTATACTCTCATTTGAGTTTTTAATTTGGTTTATAGTTTCCTTCATTTCTAAAATTATTGTTTGATTTTTTTAATAATCTCTATCTCCTGATAAAGATGTTTATTTGCTTCTTTTATTTGCTTGTGTATTTCATTTTCAATGAGTTCTTTCATTGTTTGAATTTGCTGTCTCATATCCTCTTTAAGATTCCATTCCATCTGTCTAAGGTATTCTTTGAGTTCTTTATTTGACCATTTTTCTGATGCCTCTAGGTCCTCCTGTATATTTAGGCTGTTCTGCATTGTTTGTACTCCTTTTCTTCCTTGCTTTTTCATGCTGCTTATGTTATTTCTTGCTCTGTTTGACTGCTGAGTTACTGTTTACTCCTATAAATTTATTTGGTTTTGTGTGTCTCTGGGGTGACTCTTTTGTGATGGAAGACTATGACTAGACATGATGAGTTTTGTTGCACTTTAGTGTAGATTCATTTGTTTCCTAAACTGTGTACGGATTCTGATGGCATATAACGGTCTGCGGTTTGGTCTTGGGACTTATATTTAGGTCGAATGATGTGGTGGTATTGAGGTTGGTATCTCTTGGCAACCTTGGAAGGTTGCTCTACTGACGAGGGATATTAACAGGAGGATGGTCTGGAGTACTTGGGGGAAGTTAAGGTCTTGGTAGCACTACATAACGTCTCGGAACATTGACCTATACATATTTAGTAAATTACACATAAACAGCGTCGTATTGCTTGGGAGGAAAGGTATTAGAAGGGAAGGGAAGAAGTCACTAAAGAGAATGAGAGTAAACAGATAGAATTCAAGGAAAGGGGAATAAGGAAGTTGAAAAGAAATGAAAAGACAAAAGAAAAAAATAGAAAATAAAAAATTAAAAAAAAAACTCAAAAAAAGTGAAAATAAAAAATAAAAAAATACCAAAAATATTTTAAAAAATTAAAATTTAAAAAATTCAGTCTTAGAGTTCAATTAACTTCTCTTCCAGTAGGTGGAGCTGTGCCCACCGGGCCAGGCTTCTCCTCTCAGTGCGCCGGAACCAATCACTGTGCAGCAGCTCCTCCTCCCCGACTGGGCGGGTCTCCACTCCTGAGTGCCTCTGGCCGTTTCTTGTGTCTAGTCACCTCGCCACTGGCCCCATTCACAGGTGACGCTCACCACAAGGTGACGCTCACCACAATACTGGTTACGCGCCAGGTCTGCTGCTCACGGGAGCCCTGTTTTCTTGAACAACTGGGCACACTCTCCCTGCTTGCCAAACCCTCAGATCCTAAGGTTGTGGAGCTTGGGGCTGAGAGCCCTCGGCGTATTTGCTTGCCCTCCGGTAGCCACGCCCCCGGGAGCTGGTGCAAGAGACCTCAGTTGTCTGTGCTGGTGGGAGCGGTAGCCAGGGGGGTCCCACACCGCGGGTCCTGTGCCACTCCTGAATCCCTCGGTCTGACTATCGCGCTCACGGGAGAGCTGGGAGGGGTCCTTGAGGTTTCCCCGCTGTGTGGAGGGGGGGGCTAGGGGGTTACACACCTGCCGCCGCTGGTTTCAATGAAGTTATCTCCTCCACCGCATTCTGGTGACGTCAGTTCTCTGCCATGTTGGTATCCCATGCGAATGGCAGCATTTCGTTCCCTTTGCCAGGCGACCAAAGCAACGGGTGGGTCCTGACAGGCCCTCCGAAGCCCCGTCTCAATCCTGTGGCCATTGCCTATGAAGGCTTGGTTGGTATTTACCTCCACAGGATTCGGCGGACAAGCAGTTTCCACAGGTTCGTTTAGCACTGAGCCAGAGCAGTTTGTCTGGGAGAGGCAGGCGAATGGGAGCCTGAATTCGGCCATTACGGGCTTGTTGTGTGTTCTGAGAGGAGCAGGCTATTCGCCCCAGATCCACGTTAGCTCAGCAATGCCTAGTGATCTTGAGCAAACAGCATTTAGATGATTTAAGACTCCCTATGCCCGCGCAGCTGGAGAGGTCAGAGACTTGATATCTCTGTGCCTGCCGCCATGTTGGATCTCCTTTATTTTATTTTTATGTTGGTGCTGACAGTTGAACCCAGTGCCTCATGCATGCTAGGCGAGCGTGCTACCACTTGAGCCACATCCCCAGCCCCTAAGTATTTTTTTTTAATGTGAATTTTCACATATTTTCTTTATGAACCTTGTATCAATATTTACTCAGTAAAGAGCAGTCTGATTATAAAAAAAGTTCGTATTCTCTCCTTATGTTACTTTCCCAATAAAAATAAACCATATAATAGATATTTTGCAATAATAATACTGTTCGAGAAATTAACAAATGTTTGTTAACAATTATTAGATGAATTTTTACTTTTCGTCTATAGCTTACTTTCTCTGTTGTAGCTGTTTTATCATCTATTGTTTGCCTTTTGACTTTATTACATTGTTTACTTTTTTATTGTTTGTTTTTCGTTATACCTGACAGTAGAATCCATTTTGACATAATTATAAAAGTTTGGAATATATCTTGTTCTAATTCAGACCCCAGTACCTCTCTTTCCTCTTCTCTCTCCCAATCTCTTTCTCCCTTCTATTGATCTTTCTGCCATTTATCCATAGTTTTTTAAAATTAATTTCTTGTGGCTGTGCACAATGGTGAGATTCACTGTAGTATATTCATATATGTACATATGAAAGTTATGTCTGATTCATTTACTGTCTTTTCTTTTCCTATCTTCCCTCCTTTCCCTTTGTTCCCCTTTGACTTCTCCACTGAACTTCTGTCCCCCACCACCATTTTGCTGTTGTCTCTTATGCCAAACACTGTAAAATAGACTGTTTGGTACTGTCTTGATCTCAAATTCATGCGAGGATTCTGAAATCATGTCAGTTTTCATTTTTATATACACTAGAAGGTGATCAACCAGATAATCCATAAAAATCATTATTTTTAAGTAAAAAAAAATTAACACCTAAATGAAAAGAAACAGAGGGATCCCCTTTAAGAGGTTTGTTTACTCCTCTTTGAAAGTTTTATCTCCTAAGACTAAAAAATATTTTTTAATTCATAAAATTTTAGAAATTTGAAAAGCACAGAACAGTAGTAAAAGATAGAATTACCCTGTGGTAAGTTACTCTCTTTATGATTCTTCTGTGTTTTTTTGGTATATGTGTATTCTTTCCTTTGTATATAGAGATGATATGAGGAACAAGCCCTTTGTTTGGACTTGTTTTCCTTAATGCAATGGGAAAACCTATTTTGTTGGAGCTCCCTTATGACAAAAGACACATTTTATGACTCTTTTAATGGTCTGTTCCCACAGAAAAGAATAAATCCAGCTAAAGCTTTTTGGAATTGGTACCTCCTTTCTAATTTATTACTGTGTTTTAAATAACTTAATTGGTTTATCTTTAGACTCTCTAAGATGTAGTCTCAAGATGAACCAGTTGACTTGGAAAATTCTTTTTGGCTAGGTTTGGTAATAGCAATTATATTATTTATGGCAAATTGTGTTTGATAGTTTGATTTCAAGTTGTGTTTCTTTTATTATAATATTCTTTTACTGATTTGAAACCTACAGGAAAATAACTTCGATCATCTTGATTTTGATTTGGATTTGATGCCTTGGGAATCAGACATTTGGACCATCAACAACCAATTCTGTACTGGTAATAATGTGCTTTGTTGATAAAAACGTTAACTAGACCATTTATTTTATAGTTTGGTAATACTTGAAATTAGGTGGGTTACTTTGGTGGGGTAAAAGATTTCAGGAAGCATGTATTCCTACTTCTGATATGACAATGTATAAATGAATTTCTTGCCAAAATGAATATAAAGAATTTCATAATAATGTTTCAGTAGAATAATGAATAAATAATTCATATTAGAAATAGAAATATTGATTCAAATTATGAATAATAAATATCTCTATAAGAGATTAACCCATTTAGGAACCATACAGGACTTAGGGAATCAAAGAGAAGAGGTTGGGGTTATCAGAACCTAGGAATTTGTTGGGGGAATCTCATGTAATTGGTGTACATACCTCTAAGAAGATTGTACCACTTGGCTGATGTTAACATCTTTAAGGGAGCTCAATGAGGTAGGGTTCAGTGTGCTGGAACCTGGAGCAGACTGCCAATGATGGAGTAAAGCTCACAGGAAAATAAAGAAATATTTTCTGCTACCTTCTAGCACCTATCCAGTATCCTCTGTTAACTGGAACTAAAAGGAAGCCAACTGGGAAATATATAATAATTTGCATTACAGATTATAGGAGGTAGACTCAGAGTGGAGAGACAATGGATAAATAACCAGCACATTACTGCATCTAAATTCTTCCTTAGCCCCTTATCCTTCCTATTTCCCTTCCTTTTATGTATGTATTTATCTTGCTCAATGCCTGTCTTCCCTTATAGAATATGGGAGACACAAAGTCAGTGTTCTGGTTGCTGTTGTATAGTGAACTACTCTAAATCTGAGCAGTTTAAAAACTGTTTTATTAAGTTCCCAGAGTCTATGGGTCAGGAATTTGGCTTCATATATACTAGGCAAGTACTCTACCACTGAGCTATATCCATAGTTCTTTTTAAAATTTTATTTTGAAACAGGGTCTTGCTAAATTGCTGAGGCTAGCCTCAAACTTGCCATCCACCTGTCTCAAGCTTCCAAGTAGCTGGTGTGAACCCCTGTGCTCAGCCTAGACTCTGCTTCTTGCTAGGAAAGTGACAAAATCACATTATAGAGGGTCATGAGGGACAGTAGGTATTTTGTGGCTTTGGAAAACACTGTCTGTCATCCCCGATTCTGTGGTATCTTTGGCCCTTTGGAATATTGCCTGGGCTGTAGTTGCTCAGTAAATTTTTTATAAGGTAAATTAATAGTTCAAGAGATATTTTTTGTGAGTTTTAATTGTTTTGTCAAAATACTTTTAAAAATGATTCTTTCCTTTTTCTTGGGTTTAAAAAATTGGGGAAATGGATTTCATTTTTTGAACATGGTATAACATCCAAAAGATACAAAAGTTTATACAGAAGAAAAATGTCTCCTTCTGCACTTATTTCTCAGCCAACCAGTTCTGCACCCCAGAGACAACAACCATGGTCATCAGTTTCTTCTTTACTCTTTCAAAGGATACAGATGCAGTGTATACATTTACACATACACAACTTATTATATGATTGGAGGCTTACTACTATGCCATTTTCTGCATCTTGCATTTTCATTTAATAATATATTCTGGTGACCTTAACTTCCATATATGATTGATTTAAAAACATTTTTTTTAGTAGTCAATGGACCATTATTTTATTTATTTAAATGTGATGCTGAGAATCGAACCCAGTGCTTCGCACATGCTAGGCAAGTGCTCTACCACTGATCCACAACCCCAGCCCCATATGATTGAATTTTGAAAGTAGATTTTACCTTTTTTTCTCATTGATTTTATTCTGAGTTTGTATTGTCCAGTGAGAAAAAAAATCACTTCATATTTTTCAGTTAAAGATATTAAGACAGAACCTCAGCCACTTTCTCCAGCTTCCTCAAGTTGTTCAGTCTCATCTCCTCAGTCAGTGGACTCTTGTTCTTCAACTCAGCATGTTCCGGTAAGTAGCCAATCTTTTACATGATTTGGGTTATAATGTTATTTGGAAAATATATGCATCAAGTGGGAGGGGGCAGTTTAACATTTACTAAGTGCTAACGAGGAGCCTTATGTTTCCTTAGGAAAGACCTTTTGGGAGCTAGAAAGTTGTAAGTCTTTATGTTCTTGCCTCCATAATTTCATTGAGTTTTACCAGTATTTTTTTTGTTTGTTTACTTCTTGTATCCCTCTCTACTCCCTGTTAGGATATGTATTCTTTAGGATATGGAAGAACATAAGATTGTCAGACTTTTATAGGTACTTGGTCATAGAACCTAGAATTATCTCTTTAGTTTAGGAATGCCTAACACTATCTTTTGAATGGGCTAAGGTTTTTACAAAAGTCCTGTAGCTCCTATTGCTTTTGTTCTCCCTCAAGATAAAAGCCATGATGTCAAGAAAAGGAAGTACCTGATTTTGGTAATGGGAAAAGAGAAGATACAAGAAGAAGAATCGAGTTAACACTTCAGTATATTTTCTTTGCTTTAAATTGAGGCATCTTTATTTTGGTAGGCTCTGTATTTCTTCAACTACTAAATTCTGATGATTCTATCTACCTTATGACTTCAGGATTCTTTTTTGCTCCTACCAGGCTTTCGTCATCTTATCTGGATTAAGTCAATAGGATCTTAACTGGTACTCTTTCTCCCAAACTCCTGAACCTTTCTTAGCAGAGTAATAATCCTCAAAGAGAAATCCTTCAAAAGCACAAACTTGACCATGTCATTCCTTTGCTGTAAAACCTTTTAACAGCTTCCCAACCCTTACAGGATGAAATTCAGATTCCTGGTGTGTTAGGGCCTCTATTATCTGACC
Source organism: Marmota flaviventris (assembly GCF_047511675.1). Taxonomy (NCBI): domain Eukaryota; kingdom Metazoa; phylum Chordata; class Mammalia; order Rodentia; family Sciuridae; genus Marmota; species Marmota flaviventris. The sequence continues at coordinate 112,797,761 of NC_092507.1, read as the reverse complement.
CATGGTTAGCTTTCCAGTCTTCTTTCTTACTGTCTCTCCTGCTTTCACGCTGATCTTACTTAAACCCTGGAAGAATTCCTGCCTGAAAGCGTCAGTGTGTTCCATTCATTCACCAGCTGTTCTAGGAGCTGTCTCTGACACTGGCAGTGAATAAGAATAGTGAGATCTCTGCTATTTCAGTTTTAGATTTCTGCCCATTCTTTTTCTTCTCCACAAAATAGCCCTATTTTTGTTCTTTCAGAAAAGTCATCCTTTAAGACCCACTTCAAAAATTACTTAGTGTCTGAAAGTTTCCTTTGATTGCCACTATTAGAAGGAAGTACTCTATGGTTCCGTAATTTCTCCAAATGATTTAATATTTAAAAAATGTAATTTGCTTTTGGAGTCAGAAATACATAATATTGTATATTCATAAAAGTCTGTTTGTTGGTTTTGTCTTTTCTGTCCTTTCTTACATAACAGCATGTTGTATACCCTGTTATTTGTTTTTAACTTTATTTCTGTTATGTGTTTTCCTTAGGTGTGCTTTAAAAAAAAAAAAACAAAAAACCCCCATGTTTTTAGTTGTTGATGGACCTTTATTTTGTTTGTTTATTTTTATGTGGTACTGAGGATCAAACCCAGTGCCTCACACATGCTAGTTAAGGTAAGCGCACTACGAATGAGCTACAATTCCAGCCCCTAGGTGTACTTTTTTGATAGACAAGTTATTGATTGGCCTATTGACTTTTCCTTTCCTTTCTATGTGATATTCCTTTTTTTTTTTTTGTGAGATAGAGTCTTTCTAAGATGTCCTGGCTGGCCTTGAACTCCTGGGTTTCAACTGATCTTCTGGCATAAACCTTGAGTAACAGACTACAGGTGCATGCCACTGGGTTTGGCCTTTATTGTTCCCTCCTTCCCAACTCAAAACAGGGTTTTCACCACTTAGGTTATATAAGAATTCATTAGTTTTTTATTCTTGTTTTCTTGCTTATATTGATTTTTTTGTTTGGAATAATCTCAGATTTACAGAAATGTTGCAAGTACATTAGACGATTTTTTCACTAAACTATTTAAGAGTAAGTTGCCAGTCTGATGCCCTGTCTCCCCAAATACTTTAATGTCTCCTTCCTATAAGCCAAAATATTTTTTATATCGCAACAATGTAGCATCAAAATCAGGAAATAAACATTGATACATTACTATCTAATCTTCAGCTCCTATTTAAAGTGTATCAGTTGTCCCAGTGATGTCCTTTAGACCAGCAAAAGGATCCAGTTTGGAGTCATATTGGATTGTCTTGTCTTTTTAATTTCCTTCAGTCTGAAATAGTTATTCATTCTTCATTGACTTTCATGACCTTGTCTCTTTTGGAGATCATAGGTTATATATATTTTGTAGAGTATCCCTCAGTTAGATTTGTTTGATATTTGCTAAGGGCTGGATTCAGGTTTTGTATCCATGGCAAGAATGTTGCAGAAGTGATGCTAGGTTCATTTCATTTACTTTTTGTTTTTATTCCAGTATTGGGGATTGAATCCAGAGGTGCTTTACCATTAAGCTATAATCCAGGCCGGGCTTGGTGGTGCATACCTGTAATTACAGCAGCTCAGGAGGCTGAGGCAGGAGGATCCCGAGTTCAAAGCCATCCTCAGCATTGGCGAGGTGCTAAGCAACTCAATGAGACCCTGTCTCTAAATAAGATACAAGATAGGGGGCTGGGAATGTGGCTCAGTGGTTGAGTGCCCCTGAGTTCAATGCCTGATACCAAAAAAAAAAAGAAAGAAAAAAAAAAGCTATAATACGTCTAGTGGTTTACAATGAGGCCAGCCTAGGCAACTTAGTGAGACCTTCTCTCAAGATAAAAAAATAAATAAAAAGGGCTCGGGATATAGCTTAGTGGTAGAGTACCAGGGGTTTAAAAAAAAAAAAAGTTTATTCTGGTATCATTTATTAAAAATTTATTTTTCTCACTGATTTCAATTTTATTCCCATATTTTAAATTTACATAAATGGTACTATTTAGACCTATTTCTACTATTTATTTTTAAAAATTAGCACTATGTTAATATTAATTCATAATATTAATTATCTATATATCAAATCTGTTGCATCTAACTTTGCACATTTCAAGTATATGTTTACTGCATTTTACGTACATCACAATACATATTGTCACACTTGTGGGCCAGTGTGAGAATTCCTTTGGGATGTATGCCCAAGAGTAGAGTTGTTGGATGGTAGGATGTATAGATATTTAATTTGACATGTGCTTCCTTCCATATGGCTCTACAAGGTCATTGTAGTACCCTGCAGGCCAGTCAGCAGTGCTTGAGTATCCCTGTAACTTCTCTGATAATGCTTGACATTGTCTGATTTTCTAATTTTTGTCAGATGTTGAACCTTTTTTTAATTTGCATTTCTTGGATTACTAATCATTTTCGACATTTATTTACATTCTCGTTAGCGTTGGACTTCTGCTATAAATTGTTTATTCCTGTTCTTTGATATTTTTTCTGTTGTTGTCTTTTTCTTGTTTATTTGAAAGAATTCCTTGTATATTAATATATTAAGCTCTTATTAGGCTTAATATCTTTTTCACTTTCTATTATTTATCACCTTTGTAGTCTTAAGAAATTCTTAATTTTCTTTTCTTTGTGATATTAGGGATTGAACTCAGGGACACTCAACCACTGAGCTCCATCTCTGGTTCTTTTTATTTTGAGACAGGGTCTTGCTAAATTGCCCAGGCTAGACTTGAATTTATAATCCTCTTGCCTCAGCCTCTGGAGTTGTTGGGATTATAGGCCTATGCTACAGTGCACTCAGGGGCACACTCAACCATTGAGCCACATCCCCAGTCCTATTTTGTATTTTATTTAGAGACAGGGTCTTACTGAGTTGCTTAGTGCCTTGCTAAGTTGCTTAGGCTGGCTTTGAACTTGGAATTCTTCTGCCTCATCCTCTTGAGCCACTGGGATTGCAGACATGTGCCACCGGGCCTAGCTTATTTCTTTAATATAAGGGGATGGCATAGACATATTCCACATTTAAAAAAAATTTTTTTTTTAGTTGTATATGGACACAATATCTTTATTTATTTATTTATTTATTTGTTTTTATGTGGTGTTGAGGATGGAACCCAGGGCCTCACACATGCAAGGCAAACACTCTACCACTGAGCTACAACCCCAGCCCCATACTCCACATTTTGAGTTAGTTTTCCTTTGGTATTGATTGATAATGTTGACTTATCCACAGTCACTTAGTATTTAGCATGTAGTTTCTAGTATATCACTTCTTTGCCTTTGAAGAATTTTTCTATTTATATATGGATGTCGCCTCTCTTATTAAGCAAATTTATGCTTAAGGATTATACTCTTCTGCATTAAATTGTTTGTTTTTATTTTGCTGCAGGAGGAGTTGGATTTGTCTTCTAGTTCCCAGATGTCTCCCCTTTCCTTATATGGTGAAAATTGTAATAGTCCTTCCTCAGCAGAGCCACTAAGAGAAGATAAGCCTATCATTGGTGCTAGGAGCAAAACTGGTATTACTCTATCTCCTAATTTCTCTATATATATTTCCAAGTGAGCTTAGGTTCATTTCTTTCTTTTTCTTTTTGGTACCGGGGATTGAACCCATGGGTGCTTAACCACTGAGCCGCATCTCAAGCCCCCCGTTTTTTTAAATTTTGAGTCTGGAACTTGCCAAATTGTTTAGGGCCTCACAAAATTGCTGAGGCTAGCCTTGAATTTGTGGTCTTCCTGCCTCAGCCTCCCATGTTGCTGGGATTACAGGTGTGTGCTACCATACTTGGCATTAGTTTACATTTCTTAAAAGAAAATGTTGGATTAAGCATGTTTATTAAACTGGCTTGTTGTTTTTAAATTATTACACCTATGTTATTTGTTATATATGATTACTGCAGAGAAGAAAGGGAAGAAATAATCTCCTTTGATTATCTCTTTAAGTTTTTAAGTACCAGGCATTGAATCCAGGGGTGCTAACCACTGAGAAACATCCCCAGCCCTTTTTCTTTAAATTTTGACACAGGACCTCTCTCAGTTACTTAGGCCTTGCTAAGTTGTGGAGGCTGGCTTTGAACTTGAGGTCCTCCTGCTTCAGCCTCCAGAGGTGTGCACTAGCACACCTGGATGATTATCTCCCTTTCTTTTTTTTTTTTTTTTTGTGTGTGTGGTACTGGGGATTAAACTCAGGGGCAGTTGGCCACTGAGCCACATCCCTAGCCCTATTTTATATTTTATTTAGAAACAGGGTCTCACTGAGTTGCTTAGTGCCTTGTTTTGGTTGAGGCTGGCTTTGAACTTTCAATCCTCTTGCCTTGCTCAGCCTCTTGAGCCACTGGGATTACAGACATGGGCCACTGCACCTGGCTGATAATATCTTTGTAGGTGAAAAAACTTTAAAATAGACTTTGACTTAATCATCTTCAGGAGAGTTTTTAGTTTTGATTAAAGATACTGAATGTGAGGGTCATTTTATCACAACATTTATTAACTTATTCATCTCTAAGCTTTATTCAGTGATTTCAGCTATTCTCCTTTACTGTTCCTTCTCAAAACTACAGTTTGGTCAAAAAGGAGGATATCAGATTAAGGAATTTTCTTTGGTCTTCTCAGGTACATGGTAGGTATGCTTAAACTCCAATGCAAGATAGTTACTCAGAAGTCAAGATAATGTATAAAGTGTTTAAATAAAATCTGTTTTCTAGGACTTGCTCAATTGCCTTAGATTGATTTGTGGTTTGTTTTTTCTCCAGAAAATGGACTGACTCCAAAGAAAAAAATTCAGATGGGTTCAAAGCCTTCAGTTCAGCCCAAACCTTTATTACTTCCGGCAGCACCCAAGACTCAAACAAACTCCAGTGTTCCAGCAAAAACCATCATTATTCAGACACTACCAACACTTATGCCATTGGCAAAGCAGCAACCAATTATTAGTATACAGCCTGCACCCACTAAAGGTACTATTGTGGAAATTGAGGCTGTATATGTTTATTTGGAAGATAGTACAAAGATTTTGTCACTTTTTAAATATATAAATAATTCAGGTTATAATTACTGAACATGTGTGGTGTGTCAGGAATTGTCCTTGCTTCTGACGATGTTGCAGAGATGACTAATATGTGGTTTTTGTCCTAACAGAGAGAGCTCTTCAGATCAATTATATCCAGTACTTCTTTTTTCTTACAGTTTTAATTGATACCTGTTTTCAAGGCTTTTTTGTTTTTTTTCTTTTTCCTTAGTATTAGGTTTAAACCCAGGGGTGCTTATCCCTAGCCTTTTTGATTTTATTTTGAGACAGATATTTTGCTAAGTTGCTCAGGCTGGCCTTAAATTCCCAAATCTCCTTCCTTCCTCCTAAGTAGCTGAGATAATAGTTGTTTGCATCCATGGCTGCTTAAAGTGTTTGGTTTTATATAACCACTTGAAATGTAGGAGTTAAGATAAAAGATTGCCATTTTATTCTGAAAATTTGTGGCCGTGGGTTTTTTTTTTTTTGGTTTTGTTTTGTTTTAAGGAGTGATCGGTATTTAAAGTAATATATTCTATTTTTGGTCATATAGGTATGTTTCAGCGTAGAGTCTGGTTCTTTATCTCTGGGGAGACTGAATGGTTTAGTAAACAGGGCATTAGGAAGAAACCTAAATTCTCTTCAACTAGCTAAGAATTTGTATTTCTGTATTTTATCCACCAGATGGCCTCACATACTTGGGATTCTACAAAAATTTTAGGTTGACACTGAAAGAAGTTCAATGAGGATTTGGTGCTACTCACATATGGGAATCACTTGCTTATGGCAATCTTTTAGGCAGCTTAGTTATATATTGATATGTATATGTATGAATATGAGAAAGTTTGTATAACATTATTTTCTCTGGATTTAACTTCTTGGCACCAAGTAGTAGTAGGTGTTACTGAGTATGAGTTGTAAATAAACATCAATGTAACGTTTGCCTTCATGGTTGTATTTATAGTTGTTAGCTCATTTTTTTGAAGCTTAATTTTAATAAAGGCAAGGTAATGTATTTGAGCTCCACTGTTAGCTTTCTTCTATTACATGGTCATAGATAATTAGACACTGATAGAAAGAAAGGAACTAAACAGAATAGATGGATTCTACCAAAAAACAAAATGAAACAAAACAAAAATAACTGAAATGCCTGCCATCTCAGTACAGAGTCAAATTTTTTTTTCATATGAAAAATAGTAATCTTATAGAATAGATATTCTTGTGATCTATAACTGGGTGTTAATGTTCATAAACTCCTTGAAATAAAGTGAAAGATTTATTATATGCTTATAATATGGGTTTTTAAAGAGATAGTCTCAAAAGCTTTCATTAGAATCTCAAAAGGATCTGTGTCTTTCCAAAGACTAAGAATTTTAAACTCACAAAGAACCTCATTATCGTTCCCATAAGCTATTAGAGCACATCTATAAAAAGTAAAAGTCTGGCATTAATATGACAGTGTGTAAAGAATGGGATATTCCTAAGAGTTTGTTCTTGGACCATTGAATATGTTTAAGTGATAGAAGATCTTACCTATACCAGGAAGACAGGTTGTTCTTTTCTGAACAGTTTCTTAGTTCTAGAAACTGGAACCACGCATTATTTAGAATTTCAATGATTTCCCATGATCTGAAGATTATTTTTTGTAACCATGTGTTAATAGGAGGCACTGAACCTTGTTTGTTTTTGTAATACAGTATAGAGAGGTGATATTATTATTTTACAGATTAAATATATATCTTTCATTTATTTGAGAATGGGAAGGGAGGAAGAAGAAATGTAGGTAAGGAATTTTATAGTTTATCAGTTTCTGCATTAATAGATTTTACCATTGAAAAACAAGACATAATTCCCATATGGCTAAATCCTAATTCTCTAGTGTGGAATGTAAAACCTTTCACAGTTTCTCTTCTGTTTAGTTTTCTAACTTTACATTATTAATATTATTTTAATTTATTTATTAGTTGTAGATGGACATAATACCTTTATTTTATTTATTTATTTTCATTGGTGCTGAGGATCGAACCCAGGGTCTTGCATGTGCTAGGTGAGCGCTCTACCGCTGAGCCACAACCCAGCCCCTCTAACTTTACATTATAATATTACATTATAATATTACTTTTTTCTACAAGCCCCTTCTTGTGACTCTCATAATCAGTCATTGTCCCTTGAATTCTCTTGGTTTTCCTAGTACGTTTTTTTTTTTTTTTTGGCTCACACTATTCTATCAACCTGGTACATTTTTTTGCTTCTAAGTTCTGCACATGTCCTTTAAGATTAATTTGAGTAGTGTGGGCAAAAATACGAAAGTCTGGAATGTAATGAAAATGGACAGCTAGGGCTGGGATGTTGCTCAGTGAAAGAACACTTCTCTAGCATGCATGAGGCCCTAGGTTCAATCCCTAGAACTGAAGTGGGGCAGGGATGACAACCAGGATGGAGAATAGATATGTTAAAAGTATAGAATTGTGGGGCTGGGGATTGGCTCAAGCGGTAACACGCTCGCCTGGCATGCACGGGGCGCTGGGTTCGATCCTCAGCACCACATAAAAATAAAATAAAAAAAGATGTTGTGCCCACTGAAAACTAAAAAATAAATATTAAAAAATTATCTCTCTCTCTCTCTCTCTAAAAAAAAAAATGTAGAATTGTAGGCCCTGGTAACTGGATGGTATGGAGGGTGGATGAAGGATAGAGAGGAAGATCTACAGTGTCTTCTGTATTTCTGTCTTGGGCTTTTTGGGTAGGTGATATTGCAATTCATTAAACAGGATGGAAGTAAGATTATTTTTTTGAAGAAGAAGTGAAGCTGAAATTTGAGCCAGGTGGTTTGGTCTGTGTAATTAATCATTATATTGCTGCTAAAAGAATGAGATGTGTTCTTGTTCTCATGAATTCCCTACCCTTGAGGAGTTAAATTTACATAAACAAGTAACAGTTACTTTGAGAACTAGTGAATTAATAATATATGCAGTGTTCTTTAGAGAAACTGTTATTCTGAAAAGGTGTTAGTATACATAATATTTTAAGCTCTTACTATGTGCCAGACACTCTTCTAAGTGCTTAAGTACATTATCTTGAGGATAGATGTATTTCCATTTTATAGGGGAGATAACTGGCACAAATTGTTTACCCAAAGTCACACAGGTATTCTATTTTAGGCAGAATAGGTATTTGATAAATGTTTGATACATGGTTTGCAATCTGTGAAGAAAGTTGAAAAGGAAGAAGTGACTATCAAAATCAGTGAGTCATACATTGTCAGAAGTCTCCAGCATCAAATCCAGCTGACTTTCATTAAGAGGATTTGCATGTAATGCCAAGGAGGATTTTGAGCATGCTAAAATGGATAAACAGTTTTTTTGGTATGTCCTTTTTATCTGTTTCCACACTAGGAACAGTAGTAATTATGTTCCACTGCTATTAAAAGTCCCAGTCCTTTGCATTGTAGTTTGTGGTCTGGTCAGCATTTAGCAAGTCACCATGAGAATTTTTTGTTCTTGAACACATTTTAGTAGAAATTTATTTCCTTTCATTCTTTCCTGAATGGGAACATGCCTGGAATATATAGGGGGTCCTTGTCCTAGTTGCTGGATAACTTGAGAATAGTTGAAACTTCTATGACTAAAGGACTTGATGTACCACGTGGCAAAAAAAGGAGCCCTGGTAGAACTTGAGCCACATTTGTTGCACAGACGTTGCCTTGAGAATCCTCCATCTCTTTCTCTCCAAGTTGCAGTTCTCTCAATAAGGAGATGGTGATAACTAGACAGAAGACAGGATAAACTTGGATTATTTTTCTTAATTAATTTTTTTTGAGAGAGAGAGAGAGAGAGAATTTAATATTTATTTTTTAGTTTTCGGCGGACACAACATCTTTATTTGTATGTGGTGCTGAGGATTGAACCCAGCGCCGCACATATGCCAGGCGAGCGTGCTACTGCTTGAGCCACAACCCCAGCCCTCTTAATTAATTTTAAGCAATATTACAGCTGCCTGCATGCATTATCTGCCAATCCTTTAAATCTATAACTGAAGTTAGAAGTCTGATGATTTCTTTGAAAAAACTTAATTCTGTTTCCCTTGTCCTCTCTTCTTGGGAGTAGTCCCAAAGTTTTGGGCAGGCATTTTTTTTTTTAATCATAATTTTTAAACTAAGAGGATATGGAACATTACATCACTTCTCAAAATATTGGTTTAAGTCAGTGGTTTTCAATCTGTGAACTATAGATCCTGGAGTATGGGTCAGAGGGTTGGTAGCCTTGTGACATTTTGCAAGACATCCTCAAATCCACATCTGTAGCAAGAATTTTCTGTAGATTTTAATTGTAATTTCTTACTAAGTATTACTAAAAACCTAATCCTTGGTCTTATGTTTAAATTTATATCTGCTTAGGGGCCATTTCCCCAGTTTGTGTTTTTATGTCATAATAGAAATGAGTACAAGAGAAAATGAGAAGATAAAAATGTTTAGCAATTATTTAAATAAACTGTATATATTATAAATCTATAAAATTATTTTTAGATCTTTCTTGCTAATTTACTAATTTATCTAGGATAAAATGCTGTTAGTTAAATTCTATTTTTTGTGTGTTTTCTAGGTCATCTGAAACAAAGACATTAATTTTATAACAGTGATCTTTTTTAACCAAGAAAGATGTTCTAAAAAAAAAGGTGTTCTAAAACGTTATTTTGATTTTTAGTTTTTCCTAATTCTTTGAAATACCAAGCTGAATTTTATGAGCCATGTTAAACTGTCCGAAAGTATAATACTTTTTTTTTCCTTAAAGAAGAATTATAAATTTATATGGAAATTTAGTTGCTTGTTGCTATAGTACCTTTAGTTTGCTAGCTAGGCCCAAGCAGCTGTGGATATTAGGCCAGGCTTTCAGCACCTTATAAAATTGGTCAGATCTGAAAGGAAACACTTAGCAGGCAAGTAAAACTTTTAATAGATCAGTGTTATGAGTTGTATAAGTTTTCTTTAGGGTAAAAATACTAGTTCTCAGGTAAGCACAAGTTTAAAATACTGATAAATGTGAAGGCTAAGAAAAGATTTGAAGGCCTTTTTTTTGGCAGGGGTTGAAAGAGTTGGTATTATCTACAGACTTTTAAATTACAGATTTATGTTTACGGTGTTTATTAGCTAAGAATTCATCTAAAATGGTTTTAACTTTTTTGGTATTTGTAGTCCTTGTTATTCCATTTTTCAGTAGCTTTTCAGTATTGTATATGTTTATAATCATATAATTTAAAATATATGGTTCTTTGTGTTCAGTATAAAAGATTTGTTATTTATAATATGAAAAATCCTTATAGCACTAGTACACTTTAGAGGTTAATACTTAGAGGATCTCTCTTTCTATATATATAGTAGCAAATTTGGTGTGTATGTAGTTGAAAAGGTAAATATGAAAAATACTGTTTTTTATATTTATTTTTTTTGTGATGAGGTCTCCCTGTGTTGCCCAAACTGGGCTCAAACTCCTTGGCTCAAGGGATCCTCCTGCCTTAGCTTTTCAAGTGCTGGGACTACAGACATGCATCATCATACCCATTTTGGAAGTATATTATTAGTGATAACTCCAAGAGGATGGTTTCATTAAAAACACAATAGCAGAATGTATGGTGCTGTTGGTTATGTTTTACTTGCTGGTGTGAAATTCCTCAGTGTTGATCTTAGCTATTATGTCTGCAGAAAAGACCTAGATTTTAAACTGTTTTCCCAGCCACCATAGTTATGTACTCTCTGATTTCTCTTCTTTTTTCTAACACAGGTCAGACTCTTTTGCTCTCTCAGCCTACTGTGGTACAACTTCAGGCACCTGGAGTTCTGCCCGCTGCTCAGCCTGTCCTTGCTGTGGGTGGGGGAGCCACACAGCTACCTAACCAGGTGGTGAATGTAGTTCCCGCCCCTGTGGTGAACAGCCCAGTGAATGGAAAACTTTCTGTGACTAAACCTGTCCTACAAAGTCCCATGAAAAGTGTGGTTTCAGATGTAAGTTTAAAACTTCATCCTTTTTTAATGCCTGATTTCTAAAGTCCAGAAATACCTTCTGCTTTTGTTGTCTCGTTTTTCTGTTTTTAAAAGCTTGTTATATTGTGTGAAATAAAAAATTGCACATCTAGTGTTAGGTAGAAAATGAGGGTAAGGCTTATTATGTTTGAATCTAAATGAAAAAAAAATTTTTTTTCTTAAAAATTTTTTTTTTCCATGAAGGCAAATGTTAAAGACTGAGGTGATTTGATGAAAAATGAAGTATGCATACCTCCCTCTTCTTTACTACTACTTTAGAACCCTCTCATCACATTCCTCAAACCTCCTCCACCTAATCATCTATTAATATTTTACAGATTCTTTCATGTTTCCTGACTGAAATGTTTTTAGCAACTCCCCAGATAAGAGTCTGTGGACAACTTTTTAAGGCAGGTTTTATATTTAGCTTCTCTAGACTTCTTGAAGGGTTTTCAGCACTGCATAATGATATTCCTACCCTTAGGAATTCTGTCTCTTGATAATTATTTGGAACTTTCCTTTCTTTGCAAACCTTCATATTTTCTAGCATGTTGTAGGGATTTGTTGTAGCTTATACTTCACAGAGTTTCCTAAGATCTATTATTCTCTAAAGCCAGTTACATCACTTGCCAGCTAACTTGCTTTCTTTGAAAGTGACTAGAAATATTTTGTTATATATTCCACAGTGAGCGAACATCCAGGTCCTAAAATATAATCAAAGTTTCATCATCTAACAGTAGATTCTCTCAAATTTTGACAAGCAAAGCCTATATATTTTCTTTAAAATAAAAATGGATATTACTAGTTGTTAATATTGCTATTTCATCCTTTCTTCTAAAGGACTTTTACAAAATATTTTATGAATCCAGTGAATATGCTGGTTTTTTTTTTATCAGACCACTCTCTGATCTGCCTACCAGAATTCATTAACCATGGTGTCAATTACCCATTTAGTTGTGAATTTGCTCTACTATCGCATAAACACAACCACGTAATCTCAAGTGGCAATATTGTAAAAACTCATAACAAAGAAATACTGTCTAGTGAGAGTAGAACACCCAAGTTCTAGAAAAGGGTCCTATAGTTTGTGTAAATACTAAAAATAGTGCATGCCAAGACATGGTATAGGCAAATTACTGTCATAATAGAATAGAGAATATGAACAATATGGAATTAGAGTTGACTATTAGTTTATTTTGAGGACTAGAAAAAGGTAAGCACAGTGCTTACAGCTTAATAGATACTAATGTATAGGATGTGTTTCAGTTGAAGGTGGAACAGTACAAAGCAAGGTTTTATTTTAAAATATTTTGTAGGCATGTGGTAAGCACAGGATAAAGAAAGCAAGATTGGAAAAATATGATAGAAGCTGGTTGTTTTATTTTTTTTTCTTTTGGTGTATGGGAAAATTTATAAAATATTGTAAAAGAACAGTAATAAGAAAAATCCTAAAATATTCCATGGTATTTACTATCAAAAAAGTTGTACAACCAATAAAAAAAGAGTATGCTTTTCAGAGAAGACTAGAGTTAAGAATGAGGAAAAAGGATATAAAAAACATTAAAAAGGATCCCTTTAAATTTCCTTTTAATACTCTTTAAATTATGAACTTGAATGTTTCTTATATAATATACCCAAATGAAACTTAACAATAGAAAATATTTGAAGTTAATTTATGTAATATGTTAGGACATTTAAAATATTTTTTAAAAAATAATTTGCACATAAAATAAAAAATAGCATGTGTGAAGAAGCCCTGGGTTCAATTCTCAGCACTGCAAAAAGAAAGAAAAGAAAAAAAAAAAGATAAAGACTAATCAGAACTTTTAAAATATATAGGTCAACAGTACGATATAGTTGTTAAAGTCTGTATTCATGCATTTATGACATCCCGATCTTGGACAATCAAGAGGAACAGAGCTAGGAGGGGAGGGTGTCTGGAAACCATGTTATAGGAAGAGGAGTGGTTTAAGGATTGGAATGATTCAGTAACGTGAAGAAGGCTGAAAGTAACTTGGGAGAAATCTTCCAAGAAGTGAAGGTTGTCATGTGGAAAATAAGAGAATTTTTCTAGAGGACTTATCTAGAACAAGTACAGATAAGTTATCTGAGTTGGAAACCAGAGGAGGTCTTTTTTTCTTCTTTTAGATTCATTATCTAAATAATGAGCATCTGAATATTGGCAATCATCATTGTATGCTGCTGACCCATTTATAATCTGGAAACATATTTCAGTTAATTATATGTTGGTATATTAGCCAGACATATTTTATTAGTTCTTTGATGTGAAAGATCATGTCTCTTCTGCTTTTGTACTCTTAAGAAGGCTCTGAAAATTTATTGAGTAATTTGCTGTCAAACTTGCATTGACACTGAGGAACTAGGGGATGTGTGAGATGAGAAAGTGTCACACTATTAGTATTAGCTTGTTTTTAGCAGTATTTATTGGCTAGCTTTCTAATTACTTTCCAAAAATTAGAAGTGACATTATTATAAAAGACTAACTCAGGTACTCTGTGTTTAGTGCTAGAGACCTAAAGACTATCAGAATAATTTTCTAGTCAACTTACATTGAAGTTTTTGTGCTTATTTTTACTTGGCTAGTACATCAGGAAGTGAGCCAAGACTTTTCAGCAAAAGTTTTTTAGTAGAGGTTTTGACTATTTATTTCAACTAAAGAAGCACCAGTCTGTCCTATCAGCTGGCCAACACATTCAGGAACTCAAAAGTAAATCTCTTCCAGAAGGAGCTGCAGAAGAGAACTTTGATATGCTTATATAGTCTTCTGTAAGTTGGTTGACCTTAACAGTATATGTGCTTGTTGAACTCAAGTCACATTAAATTAGGATAAGTTTGAATTAGTATAAATTTCTAATTCACAAAGAAAATTTTTTTATCATATTTTTTTTTTTTTGTATTTTTTAAACCAAAAGTGTGGAGAAAAAGTTTTAATCAACCTTGTGGTTTTGTAATGGTGACATGGATACTTTTTTCCTACCTTTTAAGTTCTTTTGTTTGGCTGGTTTTACTCTCTAGAGGCCTCCTACTGCCATAAGTAGCGTTTTTAGCATACCATATTCTGCAAACTGCATTAAGTGCCACATTTTCTGTTATGAAACAGTTGGCCTGGTTCAAATTATAATTTCACTCTTCCTGCCTTTTACTGGTAAATCTGTTTTGTTTAACAAAACCTCACCTAAGTTTTCAAGAATTATGGTTTGTTTTTGGCTCTGATCCTGATGGAAAAAATGAACGTGATCTCTCATTTCAGTTTAGAAATTCTCTATGCAGTTTGTTAATAAATGGTAATCTCGGAACTACAAAGTTGACTTCATAGGAGAGCATGCTTATCTTTCTCTAAAGGGCAATTGAATGTTGCCAGATGTTGAACCAAAGGCTTGAAAACAAGCACTGTGTTTGTGTTTCAATCTGCATTGCACTTACTAGTTCCTCCTACCCACCATAATCCCAAAAGTTTATGAAGTGTTACTGCCTTGGTTTGAAGATTATTGAATTACATTATTAGGATTGTTACAAAGGACCAAGAAAAAATTGGTTAAATTATACGTATTCCACAGTGGGCTAAGGTGGAACAAAGACTCCTAGTGGAAATCAGGTTTGAACAATGGAAAGAAAATTATCAAGAATTAGAAATAACCTTACATGGGAAGATGATTAAGAGGTACAGACTAACAGGGTGCAGTGGCATCTGCCTGTAATCCCAGTGACTTGGGAGGCTGAGGCTGGGGGTTCACAAATTTGAGGCTAGCTTCAGCAATTTGGTGAGATGCTGCCTCAACATAAAAAATTAAAATTAAAAGGGTGGAGAGTGTAGCTGAGTTGTAGAGTGCCTCTGGGTTCAACCCCTAGTACTACCCCCCGACCCTTCCCCACCAAAAACAAAAAGTACAGACTATACTGCCAGAAGGTCCTAGGTATTCCTTCTGAACATCTTCCAAACCCTATATCACTTTACATTCTCTTTCTAAACCTTTGGTTAAAGACTTTGATTCCCCTTTGTTGCCAAAAGACTATCCTTTGGAAGTTTCTGCCTGGGGTCCCACAACCATGATGAAAAGAGAGGTGGTGGTTGGGAAATCCCTTTCCATTTGCCTTTAGGTTTTAGAAATGGTGTGAAGGACCATTCTCCTGACATGCCAAATTGGATCTTTGTATTTCTTTTCTCTAGAAAGGGTGTTAAAGAGTTAAGTTTGAGATTTTAGATGTTAGTATTGTTAGCATGGATGTAGGCTCAGGTGGATGCTCTGTATATAGCATTCCTTTTTTTTTCAGGGGAAGAACG
Source organism: Marmota flaviventris (assembly GCF_047511675.1). NCBI lineage: Eukaryota > Metazoa > Chordata > Mammalia > Rodentia > Sciuridae > Marmota > Marmota flaviventris. Next base: position 112,782,426 of record NC_092507.1, on the reverse strand, counting down.
TGAACTTGAGGAATCTACCATTTTTACCGCAAACAGAAAGCAAGCTTCTTCATTGTCTAAATGCAGGCTTTACCTTATTGTTTGAAGATTCTGGAAACTCTGGAAAATGGCCTGGGAAATAGTGATCAGGGCTTTGCATTCTTAGCATACTCAGTAGATGTGTGTAGGAATAACAAGAGACCCACTAGCAGTGTCTCTCAAGAAACATGAGTCTGTAATAATCTATTTGTAATGCAAAGCAACTTGAAAAAATGAAGAGTGCCTGAAAGCAGGCTAAATGTCTATAGAGATTTTGCTTTGTTTTAAGGGTAAGACCCAAGAATAGGGCCTCTGTTTGAGATATGAACTGAATCTTCAGCCTTAAATTATGTGACTGGCTTATATTTTAGAAGATAAATGATGAATAGACACTTTTTAGTAACTGAATTCTTTAACAATGAAAACATTAAATTTATGGTATTTATTTAGGCTGCAAAGTAGATGAATCTATCAGAACCTATTCAACAGGAAAAATTTGGAGATCTAAAAACCTATCTAGAGTTTAGAAAAAATTACTTCTGTGCTGACTACTTTTATTTGCAGAGTTCCTGCTACTACCAGGGACTCTGCAAATAAAGGAAAAACATGCCTTGTTAAAATATTTGCCATTTCTTTTAAATGGAGTTTTGGAGCTTCTAAAAGTTTATCTTGAATAAAGATTTTGGAAGTTAAATTTCATTGTAGTTGCAGTAGCTTTGGAAAGGGAAGTGAACAGGGTTGCTATCCCTCTCCTGCCCCCTTGTGCATTAGTGCAGATTTTTGTTGTGGCAGCTCTAGCTTCTTTATTTTCTGTTTTTCAGTTTGGCATCCTGATAAAGCTAATTAATTATCATTTTTAAAGGATACAGATTATATCTTACATAATTAAATACTTTTCTCTCCTTTCTCTGATTGCCTTTCAGTGTTTTTTGTTGTTGTCGTTTTTTTTTTTTTGGTACTGGGGATTGAATCCAGGAGTACTTAAACACTAAGCCATATCCCCAGCCCTTTTTATATTTTATTTAGAGACAGGGTCTCACTTTGTTTAGGGCCTCAGTAAGTTGTTGAGACTGGCTTTGAACTCATAGTCCTCCTGCCTAAGCCTCCCAAGCTGCTGGGACTTCAGGTGTGAGCTACCATTCCTGGCTCTGATTACCTTTCCTGCAAACTTATCTTGGGAATTCATTCTAGGGAGATAGTTCTTAGCAAATAGTTTCCTCTGCCCAGAAGCAGTCAAGTAGTGTACTAGTTTTGTGTGCATCTTTTCTGACACAGTTCTTTTTATGATTGTGGAGTTCATTTTGATATGTTCATATATTTATGGAATATGTTTTGCTCCATTAGAATCCCCAGTACTTCTACTTTTTCTCCCCTTTTCCCTTCCACCTGCCTTCCTGTACTTTACAATTCTTCAGGCTATCTTTTCTCCTGCGTATGTTTTTGGCACACCTTTATCTAATGTCAGATGACTGTATTTATGTGGGTTTGTCTGTCTGTCTTCTATTCTGTTCCACTGGTCTTCATGTTTGTTTTGGAGCCAATACCATGCTGTTTGTGTTACTATAGCTCTGTAGTACAATCTGAGGTCCATTATTGTGATGCCTTCAGCATTGCTCTATTTGCTTTAGGATTACTTTGGCTATTCTGGATCTCTTATTTTTCCAAGTGAATTTTAGAACTGCTTTTTCTAATTTTGTGGAGAATATCATTGTTATTTTGATGGAGATTGCATTGAATCTGTATGAAATGCTTTTGGTAATATGACCATCTTGATGATATTAATTCTGCCTATCCAAGAACCTGGGAGGTCTTTCTTCTTCTAGGGTCTTCTTCATGTTATTTTTTCAGTGTTCTGTAGTTTTCATTGTAGATGTCTTCAACCTCCTTGGTTAGATTCCCAAGGGTGTTGTTGTTGTTGTTGTTTGTTTGTTTTGATGTTATTGTGAATAGAATAGTGTTCCTAATTTTTTTTTTTTTTTTAGCAAATTCATTTTTGGAGTATAAGAAAGCAATTGGTTTATGAGTTTTGATCTTGTATCTTGCTACTTTACTAAATTTGTTTATCAGGTCTAAAAGTCGTCTGTTGGAGTTTTTTGGGTCTTCTAAGTATAGAATCATGTTGTTAGCAAATAGAGATAATTTGAACTCTTCTTTACTTATTTGTATTCCTTTAATTTCTCTCTCTTGCCTGTTTGCTCTGGGTAGAGTTTCAAGGACTATGTTGAACAGGAGTGATGAGAGTAGGCAAATTTGTCTTGTTTCTGCTTTTATAGGAAATGCTTTCACTTTTTCTATGTTCAGTATAATGTTGACCTTGGGTTTGTAGTTTTTACAATGTTGAGTTAAGTTACTTCTGTTGCTAGTTTCTCTATTTTTTAAAATATGAGTCAAATGCTTTTTTCTGCATCTATTGAAATAATCATGTGGTTCATATCCTTAATTGTTTACATGGTGAATTACATTTATTGATTTTTATATGATGAACTAAGTCTGCTTCCCTGAAATGAAGCCCATTTGATCACAGTGCATTATCTTTTTATGTGTTTTTGTATGTGGTTTGTCAATATTTTATTAAGAATTTTTGTATATATGTTCTTCAAAGTTATTGGTCTGAAGTTTTCTTTGATGTCTATCTGATTTTGGTATCAGAGTGATACGAGGTTCATATCATGAATTTGGTAGTGTTCCCTTCTTTTCTATTTCATGGAATAATTTGAGGAGGATTGACATTAGTCCTCCTTTCAAGATCTAGTAGAACTTGACTGAGAATCTTTCCGGTCCTAGACTTTTCTTTGTTGGATGGCTTTTGATAGCTGCGCCAATTTCATTATTTGATACTGATTTTTTAAAGTTTTCTATACCTCATGGTTCAATTTGAGTAGGTCGTATGTGGCTAGGAATTTGTCAGATTCAAGATTTTCTAGCTTATTGGAGTATAAATTTTCAAAATAGTTTCTGATGATCTTCTGTATTTCAGTAGTGTCTGTGGTGGTATTTTCCTTTATCATTGTTAGATATTTTGGTTAGTTTGGCTAAGGGTTTATTTATTTTGTTTATCTTCTCAAAAAACCAACTCTTTGTTGTTGAGACCATCCATGGGCTGTGTGTGTGAGCTATGCACATTTGAGCGTATGAGGGGACTGGTTTGGTGTTGCAGTGCTGATTGGACTGTGCTACGTATGTGCGCCTTCCCTCTCACTCTGCCTGTGATCCTACATAGCACCTCAGATGGGTGTTACTTGCCAAGATGTCAGCCAATCTGGTGACCACAAGACATCACAAAGCAAGACTCCACCTTTTGAAACTATCCCCCAGCCTTATTTGGTGAAGAACATTCTATCAAAGCTTTTTTGTGTGTCCCCCTTGTAACATAAAATGATTCAAGGTGCACCCTCTCTTTTTCCAGCGCTGTCCAGCGTCGAATCTGACCCTAAAGGTTACAGAGTGGTTCCACCCTCAATCTGAGAAACTCATGTCCTGGTGTTGTGTGATTTCTTTGTCGTTTTCTTAGTTTAATGTTGCAGCCAGTTCTTTTGAACCCAACTCATCTCCACAGCATGGGAAGCTGGCAAGACTTTGTTTCATTGTACCTTTGTATTATTATTTTTTTATTTCCTGTCTTCTACTGATTTTGTTGTTAGTTTGTTTTTCCTTTTCCAGAGCCTTGAGGTGTAATATTAGATTATTTATTCAGTATCTTTTTTTAAAAAATTGATGAACTCAGTGTTATAAACATTCTTTTTAGAACTGCCTTCACATTGTCCCAGAGATCAAAATCTGTGTATCACTATTGTATCTGTTGTATCACTGTTCTCATTTGTTTCTGAAAATTTAAAAAATTTCTCACCTGATTGCTTCTGCTATTCATGTGTCATTCAAAAGTGTATTATTTAATCTCCAGTTGTTGGAGTGGTTTCTGTCTTTTATCTTCTTATTGATTTCTAATTTCATTCCATTGTGATCCGATAGGATGCGTAGAACTATCTCTGTTTTTTGGAATTTGTTAAGATTTGCATTAGCTGAGTGCAGTGGCCCACACCTGTAATCCCAGTAGCTCGGGAGGCTGAGGCAGAAGGATTGAGAGTTCAAAGCCAGCCTCAGCAAAAGTGAGGTGCCAAACAACTCAGTGAGACACTGTCTCTAAAGAAAATATAAAATAGTGAGGTAAGTTACTTCTGTTCCTAGTTTTTCTATTTTTAAAAATATGAGATAAAATATTAAATATGAGATAAAGATATTAAATATTTTTTATATTTATATTTTCAATATAAAATATAAAATAGAGACATTGATGTGGCTCAATGGCTGAGTGCCCCTGAGTTCAATCCCCAGTACTATTTTAGAAAATGTTCCACATGCTGCTGAGAAGAAGTGAATTCAGTTGTTGATAGATGAAATGGTCTATAGTTGTCTATTAGGTCCTTTGATTAATAGTATTTTTAATTCTGATGAATCTTTCCTTAGTTTATATCTGAATGATCTATCCAGTGGTGAGGGAAATGTGTTGAAGTCACTCAGTATTATTGTATTATGTTCTATATGATTCTTAATATTGAGAAGGGTTTGTTTTATGTCTGTAAATACACCATTGTTTGGGTCACAAACATTTATAATCGTTATATCTCGTTTTTGGATGATTCCCTTAACCAGTATGAAGTGACCTTCTTTGTCTTTTCTGATTAATTTTGGCTTAAAGTATACTTTTTTTAATTAAAAAAATCTTTGTAGTTGTAGATGGACAGAATGCCTTTATTTTATTTGTTTATTTTTATGTGGTGCTGAGCATCAAACCCAATGCCTCATGCATGCTAGGCAAGTGCTCTGCCAGTGAGCTACAGCCCCAGTTCTTACTTTATCTTTTATGAGACTAGCTACTCCTGCTTTTTTACGGGTACCATTTGTATTTTCTTTCACCTTCAATCTGTGGATGTCTTTGTAAGATGAGTCTCTTGCAAACAACATATTTTTGGGCCTTGGTTTTTAATCCAATCTGGAATTCTGTTTCTTTTGGTTGAAGAGTTTAGACTCTTTACATTCAGTATTATTACAAAGAGATGATTTTTATTTCCTGCCATTTTGGTTTATTTCTAATGTTTTAATTCAGGCTAGAGTCTTCTTTAATTGACTATTCTAGTGTAATTTATCCCTATGCTGGTTTTCATTTTATTTTTCATTTCTTCTTCATGAAATATTGTTGAGTATGTTTTATAGTACAGGCTTTGTAGTTATGAATTATTTTAGTTTCTATTTATTGTGGAAGGTTTTAAAAAAAAAAAAAAAAAAATATATATATATATATATTTTAGTTGTAGATGGACACCTTTATTTTATTTATTTATTTTTATGTGTTGCTGAGGATTGAACCCAGTGCCTAAAATGTGCTCAGCAAGTACTCTACCATTGAGCTATAGCTCCAGCCCCAATCATGGAAGGTTTTTATTTCTTCAATTCTGAAGGATAATTTTGCTGGGTATAATAATCTTGGTTGGCACTGTTTTTCATTCAGAGGTTGGTATATATTATTCTGAGCCCTCCTGGCTTTTAGGATCAGGGTTGAGAAATCACTTGAAATCTGAGTTGGTTTCCTCTAACTGTAACCTGCTGTTTTTTTCTTGCAACTTTCAAAGTTCTATCTTTATTCTATATATTAAGGCATTTCATTATTATGTGTCTTCTGATTATGTCTATTTGGTATTCTGTATGCATCTTGTATTTGAATTTCCATCTTAAGTCCTAATATTTGTGAAGTTTTCTAATATTATTTTATTGAAAAGACTGTGTATTCCTTTAGTTTGTATTTTGGAGGCTTCATCTACCTCAGTGTTTTAAAAATTGTTTTGTTTTTTTTTATGTTGTCCTAGATTTCTTAAATATTCTGCTCATGGTCTCTTTATCTTTTTTTCTTTTTGGTCAACTCTATCTTTAAGATTATATATCTTTAAGATTATATACTTTGTCCTCAAGGTCTGAAAATCTTTTTCCAAAGTGGTCTAATTTATTGGTGATGCTTTCTATTGAATTTTTTTTTGGGGGGGCAGGTAGAGTACAAGGAATTGAACTCAGGGGCACTAGGCCACTGAGTCCCATCCCAATCTTATTTTGTATTTTATTTAGAGACAAGGTCTCACTGAGCTGCTAAACACCTCGCCATAGCTGAGGCTGGATTTGAACTCAAGATCCTCCTGCCTCAGCCTCCTGAGCTGCTGGGATTACAGGAGTGCACCACTGTGCCCAGCTTTCTATTGAATATTTAATTTGGTTTATTGAGTCTTTCATTTGTAGGATTTTTGTTTCTTTTTCAGTCCTTATTTCTATTGAAGGGATCTTTCACTTCCTATATTTTCTCTCTAATTTCACTTCTTATGTCTTCTTTTAGCTTGTTGAACATTTTAACTATGAACTTTCTAAATTTTTTCTCTGACATTTCTTCCATTGTTGTGTTAGTGGGCTCAGTGTTATGGGTTGTTGGGTGGTTTGTTCCCTTGCTTTTTCATATTGCTTGTATGTCTACCCATATGTTGATGGTTATCACCTTTTCTTTTAAGCAAGGGACTGCTTTGTGACCTTTTTTCTCTTAAGAGACTTGGGTTGGGCAATTATCTGGGTATTGATGTTTTAACCTGGCGTTGGGCCTTTGCTGATCCCAGTATCAACACCATTTGAGAGAAGCCACTGAACCTTATTTACTAAAGTCACTTCAGAGCCAAACCATGTACTATTTAACCCTTTGAAAAGCAAAAAACTTGATATTGTTCTTCACAGTTCCTGACCAGGTATAATCTTGTAGTTAAGTTCATTTCCTGGCTTTCAGGGTATCTAATATTTTCCCTAAGGATCTTCCAACACTTGCTTGGTAAAGCAACATGGGCTTCCTGAGAACAGGAGAAATAGATGAGATGGATCCCAAGAATCTACTTCCATTTTTTTGCTATTTTGAATAATGTTACTTTGACCATTCATATATAACTTTTTCTGGTCTACCTAAAGCCATTTTTTTAAATAAATAAAAGGTATTTATAAATTAGAAAAATTCAGGTTAACTCAATAATCAATGGAAAATATATAAATAGGTATATCATAAAGAAGAATGGAAATTTTAAAAATGAAAGTATCAGTGGCTATATCTTTCAAAGGGTATGTCCTCTGAAAGATTACTGTTATATAACTATGTGAAAGAATATTGTTAACAGAGGAGAATTTGACTGGTTAGAGGTTGTTAAAGAATGTTATTCAAGCACAGTGGAACATGCCTATAATTTCAGTTACTTGATAAGTTGAGGCTGGAGGATCACAGCTAAGCCTGGAGATGTAGCTTAGTGATAGAAAATCACTAGTTTTAACCTTCAGGACTGGGAAAATAAATAATATTCTAGGATTAAAAGTGTTATGGTTTAAATTTTCTGTGGCTCTTACCTCCTGTGATTTTGAGTTCTAAAGGAAAATATTTATAAATCAGTGAGAAAAATGCAAGTTAACCCAATAATCAATGGACAAAATTTATAAATAGATAAATCACAAAGAAAATGCCTTTTTTATAACTCCCCAGTGTCCTGTGTGCACTGTAGTGCTCTCTCTCTCTGTGAGACAATTTATATTTGGTTATAATTTTACATTTAAAAAAACTTGCAGAAGCAAAAATAGTACAGGGAACACCCATCTAGCTAAAGAGCTAGATTCATATTTTAGTATTTCATCTTATTTGCTTGCTATCTATCCATCTGCCTACCTGTCCATCATTTATACACACACACATGAGCACACACATGCCAGCTGGGGTTACTGGCATGTACCAAATATGTCCAGCTAGATTTTTACCCTTTTCTGGAACCACTGTAGGTTAAGCAACACATCTTTATAATCCTTTACTCATAAATATTTTAATGTGTATTTCCTAAGAAAGGATATTATCTCATACAACCACAGCACAGTCATCATCAGTTTACATTGATAAAATACTTCAGTCAATTCTCAATAATATTATTTTGTCAGTTGATCTAAAATATTTTTTATTGAATTTTGCCCCCTTCTAGTACAGGATCCAATGTGTGGTGAGATATTATATCTAGTTGTTATGTTTCTTCAACCTCCTTTCATCTGAAACATTTTCATAGTCTTTTATCTTTTTGGACATTGACCCTTCTTGTTTTCATATAGTCCTATTTGTTTCTTACAAAATCTATTTGAAGTGGCATTGTTTATTTGCATTTTACCATTGAAGAAATTAATTGGTTAAGTGATTTAACCAAGGTCAAATTGCTAAGAAGGCTGGTATTGATAAAGTATTATGTGCCAGGAACTTTTCTGAGAACATAGCTTTGAAAATAATTCCTCTAACCTCTTAACAACCCGTTGAGGTGAATCAGGGCCTAATGAATACAGAATAAGGTACACACTGCAGGATCTCAGAGGAGAGTTTTACTCCCCCCTCCCCTTTTTTAGCTATACTAGGGATTGAACCTAGGGTTGCTCTACATAACTAGATCCCCAGCTCCCCCGCATTTTGTTCCCATATTCAAAGAGGATATTGCTGAGTTGCCCAAGCTGGGCTTGAATTTGCAATCTTCCTGCTTCAGCTTCCTGAGTAGCTGGGGTTACTGGCATGTACCAAATATGTCCAGCTAGAGTTTTACTCTTATAACTCTTTTTCTGCTTCTGAAATGACTATGATTAATTGTTCTGTTTTGTTTTTTTTTTAGTCATAGGAAAAAAATTTAAATCTGAAAATAGGAGCTGGAATGGGGGTAGATATTGCTTTACTTATACAGTTTATCAGATTGGCTATGAGGTGCATTGTTGGTGGAGTTACTTTTTCTCATTGTTAATTTTCTAGCTGCAGGATATTTCTTTTTACTGAAACTACATTTTTATGCTATAGTATAGCTTACAAAGAATCTTTATGTCTGTCACTTATTTTATCCTTTCCTCAATCACTTGACATAATAGAGTTAGAATTCAGTCTTGATCTTTTCTCAGTCCAGTGCTGATATCCACTCTGTATTCCATTATGGGGCTTTCCCGTAGCCATGATGCATCTCTAGTCTTATGTTTTGAGGCTATTGATAAGTGGACATTTCAGATTGTCTAAGTCCTGAAACTTGCTGCTCCCTTTTCCCTCCCTTTACAAATGTAGTCTCCTTATGTATAAAAATTAAGGTAGTCATAAGACTCGGTTTTTAAAAATTAAGGCAGCAGATAGTTTTACGTCATGAAGGCCAAAGTTTTATATAAAGTGACCTTATTTGAACAGTTTGGTATTGTCAGATAAAACTTACAGATGTCAGATAAAACTTACTGTTAATCTGAGCTCTCACTAAATATAAAACATTTTAAAATAGATTTTATCCTATGCTTTTCTGTCAAAAATTTTAAGGGTATAGTGATTCATTAAATTGATCCTGATATTGGGATATAGTTTCAAAAGCACTATTCTGGTGTAATTCTCTCTTTTTATAATGTGTAAATAAATCCAAGGAGGAGAAGTGATTTTTTTCAAGCTCTTTCAATTCCCTGAAATGCTAGGTCAAATATTAAAGATTCCTGATTTCCAGCATTGTCATTTAATGACTTAATTACCAGTACAGTAGTCTCCCCTAATCTGTGGGGGATATGTTTCAAGATCTCTAGTGGATGCCTGAAATCATAGCAGTACTGAATGCTATGCTATGTATATTTTGTTTCTCTTATACATACTTACCTATGATAAAGTTTAATTTTTAAAGTAGGCATAGTAGGAGATTAAGAACAACAATAATAAAATAGAATGATTATAATAATATACTGTAATAAAATTGCCAGCATCTCTATTCTTATGTTTTGAGGCTGTTGATAAGTAAAATAGCGGTTACTTGAACTCAAGCACTGCCATCCCATGATAGTCAATCAGAACACACATGGCTGCTAAGTGATTAATGAGTAGGTGATGTAGATAGTGAAGATTTACATCTTGGGTGGCATGAGATTTCATCACACTACTCAGAGAAGCGCTGTTTTTTTCTGGAACTTTCCATTTAGTATTTTTAGGCTGTAGTGGCTATAGATAACGGAAACTATGTAGGGGGGACTATTATATTTTTACAGAGTTATAACCATTATTTCTAGGGATAATATGTAATATGGTTTGAATATGAGGTAGCCACCCAAAACTGATGAGACAAATATAGCAGTATATGAAATGATTAGATTATGAGTGCTTTAGCTTAATTGGTGAATTAATCCATTTGATGGATTAATGATTTGAAAGGACTACTTTACTGGGTAGTAAGTGTTGACAGGCGAAGGCATGTCTGGAGGAAGTAGGTTACTGGGGCATGCCTTTGAGTTTCATATTGTGTCCCTTGTTTCTTGCCATCTCTCTGCTTCACTGCCACCAAGAGGTGAGCAGTTCTGTGGTGCTCTTCTGCTATGATGTTCAACCTCATCTTGGGCCCAGTGCAATGAAACCAGCTGACTATGGACTAAGCCTCTGAAACTGCAAGCTCAAAATATACTTTTCTTCCTCCCAGTTGTTTTGGCAAGGTATTTTGGGCACAGGGATATTAAGCTGACTAACACAGAAATTGGAACTGGTTTGGAGGATGAATTTGAAAAAGTTTGAAGATGCAGGCTAGAGAAGCTTTAGAATATTGTAAGCAGAGCTGAGTGCTTATTTTGATGGGAGCTTATATGACTAGAGAGCTCATGGGAATGTTGAGATGTGTGAGAGAGAAATGAGAATTCTATTGGATATTGGACTAGAGGCCATTTGTGTTACATTCTGATAAAGAAGTTGCCTGCATTTTGCCCATGTCCTAAGACTTTGTGTTAGGCAGTGTTTAAAGGTGATGGACTAATATTCTGGCAGAGGAAATTTAAGGCAGCACAGTATTCAGGCATGGATATTGCTGGCAGCTTTTAATAGGGTTTATTGTGAGAGCAGCAGAAAGCAGAGTCTGGCCAGAAAAGTGAGTGTAAAATTGGGGCCAAAGATGAAGAGATTTCCACCTCTAGAGAGAAGTTAAGTACTTTTGCACAGAGACAATAGGAAAGATGCCTTGAGGGAATTTCAAAGTCTGCAAAACCCCTCCCATTCATTGCAGGTTTAGTGGTGTAGAAGTGAAAATTCATTTAAGAGATCTTGGGGGGTCCCTTCTCCATCTGAGGTTCTTAGGAAGTTGTTTCATCATGCTTAATCACCCAGCTATTTAGAGACCACCAAGCACAGTCCAAGAAGGCCTGGTTACTATTGGAACTGGCCACAGGAGCATCATCCTTGTTGTACTGATTCTGTGGAAATGTAGAACACTGGAGTTAGGGGGTCATGGAGGCTTCCACCAATATTTCAAAGAAAGGCCTGGGAGGTCAGGCAAATTTTGGCAGGGTCAGAATCCCTGCAGGCAGCCTCTGAGAGGGTGATGTGTGAAGATATGAAAAGGAAGCCAAACTGCAATAGAGACTCCCAAAATTAAGAAATGCCAGTAACATGAAACTTATGCTGAGGAAACCACTGGCTGTGGATAGAATCAGGCTAAAAGAAAGCCCACATGAGCAGCAACCAGCAAGGCCAAAGGGGCAGGGGTGGGGCAGGGGTGGGGCAGGGGACGGCCCATTCTCTTTGAAGATCACATCCCACCACCATGAGTTGGAGATGGAGCTATAGGAAATGTTCGCTTGGCTAGGTCCTATTCCTTCTTTCTTTGCCCCTATTCTTCTCTTTTGGAATTGAAATGTTTACTCTATACCACTGTATGTTGCATATATGTAACTTGCTTTTGATTTTTCTTTTCTTATTTTGCGCTTGAGTTTCACAGGGACTCATAGCCAAGAGTTTGCCTTAAGTCTCAGAGGAGATACTTTGGATTTGGACTTTTGTGAATTCTGAAACTGTTAAGATTATGGGGACTCTTGGAAATGGACTAAGTATATTTTGCATTGTGAGTTGGGCATGAGCTTTTGAGAATCAGGGGTGAAATATTATGGATTGAATATGAAGTATGCCCTCCCAAAGCTCATGAAACAATGTAGAAATATGTGAAATGATTAGATTATAAGAGCTGTAACTTAATCTGTAGATTAATTCATTTGATGGATTAAGGATTTGAAAGGACTACTGTACTAGGTGGTGACTGTTGATAGGTAGAATGTGGTTGGACGATGTAGGTCACTGGGGGCATGCTGTTGGGGTTTATATTCTGTTCCTTGCACCTCACCTCTAATTCTCGGCTGCCATGAGGTAAGCATCTTCCCTTTACCTTACTTTTTAGCCGATATGCTTACTTTACCTTGGTCCCTTAATGATGGAACGGGCTAACCATGGACTGAATTTCTGAAACTATGAGCTCAAAATAAACTACTCCTCTAAGTTGTTCTGGCCATTCGGTCACAGTGCCCCACATTGACTAAGACAACATGAAACAGGAGTCATAAACTGAAGGTACAGGATATTGTTCTGAGGATCTTTTGATGATTCCTGTATATAGGACTCTGGTCCCTCTGTTCTTCAAGAGGCTATGCCCACAGCATGGCTTTCCTAAGAACGTCTGATGCATACTCCTGCCTTGGCTTCTCTATTAGTTATTCTTTCCCTTCATTCAGAGATGAGATTGGATAAGGCAGCATAGATTTAGAAAGGACTTTGTTATCTTTTCTCATTCTGGAATTATGCTACATATCAGAAGGCATTCTTTGTTAAAAAAAAAAAAAAAGAAGGAAAGAATTTGCAGGGTGAAGATTATTTCCTTGGCTAAAGTAGATGGTTCAGTTTGCCAGTAGTGAAACTTCTTTTTAATTTTTGGTAAATGGATACTGATATATGACGTACACACAAAAAATGAGAGAGTAAAATGAAAATTTTACTGTCATGAAATTGAGAAGAGTGGAGCTAGTATAAATTTCCCCTTTTCTGCTATAAATGAGTTTATGAGAAAAAAGTAGTATACTTAAGATTCTTAACAGAAGTCAAATTAAAATATTTACTTGAACATTTAAAATAGATTGCCACAGGGTTGGGATTGTAGCTCAGTGGTAGAGCGCTTACCTAGCACAGGCAGGACCCGGGTTCGATTCTTAGCACCACATAAAAATAAAGGCATTGTATTGTGTCCATCTACACCTAAAAAAATAAATATTAAAAAAATAAAATAAAATAGATTTCCACAAATTAAATTTGCCAGTGATTTTAGTTATCCACGGTTTTTAGAATGTATCTGTAAATGTGTTTACTACTAAGGTACCCAATAATATACTTAATGTAATTTAGAAGAAATGTGCATGGAAATTTACTTTGGCTTATTTAACAGAGACTTAAAGTTTATTTACTTATGCCTTATGTGACAAAGAGGTAAAATTTCTTGTTTATCCATCAGTTTTGAGGGGAAAATTCAGCCAAATGAGAATTGGGATTGATAGAAAAATGTGCAGCAAGCCAGTAATTACTATATGATTCACCCATAGATTATCAATACCTGATCTGACTTAAGTTTACTTTGGAATGTATTTCATAGCATTAAAATATCCTGTTTTGATATCACTTTAACGTACAATCATTCAGTTCTTTGAAGTTCATTTGTTAGCTAACAAGCAGCATCACAGAATCGAGGGTCTGAATAATATATTTAAAAAAAAAAAAAAAGGATTATAATAGTGTTTATCAGTTGAAGCTTTTAAAATTAAAACCAAAATGTAACAGATATAGAACTTTGACTTTTAAATTGATTCAACCTTCAAAAGTAACTTATCCATTTGTGAAAGTTTTCCTTTTACATAAGTTTTTCTTATATTCAACTGAATGCTTGTTTAATAAGCAAAAAACCACATTTTATAGTGCAATGGCACTCAAGGGAGAATATTTTCTACCTGTGAAGTTTTTTCTTTCATTCATTTTCCAAGGCACAGTGCTTGCTGGGAGAGATGTCTGAAGGCAGGATGATCAGAAGCAGGGACTAGCCAGCAGTTTGCTCATTTCAGTATGTGTTAAATCATCTGATATGCCTAGAGGGGAGATGTGTCAATTGATTAATGGGTCAGAGTATTGATTTTATGTTTTCATATTGCTAACAGGAAATTAAGCTTCCAGATATAATCAGTTCCACATGTCTCTTATTTTCAGACAGGCACATAATTAAAGTAACTACACAGTTCATTGAGGTTAGAGTTCCATGCTTGATGCAAGACTTTATATTTGTTATTTAAAAGCAGCGTGATGATAGACATCATTATCTAAAGTACATGTATGAAGACATTAATTGGTGTGAACATACTTTATATACAAACAGAGGTATGAAAAGTTGTTCTATATGTGTAATTAAGAATTGTGATGCATTCTGCTGTCATGTATTTAAAAATTAAACCAATAAAAAAAAAGAGAGAAAAAAAGATTTCATCTCACTTTAGTCAGAATGGCAGCTATTATGAAGACAACAATAAGTGTTGGCGAGGATTTAGGGAAAAAGGCACACTCATAAATTCTGGTGGGACTGCAAATTGGTGCAGCTAATATGGAAAGCAGTATGGAGATTCCTTGGAAAACTTGGGATGGAACCACCATTTGACCCAGCTATCCCTCTCCTCTGTCTATACCCAAAAGACTTAAAAACAGCACACTATAGGGACACAGCCACATCAATGTTTATAGCAGCACAATTCACAATAGCTAAACTGTGGAACCAACCTAGATGCCCTTCAGTAGATGAATGGATTAAAAAATGTGGCATATATACACAATGGAATACTACTCAACAATAAAAGAGAATAAAATCATGGCATTTGCAGGCAAATGGATGTAGTTGGAGAAGATAATGCTAAGTGAAGTTAGCCAATCCCCAAAAAATAAATGGTGAATGTTTTCTCTGATATAAGGTGACTGACTCATAGTGGGTTAGAGAGAGGGAACATGGAATGAATAGACGAACTCTAGATAGGGCAGAGGGATGGGAGGGGAAGAGAGGGGGCAGAGAGTTAGCAATGATGGTAGAATGTGATAGATATCATTATCTAAAGTAGAGGTATGAAGACATGAATTGGGGGCTGGGGATGTGGCTCAAGTGGTAGCGCACTTGCTTGGCATGTGTGCGGCCCCGGGTTCGATCCTCAGCACCACATATAAACAAAGATGTTGTGTCTGCCAAAAACTAAAAAAAAAATAAATAAATATTAAAAAATTCTCTCTCTCTCTCTCTCTCTTTAAAAAAAAGACATGAATTGGTGTCAACATACTTTATATACAAACAGAGATATGAAAAATTGTGGTCTATATGTGTAATAAGAATTGTGATGCATTCCACTGTCATGTGTTTAAAAAATAAAAGCAATTAAAAAAAAAAGCAGCATGGAACCATTGTATAAGTACGTTTGGGCTTGGAGTGAACTGACCTTTAACCTTGGCCCTTCTACTCTCTAACAGTAAATCCAATAATGAGGCTTATTTTAAAAACTGTAGTAATTTCAACAAATGGAGATGATTTAAATATTTTATGAAACATCAAAATAATAAAAATCCTATAGTGCTGTTCTCATTGCATGCCAGAGATGATTATGATGCATCATATGTGCAAAAATCAATTTACTAAACAGAATTTACAGAGTAGCCTGGCGCAGTGGCGCATGCTTGTAATCCCAGCTGCTTGGGAAGCTGAGGCAGGAGGATCTCCAGTTCAAAGCCAACCTCAGCAAAAACAAGGTGCTAAGCAACTCAGTGAGACCCTGTTTCTAAATAAAATACAAAATAGGGCTGGGGATGTGGCTCAGAGGTCAAGTGCCCTTGAGTTCAATCCCTGTTTCCCCCCTCCCCACCAAAAAAAAAAAAAAAAAAAAAAAGAATTACAGAGTAATCCTTTTTTTCTTATAGAGTTAAATAACTCTCTCCTCCAACCCTCTAAAACAACATCACACAGTATATAAGTGTTTAGTCTAAAAATATCATATACTTTTTTTGGAATAATTTAATGTTTATTCGGATAATTGAACATAGCTTGCTAGAAATGAAGTTGGAAGCCTATATTCTTTGATTCCTGTGGTTTTCCTTTCCCTTCTGTTTTTTTTTTTTTTTTGATGTATTGAGTAATTTCAGGACTATTATAATGAATCTTTTTCTGTGTGAAAAAGATGAATATTTGACCACGGGTGGTTTTCTTTTTTTTTTTTTTTTTGGTAGGAAGCATGTGGATTGACACCCTTTGAAACTTTAGTATTGCATAATATGCAGGTTCTTTTCTTGTTTATAGAAATACCCAATTCTTGTTTGAAATTTATTAAACAGTGTGCCATCTGTATGCCTCCCCAGATTCCATAGGTTATGTGACCTTTAAAAAAAGGTTGCCTTTGACCTAACTTTTAGTATGAACTCTTCCATCTGGAACCTTCTTTTTTGTGTACTTGTTCAGTGCTCAGTGTACTTCAGCACTCTGTTATTAAGTATTAATTATGGACACTGGCATTCTCAGGAATAATGACAATAACTAAAAATAACATTAGATTGAACAGAGTGGTATTTTCCAGAGAATAGTTTGAAATTGGTGAATAATCAATCCATCATGGCTTGCTGCTGCTACTGCTGTGTGTGTGTGTGTGTGTGTGTGTGTGTGTGTGTGTGTGAGAGAGAGAGAGAGAGAGAGAGAGAGAGAGAAAGAGAGAGAGAGGAAGAGAGAGAACATTATTGAAGAGTGGGATAGTTGGATAGTTGTTACACAGGGGAAATTTTTATAGATGATGATTGTAATCATATAATTAGCACACTTGTGAAGTTAAAAAAGAAAAAAACACCCTTTTTTGATATTTCATATAACATTTCTTCTTGTAGGTTATGATTGAGAGTTTGTTGACAGTACTTGGTGCTGAGAGATCACATGATTGGTTCTGGCATACCTGTTTCTAGGAAATGTATTTGGATGGGAATTATGTTACTATTTTAAAACAAATTGATATGAAATTTTTAAATTTACTGATTGAGTTATGGAACACCCCACAGCAGGATATTTATTTTTTAAAGTCCATTCCAAAGTACATAGACGTAAATATTTTAGGCATCTGTATACTTAACACTAATCAATTTAAATATTATTCTCTGGTGGTGCTTTTTTATGGATTTAATTTTTGTTACCTCTTTCCCTTAATTCCCCCGCCCCTGAATTAGACTAATGTTATTATAATGGTTTCTATAACTTAGTTTAGAAAACTTAACAAAAATAACTTGGTTCAATTAGTTTTTATTATGGTAGATATTGTGGGTATTTAACAAAAAAAGTAGTATCAGACATGGTTTTGGTTTCCAGGTTGAAAAGCTAGGTAAAGTGAACATTCTTAAAATAGTTGAGACCATTGGAGTGTTCTGGTGTATCTCCCAAATAATAAGGGAATAAGATGTTCAGAGAAAATTTAAATATCAAATAAGGATAATTGGAATTTAGAGGGACCTTAGAACAAAGTCAGTAGAGGAGATGACATCCCAAATAGGAACAAACAGTATGAATAAAGAAATCATTTAGACATGTGAGGAGATTATTAAGTAGCCTTAAATGAGAAGATTAGAGGATATAGCATGAATAGTTGTATAGTTAGGGCAGAAAGTATCCTTAGGTAGGGAGTGATCACATTAGGGAAGGATTTGAAAATAAGAGTGGGTAGCTGGGAAGTATGAATAGCTTGTCTTTGCAATGGATTGGTAAGATAAACATTTGGAGGGTTGTTTTAGAATTGGTGGACAAGATAAAACCAAAGACAATTCAAATAGGTATCTATTTCAGTAGTCTGGGTAAGTTAGTGAGTGCCTGTGTTAAGAGAATGTTAGTGGAAATAGGAAGGGATAACTAAGACACATATTTACTGAAAGAAAGTTGGTCATTAGCATATATTTCACACATTATTTGGTGAGTAAATGAGGGATTGGGAGTGGGAATGAATATAGAGAATAAAAGATATAATAATGATCATTTCCTCCTTTATATTCTGAGAAATACTATTGATAGAAGATGGATAGATTTTTAAAAAATCTAGGTAGAGGGAAATGTGTTCACTTTTCACGTATTGAATTTGAATGGATTCTACAAGTAGAAGTAGTCTTATAAGTAATTGGATATATGGCTTTGGAGCATAGTCAATTAATTTAGGGACAGAGATGTTGATTAAAGATGTATATATCATTGGTCCTCTGTATCTCTGTGTTCCATATTCAGTTGATTTAATCAACTGAGATAGAAAACATTCAGAAAAATATTACTTCTGTGTTGTACATATATAGACTTTTTTCCTTGTTATTATTTCCTAAACAATATGGTACAATGGCTACTTACACATTATAGTAGATATAATAAGTAATCTAGAGATGGTTTACAATATACAAGAGGATATGAGTAGGTTATATGCAGAAACTAAACCATTTTATATAAGGGTCTTGAGTATCTGCAGATTTTGGTAACTGGGGAGTTCTGAAACCAGTTCCTCATGAATACTGAAGAGTAACTATGTATGCTTATGTATTTAAAGGAACTTTCTAAGGGAGTGTCTAAAGAGAAAATTGGAAGATCAATAAATAAGCTTTAGGAACACTTCAGAAGAAATTATTTAACATTTAGGTTCCCAGAAGCCTTATTTCATCTTTTGATTTTTACTTAGTTTGAACAGTACATTTTAAAAGCTGTTTTAAGATATAGTTTTAAGCACAGTAGTTTAAAAATAATTTGATCTGATTCTAAAATCATAATATTCTGATTTTTTCCTAACTTTTCCTAGATTGCTGTGCTAAGGAGGCAACAACGTATGATAAAAAATCGAGAGTCGGCTTGTCAGTCACGCAAGAAAAAGAAAGAATATATGCTAGGGTTAGAGGCTAGATTAAAGGCTGCCCTTTCAGAAAATGAGCAACTGAAGAAAGAGAATGGGTCACTGAAACGGCAATTGGACGAAGTTGTATCAGAGGTGAGTGTGATGGAGCCTGCTAAGATGGGTTAAAGTTGTTTTTTCTTATAAATTAATAAACTTTTACATCTTAAATGATATAAAACAATAGTGCCAGGAAAACAAGAGTACGATAAGTCCAAAAACATTTTTCAATAAGGATAAAATTTGAAAGATGATCTTTTGAACTGTACTTCCCAATCTATTTAGAAGTCTTCTTCTTTTCTTAGGTTTCTCCTAACTCATTACCTTAGTACCTTCTATACTCCTGACTAAGTGAATCAGATTGAGACTCCTGGATAGTCCTATGAGGGCTTCCCTTTTAAAAAAGAAAATATAAAGTAAAATGTTATCTTTTCTCTGTCTACCTGCACTGCTTTTTGCCTTCTGTTGTCATACTGCTCCCAGGGTTAATCATCTCTCCTCAGTTCTGTTCATAAAATCTGCTGCCTTAGGATTTCCCACTGCAGTGGAGTTCTGAACCAAATAGATACCTATTCAGTGGGATTTCTTATACTGTTTTTTCTATCTTAACCCCTGAGCACGTGGTAACACTCCAGTGCATTGGTGAAAACAGTGATTTTAAAGACAGGGAGACAGACTACACAAGTGATTCAAAATTCTTTGGGGATTCATGAAAATATAAAACTATTGAATTCTCTGCTCTATTTGTTTCTCTTTGACTTCTCTCTTTTGGAAAAGAAATCTTGGAAGGCTCTACTTCAGTATTTCGAAAAGAACTATTTTCTCAACTTTGAGTTTTGTTTTTGTTTTTAAATAAGAAAAGGCATTCATATAGCTAGTAAAGAGGAAAGTTTTTTTTTAAGGTAATGCTTTTTGTGAGATTGATATGTAGTTTAATTGTATTTCATGTGGTCATTTCCTTTAGAACCAGAGGCTTAAAGTCCCTAGTCCAAAGCGAAGAGCTATCTGTGTCATGATAGTTTTGGCATTTGTAATACTGAACTATGGCCCCATGAGGTAAGTATGTAGCTATTTGTTTTGGATAATAATGCTAAAAATTGGAATACTCATTGTTTGTTATTCTTTAGCTCTAGTAGTAATCTAGAGATAAACTGATATGTTTAGAACAAAATCAGCATCCTAGATACGTAGGGATACGTAAAGAGTAATTGGATAGGAGCCATACCTTCAAATATATCATGATCTAACTGGGAGAAGAGACATGTAACTATGGTATAATATGGTAAGTATAATTACTGCAGTATGAACAAAGTACTGAAAGAACATAAATGAGAGTGCAGGTTCTTAGGGTGACAGTTTATGACATATTGATAACTGTAACAACACATTTTTTGTTGAATGATTGAATGACAAGGGAAATCCCCAATGAGGAATCTGAACTTTGAAGTGTAATACCAGTTTTCCAGATGGAAAGTGTGGGAAAGACATGTCAAATAGGGGAAACAGCATGTTTAAAGGCACCATGATGAAATGGTATGACGTTTTCAGAAAAAAGTGAAAAGTTTGGTGTCTCTTACAGATACAAGGAGTGTGCATGAGCCCCTTGGGCATATATGGAGCCAGATAATGAAGGGCACTTTTATACAATGAGACATCCCTAAGTTTTTAGGCAGAGGGTAATGTAATCAGCTTTGTGTATCTGGGAGATGACTGTGAGGGTTATATTGAGAATGGACTGGATCAAAGGGAGAGTAGTGGCAGAGACCATTGCTTTCTTTCAGGTAATAAATGAGAGTCTAAACTTGAACCATGGCTATCAAGGATAAACTATCTCAGATACAGACTCTGAGATTTAATACCTGGTACAATGAGGACATAAGGAAGAAAAAAAGGGAAATTAAAGATAATTCCAAAATTTCTATGTTAAGAGACTGAATGGTGATACAGTTATCTGAAGTAGCAATCAGAAACATGGACAGTTTATGATGACAATACGGTTTTTATTTTTAGCATGGGAAGTTTGGGACAGTGACTGAGTACTGACATTACTATTATGGACACATAGGTAGATAGTGGTAGTGGAGTAAATGAGATTATCCAAGGAGAATGAGTAGACAAAGGAGAGTAATAAGAACATGAACAGGGGCTGGGGATATAACTCAGTTGGTAGAGTGCTTGCCTAGCGTGCATAAGGCCTTGGGTTCAATATCCAGCACCACCAAAAAAACAAAAAAGAACATGAACAATAGAACAAGAAAATCAGAGCAAACAGGGTTAGGGACAGAATCAAAGAAATGGTTTTCTTAAGCTAAGATAAAAAGAATTTCAAGGTGGTCTTGGGCAATGGTATCATATGCTGCTGAGAGTTTGGGAGAGGCAGAAAATGGAATTTGATAATTAACAGGTCAATGGTAGTCTTGAAAAGCAGATTTATTAGGGGAAGACATGGAGTCTAGCTTAGTTAGTTGAAAACTGGAAGGAGCTATGAGTTGAATAATTTTCTCTCTCTTTGTTATTAGGCAGTATGGGGGATTGAGTCCAGGGGTGCTTTACCACTGAGCTAAACACCCAGCTGTTTTATTTTTTATTTTGAATAGGGTCTTGTTAAGGTGCCAAGGCCAGCCTCAAATTTGTGATCCTCCTGCCTCAGCCTCCACAGTAGTTGGGATAATAGGCATGTGCCACCATTCCTGGTGAATAATCTTTTTTTATTAATGAAGTTAGTTATCAAGATTATCAAGCTGTAGAGAAAGTTGTTATAAACCCACTTAAACCCATTGTCTAGCTTCATTAATTATCAACATTTGCCAGTTTTCCTGAAAAGACTTTAGGAAATCAAGACAGTGAGTATGGACTATCCTTTAAAGAACTTTGGGATAAAAAGGTGATAAGAAAATGGCAGGATTAAATAGTTTCTTTTTAGGCTATAAGAAACTTTAGTGGATGCTCATTTAGCTTTTGGTTAATTTTTAGTGAAATTTACTTCTTAGAAATCATTACGTGTTTAAAACTAATTATGTTATCTTCCTTTATTTTTCTCTCCCTGCTGCAAGCCTGCAACCAGACTTAACTGTCCTAATTCTTGACCTATTTGTCCTATGATTTCTTTTTCAAATCCTCTCACGGCTCCAATTCCTCTCAAACTGACTTGCTTCAGTGTTCAGCCTTACAAAAGGCTTTGTGCTTGTCACTGATGATCAGTGTACATGTTGGAAGGTGATATCCTGGTCTGAATGCATTTCCTCAGATATATTCTGACCTATGTAGAATGTAGTGAAATACTTACTTCCAAAGAGTTCCCCCCCCCCTTTTCTTTCCCCATGCAGCCTTATATCATTGGCTCTATCATTGAGTCACCCCTTTTTTATTTTGAGACAGTGTCTCACTAAGTTGCCCAGGCTAACCTTCAACTTGAGATCCTCTTGCATCAGCTTCCTGAATTGCTAGGATTATAGGCATGTGTCACTGTACTGGGCATATGTTGACTTTTTTTTTTAAGAGTGTATTATTAACTTAAATTCTGTATCTTTTTCACAGGTTTGATAGATACCTTAGGTCACTCTCATTTTATTTCTGGATAGCATCTGACAGCTAGTATATATTTTATATTAAGCTTTTGTTGTCATTTGGTATCAGTACAACTCTCTAGAGCATTTGATATTTCATCATGGAATCACCAGAGACCCATATACTGTTAAATGAATGAACTAAGATAATTCTTTTTTTTAAATTTTTATTTATTTATTTTTTTTATTAGTTGTTCAAAACATTACAAAGTTCTTGACATATCATATTTCATACATTTGATTCAAGCGGATTATGAACTCCCATTTTTACCCTATATACATAATGCAGATTCACATCAGTTACATAACCACTTTTTTGAACTAAGATAATTCATTGTGAAAATGTCATAAATTTCTGAGTTTATCTATTTAAAAAAATTCACACTGTACTAGACATATTATATAGGATATGCAAAAAAGACACCTGAAATAAACATTTGAATTATTAAAAATGTTTTTACTACATTCTTCATCATATGCCATTGACATTTTGCCCATATTCGTCATTTAAAGTTATTCTGACATTTTAATTTTTGTGTTTGTTTCTGGGTTAATAAAGGAGAAAAGAAACATGCTAATTTAAACTTTATCTTCCTGAATTAGGAAGTTGAAAATAAATTCTGCAAATAAACTGAGCCAAATTTCCATATAGTGAATACCAGGAAGACTCAAAACAAAGCATGTTATACTGGTATTCCCCAGTATCAAGGAAGACTCCATGGTTATAGGACATTTGGTAGAACTTCTCCAGCTATACTTAAGGCTAATTATCCAAGTTGTCTCTCTTCAAAAAATTATTTACATATTTAATTGACACATCATCGTTGTACATATTTATAGGGTACAGTGTGATATTTCAATGTATCAGTACAATGTATAATGATCATATTAGGGTTATTGGCATATTTGTCACCTGAAACATTTATCATTTGTGCTGAGAACATTTAAGATCCTTTCTACTAGATATTTTAAATTATACAATTAATTGTCATCAAACACAATTACCTACTGTGCTATAGAACATTAAAAGTTATTTCTCTTATCCACTTATAACCTTGTACCAAATTACCATCTCTCCATCCTTCCTTCTCCTTCCCAGCCTCTAGTAACTACTTTTTGACTCTCTACTTCTATAAGATCAACTTTTGTGTGTGTGTGGTACTGGGGATTGAACCCAGGGGCACTTAACTACTGAGCCACATCCCCAGCCCTTTTTATTTATTTATTTTTTGAGACAGGGTTTCCTAAGTTGCTGAGAGCTTTGCTAAATTGCCGAGGCTGGCTTTGAATTTATAATCCTCCAGCCTCTGCTTCCTTAGCCACTGGAAGTACAGGCGTGTGCTATTTCGCCCAGCTATGAGTTCAACTTTTTAATTTTAAGATGTCTTTTATTTAATAACTTTTTTTCCTTGACTTTCTTCCATGGCCTGTTGAGGAAAATTGAGCCATAGGTTGTAATCATTGTCTTGTATTTAAATATTGGATTTTAAAGGTAACCATTAGTAACTTTGCCCTGAAGATTCTAACTTTCATGATTGCAGAAGCTGTTCCTTTTCCTTTTTTATGTATCTTAATGTTTTAATTTATTTTTAATTACCAGAGTAATAAATGAAAGTAGAATAATGATTACTGGGGATTGGAAAGGGTGCAGGTAGAGTAGAAAAAGTATGGTTGGATTTGATCAGGGGATGCTTGTATGCAGTTGTGGAAATACCACAAAAACAATTTTTAGAAAGTATAAAACTATGTAGAGTTAAAAAATGAAAGGCACCAGGTGCAGTGGCACATGGCTCGGGAGTCTGAGGCAAGAGGATTGCAAGTTTGAGGCTAGTTTGGAAAATTTAGAGAAATCCTGTCTCAAAATAAAAAATAAAACAGGATATCTCAATGGTAAAATACCTCTGGGTTCAGTCTCCAGTACCAAAACAACATCATCAACAACAAAAAAACTAAACAAATAAAAAGACTTCATGACTACCTTTCTCCTAACCCACTTCCTTTTCTCCAGTCTACTCTTATAATTATTTTTTTTTTTTACAGATTTTCAAACCTACATTATTTTACTAGTTGAGTCAGAATATATATATATATATATATATATATATATATATATATATATATATATATATATATATATATATATATATATATGCCACAGTCTGGCGTGCTGGTGAGAGTTCGGGAATAAAGAGTTGCTGTTTGAACCTACAAGTGCTTTGTGGCGGCTCGGTTATTTGTGCCCAGCCAGACTGCGGCGCATATATATATATATATATATTTTTTTTTTTTGGTGGGGGAGTAGAAGTTTATTGTATTAGACAAAGGGGAATGAAGGGAGGGGAGATGAAATGAGAATAGGAAAGACATCAGAATGACTTGGACATAACTTTCCTATGATCATGTATGAATACTCAACCAGCGAAACTCCACATCATATACAAACACAAGAATGGGAAGTCATACTCCATATATGTATAACATGTCAAAATACCTTCCATTGTTATGTATATCCAAAAAGAACAAATTAAAAAAAAAAAAAAAGAGGCTTCAGGGCTGTCACCATACTGTTTATTGCCCTGATTCCATAGTAAAGTTCTTTCTTTCTCTTTGCAGCCTATGAACTAGTCTGTGAAAAGTGAGGGCTTAGGCTCTCACTGAGTGCCCCTCCCAGGAAAAGCATTTTACAAAAAGCCTCCCTCCCAAACCCCACCCTGTTCCAACTCTCCCTCCTTCTTGGGGATCTCTATCATACCATTTACATAGTTCACTCATATTATTCTCATTTTTTTTACTTGTCGTTCTCTATGTAGGCTTAAGTAGGAGCCATGACCTTCTGTCTTTGCAGCTTTTATGTGTAACAGATAAAAAAATGTTCATTGGATAAATGACTGAATATCTTACAGTTTAAGTATGTCTCATACATCTCCACAGAGGAGATATTGAATCTTCTTTAATCAATAAATCTTCCTTAATTTTATTAGTAATTATTAATAATTGTGTATTTATATATGATACAATGCGATATTCCGATATGTTTACATTGTGGAATGAATAAGTCAAGCTAGTTAAAATATTCTTTTACCTCATGTACTATTTTTAGTGTGTTCATACATTTAAAAATCTGCCCTTTCAGCAATTGTGTAATATATAACACATTATTATTAACTGTAGTCACCGTGCTACATAATAGGACTCTAAAATTTATCCCCCCCCCCTTTTTAAGAGAGCCTCTTTTTTTTTAATACCTTTATTTCACTTATTTATTTTTATGTGGCACTGAAGATTGTACCCAGGTCTCGCACGTGCAAAGCGATCGCTCTACCACTGAGCCACACCCCAGCCCTGTTCCTCCTTTTTTAAGACTGAATAGTATACCACTGTATGTGTGTGTGTGTGTGTATAATGTATTTTCTTTATTCATTCATTCATTGCCAATTATCAAAAATTATTCAGCTTTAAAGAAGAGTAAAATTATGGCATGTGACAGTAAATGGTTGGAGTTGGAGAATATCATGCTAAAGGAAATAAGCCAATCCCCCCAAAACAAAGGCTGAATGTTTTCTCTAATATGCGGATACTAATTCACAATAAGGTGGGAGGGGGAGCACTAGGGAAGAATAGCTTTACATTGATTAGGCAGAGGGAAGTGATGGCAGGGAAGGAAAGATAGTAGAATGAAACAGACATTGTTACTGCATGACCAGTATGATTCTGTAACATGTGCACTCAGAGGGGGTGGGAGGTTGTATCCCATCTATTATGATATATCAAAGTGCATAGATGCATTCTGCTGTCATGTATAACTAATTAAAACAAATGAAAAAAAATTTTAAATTATGTAACATTAAAAAAATAGAGTCAATTAGCAAACAACAATAGAAAGGTATATAGAAAATTCCCAAATATGTAGAAACTAACATGCTTCTAAATAAACCCATGGGTTGAAGAAGGGGGGGGGGAAGTAGGGGGGGGGGAGGAATAGAAAGTATTTTGGGCTGAAATAAAATAAAAATGTTATATATCAAAATTTGTACAATGCAGAATATATTTATTATTTACTGAGTGTTAGGTATAATGCAAGACTAATAATATAATGGTGAGCAAAATTAACTTAGTCCCAGCCCTAATCAAATTTGTAGTCTAATGTAAATGATATATATTAATCAAAATAATTATACAAATAAGTTACACAAAATTATAACCATGTCAGGTGCCATGAAAGAAGGGTACACAATATTATGAGACCACATAGTAGGTTCACTTGACCTAGTTAGAGTGGTAAGGCAAGGTTTCTCTGAGAAAGGAATGATTATGTTAAGATCTAAAAATAAGATTCAGGGGGCTGGGGCTCAGTGGTAGAGCGCCTGCCTTGCACATGTGAGGCACTGGATTCGATCCTCAGCACCATATAAAAATAAATAAATAAATAAAGATATTAAGAAAAATACTAATAAGATTCAGTAATTAGGTAAGGTACAGGAAGACCATTTGGGATATAATAAACAGCATCTATAAATGTATATTATGTACACATTTGTGTTTGTGTATTTATATGTATATTGTTTTAAAATTTGGTTTTACATAAAGCTATTATTTATATATTGTTGAAAAATGCTTTTTCACTTTAAAATATGTCAGTATACTCCTTTTTTCTTTTTCCAGTTATATCTTTTAATTTTTATTGACACTTGTTTATTACACAATGAAACACAACATTGTACTCCATAAGTATTTATAAATTTTATGTGCCAACATTTTTTTTTAAAATTAGAGCCTAATAGTTATACTTAATAATTGGATTAATCCTGAGAAAATTCATACATTGCATGGAATTCGATTTCAGTTCATGATCCTCCCCTTTCCCTGCTATCCTTTCTCCCTTCTCCCTTCTTGTTCCTCTACTCTGCTAGACTTTTTTTGCTCATCTATTTATCTATTTTTGAACGGTTCTTTTTACTTAAAGGTGAGATTCCCTGTGGGATATTTATGTATGCACATAAATGATTTTTTAAAAAATTTATTCTTTTTCATCTCTCTACCTTTCAAACTTCTTTTTTTATACTACCAATCTTCCCTATATTTTTATGATATCTTACCTCCTGAGCTGCAGGGATTACAGGCATGTACCATTGTGCCTGGCTCCTCCTCCTTACTCTAACTTTCACATATGAGAGAGAAAACATTTAATCTTTAAGGTTTTTTTTTCCCCTTTAAGTTTCTCTTTTTTTTTCCTTTAAATAATTGTCCTTTTACTTTGTTAAATAATTGTCCTTTTATTTTGTTTACTTTTTATGTTATGCTGGGGATTGAAACCAGGGCCTCAGAAATACTAGGCAAGTGCTTTACCACTGATCTCTCTCTCCACTTCTCAACCTTTGAGTTTCTGAGTGGCTTATTTCGCTTGGCATTAATATCCATTTACCAGCAAATGCTATAATTTCATTCTTCTTTATATTGATTAGAACTTCACTGTGTATGTAAGCCACAATTCCTTAATTCATTCATCTATTGATGGGTATCTGGGTTGATTCCATAATTTAGCTATTGTAAACTGTGTTGCTATAAACATTGAGGTGGCTGTATTGCTATAATATACTGATTTTAGTTCTTTTGGAAAATACCAAGGAGTGGGATAGCTGGAACATATGGTGGTTCCATCTCTAGTTTTTTGTATAGTCACCATACTGCTTTGCAGAGTGATTGTACTAGTCTGCATTCCCACCAAAAATGTACAAGAATACCTTTTCCCCCACATCTTTCTTTGTGTTATTGATGATTGCCATTCTGACTGGAATAAGATGAAATCTTGGTGTAGTTTTGACTTGCATTTCCCTGATTGCTTTTTTCCTTTGAGAAGTTTCTGTTTAGTTTTTTTGCCCAGCTATTGATTGGGTTATTCATTTTTGGTGTTAAGTTTTTTGAAATTTTTATATACTCTCGATATTAATTCCCTGTTAGAGGAGTAGCTGGCAAAGATTTTCTCCCATTCTGTAGACTCTCACTTCATGCTTTTAAATGTTTCCTTTGCTGTGCAGAAACTTTTTAATTTGATGGAATTGATTCTTGGTTTTATTCCTTGTGCTTTGGGGCTCTTGTTAAGGAAGTTGCTGCCAGCACCAGTATGATGGAGTGTTGACTCAATGTTTTCTTCTACAAGTTGTAAGGTTTCTGGTCTAATTCCTAAGTCTGATCCATTTTGATTTGACTTTTGTTTAGGATGAGAAATTGAGATATAGTTTCATTTCCCTACATATGGCTGTCCAGTTTTCCTAGCACTGTTTGTTAAAAAGGCTGTCTTTTCTCCAAAATATATATCTTTGGCATGTTTGTGAAGTATCAGATGACTGTAAGTATGTGTGTTTGTCTCTGTACCTTTTATTCTGTTCCATTGGTCTTCATGTCTGCTTTGATGCCAATACCATGCTGTTTTCGTATTATAGCTTTGTAGTATAATTTCAGATCAGGTATTGTGATGTCTCCTGTATCAGTTTTTTTGCTTAATACTGGTACCAGGCATTGCTTCGGCTATTTTGAGTCTCTTATTCTTCCAAATGAATTTAAGGATTGTTTTGAAGAATGTCATTTTTTTTTATTCTTTTTAGTTATACATGTCAGTAGATTGTATTTTGACATTTCATACATATGTGGAGTATAACTTCCCATTCTTGTGGTTGTGTCATTGGTATTTTGATGGGGATTGCATTTTATCTGTACATTGTTTTTGGTATTATGGCCATTTGACCACATTAATTCTGCCTACCCAAGAACATGGGAAATCTTTCTATCTTCTAATGTCTTATTCAATTTCTTTCTTCCAGTGTTCTATAATTTTCATTGTGGAGCTCTTTTACTTCCCTGGTTAGATTAATTCCCAGGCCCCTGCAGATTAAGGGCTCTATGCCACAATTTTAGTCACTAGTCATAAGTCCCAGGTAACTTTTTATCAACTGACTATAAATTGAGGAGTCTTACAACATCCCCCCAAAGTTCAGTGACTTGGTAGAATGGCTCATAAAACTCAGAGAAACACTTACATATGCTATTGGTTTATTATAAAGGATACATAGAGCAAATCAAATGGAAGAAATGCAAAGGATAAGGTAACTTTGCATTTCTTCCATTTGATTTGCTCTATGTATACCTTTACACTACAACCCAATTGCATTACCTGTAAGCTGCCTTTCTCTTTGTTTCAGGTTTTTTTTTTTTTTTTTTTTGGAGACTTTATTATGCCAGTGAGACTAAACCATTGGCCTTTGGTGACTGAGTTCAGTCTCTACTCTTCTTCCTCAACTAGAGTTGGGGGATGGGACTGAAAATTCCAAATCATGAATCACATGGTTGGTTCCTCTCAAAATCAGCCCCCATCTCCAAGGGTCTCTCGTTAGCACAAACTCAAGTATTGTTGGAAGGGGCTCCTAAATAATAAAAGACACTCTTTTACTCAGGAAATACCAAGGGTTTTAGGAGCTGGTGCCCAGAACCCAAGATAACAACCAAACTGTATATTTCTTATGTATCACAGTATCACAGGCATCTCTTCTTCTTCTTCTTCTTTTTTTTTTTGAAACAGTCTCATTATATTGCTCAGGATGGTCCAGGATGAGGAGCTCAAGTGATTCTCTCATTTCAGCCTCCTGAGTGTCTGAGACTATAGGTGTGACCCCACAAGCCTGGCACAGGCATATTCTTAAGGGAACATAGAAGTAACCAGTAGCTTTGATAGTGGCAATTGTGGAAGGCTTCATGTAATTGCATTCAGTGAAAAACATAAAGAGGATTGAATTATGATGCAGGAAGTAAGGATGGGCTTGGAGGAGGCATTTTGCTGTGAAATCACTCATGAGAAAACAGAAATTTGAGAAAAAAAGACTGGAATAAAAGAGGTTTAAATAAATTAATGATGTTCGTAGCTGCTATGGGGATGGATTACATTTCCATGGTAGGTTGATTCAGTATGAAAGGAAGAGTTGATAGTCCACATTTTATCAAGAAAAGATTTGTGTTAAAAAATTAATCGGTGGACTGTATAGAAAGGGTAATAAGAGAGAAAGTCTTAAATAGGAGAAAGTTTTAAATATTTGGTAATCCTGAGGATCAGCTAGTTGAGATCTTTCTCTGTGTGAAACTTTAAGAATTCAGAAAGTAGTAGGAATATTAGCAACTATTCAAATTTGAAAACATACTAAAGGATTCAAATTGAAGAAAATTAACAAGGAGAAAGAGCTGATAGGAATAAAGAAATATAGAAGTATCTTAAGAAGTTGGAATGTCTCCAAACACCAGGAAGAAAGAAAGAAACTGGCTATGAAACTCATAAAAACTAAGAACCATTTCTTCTAAATTTGGCATGAATAGTAAAACATCAAAGCTCAGAAAACAAGAATGATTTGAAACACTGACACTTGCCCCTGAACCAAATATTAGGAATCGTGTATTATTCAGAAACATTTCTTGATTGGCCCTGTCCTTTGTAATCTCTACTTCAGGGTGGTGCCTTCTCAGGTCTGCGGTTTAGCCAGAGGAGCAGGAACTTCCACCTGGAAGATATTTATTGAACAATTCCACATCTGTGGTCTTGTGTCTCTAGAAACTTGAAGCAAGCATTATGTTTTCATTTGTGCATATTTGAAGTTCTACCTGCACTTTTCTCAGATGCCACAAAATTAAATTTGGCCAGACAAATACACATTTTAATCAGAGCCTTCCAAAGCATTTTAAATTTGGGAACCTAAACTTTTTTAGAACAAATCACATTACTATAATAAGATTAATTATGTTGTTTCAGATGTTCAATGTAAAACTGGAACTGTTGTGTCTTATTGGTATGGGCCCAAATGAAAGCAATGTATGACATACGTTTGCCAAATACACACACACACACACACACACACACACACACACACACACACAAACACATATATTTACCTTAAATGTGTGTATGTGTCTATAAAAAAGAAACTTTTCTGAAAGCATTTGGTGATGAAATGTAAATATGTCTTACATCTAAAGCAACAGTTTTGGGGCTGGGGGTGTGGCTCAGTGGTAGAGCGCTCACCTTGCATGTGCAAGACCCTGGGTTCAATCCTCAGCCCTACATAAAAAAAATAAATAAATAAATAAAATCAAGGTATTGCATCCAACTAAAATTAAAATAAAAAATAAAATAACAGTTTTATAAAACTTACAGAAAGACTGGCTAATTTGAGGAGTTTTGTGTTACTAAAGAGTAAAAAAGAATTTTACACAGAAAAAGAAAATTAACAGACTTAAAAAGATTAATTTTTGGACCTTATTGATGTGTTATGAATGACAAAGAAGTCATCTAGCTATTTTTGGCACAGAATTCAAGGAACTGGCCCACTGTGTGTAGTCTCTAAAAATAGTAATTTTAGGCAGCATGGAATGGCTAAAACAGGATACCTATGAATTGATATGAAACACTTCTATCTCACTACTCAGTGAGGTTAATTCTGTTTTATAGTTGAAGTTGAAGAATCTAAATATTAATCCAAGTCACTTTTTATAGAATTATCTTTTCAACTATATCATAATTTTTTTTTTTCCTCTACAGTAGTACAAGAGGTTCATGAACACTTAAGAACTTCTGATTTTGGCAATATGGTAGTCTAAAGATACAGAGAAACTCACTGTAGTTTAGCATACCAGAAAATGCTGGATTAAAAAATAAATTGGAACTCTTTTATTTCATGGCTCATCTGTAAACAAAGTAAGGACTTACCAGAGGCCAGAAATATTAAAATTAAAATAATACGAATCTATAATGGTAAACTAGTGAAAGTAGTGCTTATTCTAGGTTTATTTCCTGATCCTTGAGGTCCAGAGTCTGGGGATAGGAGAGAAAGCTCTAGACCTAAACCAGGGGCAAGTCACAAGTGAGTCCTCCCTTTCTCTCTACCAAAACAAGGCTGGAATTTCCAAAGAATGATATTTTTGTTTGCTAAAAGACAAAAAAGAAAAAAAAAAACTTGTCTTACCACACAGGGAGATTGTTGGTAAGTACTTATCTTGATTTTGATTTTGAATAGAGTAGAAATAAAGAAAAAGGCTCTCTTAGTAACTATTCATCTCAACCCCTCACTCATGCAGGTTTGATCCTGAATTTATGCTACTGGTGTGAACCAGCTCTACTACCCCCAAAAGTTAAATGTTTAGTTTAAAAGACTCTGTGTTGTTGGTACTTCCAGATACATGGCAGGTGCAAATGCAAATCCTACCCAAAGGATTCAAACACCCAACCTAAAAAAAATTGCCACTGATAGAGATCCAATTGAACACAAGTGCATATCTCTTCTTTCTCCTCCTAAAATCATTAAACACACCAGGAAACATACCACTATGAACAAGGGTTAGAGGACATATACTATAAAATCAGACTCTGAAAAACTATAGATATTTGAATTATCACATACAAAATGTAAAATAAATATGTTAAAATAGGAAATTAAAATATGGCAAAGGGACAATTGATTAGAATTTTTGGAGAAAACTTGGAAATAATAATAAGTTAAAATGAGAAAACGACAGATTAAAACAAAAAAATAGACACATTTGAAGAAAGAATGAATGGGAAGAGAGATCTGAAGAAACTATACAGATTGTAATCAGAGACAAAGAAGTGGAAAACATAAGAGCTTTTAAAAATTGTCATAACCAAATAATCAAGATAATATCATCAGTAACACAATATTCAACATCTTGTACCTCCTGATGTGATGCACTAAAAACACTATCACTTCTATAAAATTCTTGCCAAAAAATGCATAGCCTGAATTTTATCATGAAGAAACATCAGATAAACCTGAAAGAGGGACATTTTACACAATAAATAGCCTATAAGGTTAAGGTCATGAAAATCAAAGAAAGACTGATGAACATTCTGAAACTGGAGGAGACTAAGGAGATAGACATGGATAAGTACCTGTAATGTGTGATGGTGGACCAGAAAAAGGACATTCCTAGGACAATTGGTGAACTATGAAAGACTATAGGGTAGTTATTGGAATAAGATCTATAGATCAAAGTTAATGCCCTATTTCTGCTTTATTTAAATTTCTTATTAAAATATATTTTAGTTATAGATAAACATAATACCTTTATGTGAAATTGCTGTGCTATTTGTAGAACTCTTATGAAAATATTTCATGAAAAAAATTTAAATCTTATTAAAAACAAAAATGAATGTATTTAAAAAGGGAGAAAGAGACACAGACAGAAGGATAGAATAGAGAGACAAAGTCCAACATACATCAAAATAGAATTTCAAAAAGAGATAATAGAGAAAATGGGAGAAGGCAATATTTGGAGAGATAATAAACTAAGAACTTTGTGAAATTAATGAAAGACAACAGTCTTCAGAATTGACTGACTTCAGATAAATAAAGAACTCCAGGAAAAAATATAAAAAAGAATCAGGTAAATAAAAAGATACCCTCATTTAGATACCTCCTAGTAAAATTACAGAATACCAACACAAAGAGATCTTAAAAGCAGCTGAGAGCTAAGACAGATTACATACAAAATCATTTTTATTAGACTGATGGTATCAGTGTAAGCTAGAAATCAGTGGAATAATATCCTTAAAGTTCTGAGAAAAAAAACAAACAAACAAACCCCAATCTAGAAGTCCTTGTCTAATAAAACCATCTTTCAGGCATAAGATAAGGATAACTAATAACTAATGAAACTGGAGAGAATTTACTATTAGCAGACCTTGCTGAAAGATTTCTGAAAGATATATTTCAGGAAGAAGGAAAATGACCTCAGAAATAGAAAGAATAGCCAACAATGACAAGAAAAATAAATGGGGTTGAAGCTTTAAAAAAAAGTTGAAGAGTGACTTCGGGTGCAGGGTAGCTTAGTAGTAGAGCACTTGCATAGCATGTACAAGGGCCTAGATTCAATTCCTAGCATCCTTTAAAAATTGATATCAAGTATTAACAATGCCTAGTTTGTAAGGTTAAAAAATCAAGATGGAAATAGTTTTTGGACAGTAATGCCTGATGAATTGGAAGTGTGTGATTGAAATTAAAACACTCAAAATTTTTGTTTTCTTTTGAGAGCTAAAAATCCATCCTTCTTTTTAGAGCAGGGTGATAAAGAGCTGGTTTGAGATCCATCAGTTTTAAACATCACTTGCCCTCTGTTATTTATTGTCAACCTTGTTATGTTCTGGGCTTTGTTGGCTATTGAGCCAGGGTAGGGACTATAGTATTTTTTATTAGAAAGGTTTTTTGATATGCAAATTTTATCTGCCTCTTTACAGTTTAGATGACTTTTTGTCATTTCTCTCAATTTAACAAACTTAGTAGTGCTCTCATTTAGTAGTTCTCATCCTTGGCTGTACATTATAATCACTGTGGAATTTAAAAAGATTGTTAACTGATTTCTACCCAAGACTAGTGGAAACTGGTAGGGTGGATCTAAGACATTTGTTTTTAAAACATTTTCCTCAAGTGATTCTGAACCAAGTGTTGAAAACTATTGTGCATAGTTTTGTATTTCTTTTTTTTTTTCTATATAATAGTCTTTATGCAAACTGTAAAAGACTTATTCATTAAATTAGAGGATAATGTATAAAAGGGATACTTTATTAAATCTCTAGATAGACACCTCTTTGTTTATAAGTTTGTCTTACATACGTAAGGAAATTTGTGGATCTCTGTTTTGAATAGAACAGGAACCACAGCAGAATCCTCAGAGAAACTTCTCCCTGGCCCCTACTGCTGCAGTTTTTGGAATCCTTTGTTGTTTTCCCTTTTTCCATTTTAAAGGTCACTGTCGTCATCTTCCTTTTCTGCCAATAGTAAATCAACATTCCAAGGAGGTTGTAAGTATGCTAGGTCTTAAAAAGCAAGCAAGCAAACAAAAAAAACTCCAAGTGTTTGAAATCGAGAGTGCTTTTCCCTTGTTTATTCTGGGTTAGTTGATATGATCTTACTAGATCTACAGTTCTTTATACTTTGAGACATCACACATGAATGAGGAAGAATAAATTACACTACTAAAGGGCCAACTAAACTATCTGGTTTTCTTATAAGACTTACTTTTAGGAAAAGGTGACCACAGATCATATGGCTTTGACTCTGACTTGTCTGGAACTGGTTAGGAATAAAATGTCTCTCTATTTCAGCATTCTATGTTTGTTAGCTTTCAGTATTATACAAGAAGAATTCTAGCTTCTTATCCTGAGATGAGCTTGTCCTCAA
The DNA here is from genome assembly GCF_047511675.1 of Marmota flaviventris. Lineage (NCBI taxonomy): Eukaryota > Metazoa > Chordata > Mammalia > Rodentia > Sciuridae > Marmota > Marmota flaviventris. The sequence goes on along the minus strand of NC_092507.1, from coordinate 112,746,824 downwards.
GTCTGGTTTCAATTTTTTTCCTTTTCAGTCAAAATTCAAGCATTTTTCTGTATGATATCACTGTTGGCTGTAGGTTAAAAGTTACTATATAACTTAGATGTCAGAATTCAAACCACCAAGTGTACATTGTTTTGCTCAGCCAGATTTTTTAATGAAATCTAATTCAAATTCTTTGCTAAAAGCACTTTTCACATTTATCAAAGTGACACATAAACTGAAGAAATACATCTTAAATACTAGGTGTCATTGAATCTGGGATTGCAGAGGTATAGCTCAGGCAGTGGCAGTTTTTTCCCCTAATAGTTTAACTTATTCATGATCATCACAAAGTGTCTGTGCAAAGTAATTGGTTCTCTTTTCTTATAACCTTTATAGATTTCATTCTTAATTTTTAAAAGCTGGCTTAGAATCTGTCAAGTATAAAGCGGGCTTTAAGGGCATGAAAAATTCTGCTGATGATTCTCTTGTTTTGGTTTTCACATCAATTGTACATACAGAGTTTATAAGAGTATCCCAGTGGCTTTATCATATATTGCTTGGCTACCATTCTTCCCAGACTTCAGTTAGTACAGGGAAATGAAAGGCAGTTGAAATTAAAAAAAAAAACAAAAAAACAAAACTATATCCCTTGGTAACTTCCTTCTTTACCTTGAATAAGTCACTTTGTGTCACTTTCAGAATTAAAAAGATATAGAAATGTGTCTTCTGCTTTCTCTCTTGTGAAAGGTGGTTAGTGAGAAAGTGGGCCATATGTGAAAACTACCAAAACTACCATGAGTTGAAATACTTTGATATTTTCTTCAGACCAACATCTTAGTCAACATAAAACAAGGATGGTTTGTCAATAATAGCTTATTCAACCACTTTCAGTGCTTAGTATATTCCGGTGGAATCATGTTTTGTAAACTCTATAAAACAAAAAACAAAACTAATAAAGGAATAAACAGTTTAACTTTGTATTAAGTGAAGGTTTTACCTTCACTAATATTAGTGAGTATAGAATAACTTTGAAACCTTAATATTAAGGTAGTATAGGATAACTTTGAAACTTCTGAATATTATATGTCCCTTAGACTTTAAGGCAGATTGTTATTATGCCTTTGTCTCCAGATTTGAGCTGTTTTATCATTTCAGTAAACATTTGGACACAATATCTTTATTTTATTTTTATGTGGTGCTGAGGATCCATCCCAGGTCCTTGCACGTGCTAGGTGAGCGATCTACCACTGAGCCACAACCCCAGCCCTCAGTAAACATTTGGAACTTTGAGGGGCCATTCCACAGATTGTTCTTAATTCAGTTAGGGCTAATATCAGCATGAATTATGGATATATGCTATGCATTTAGACTTTTTGGTATTATGTTTTCTGAACCTAAACAGACATTAATATGTTATGGACACAGTCTGTTTACCATAATACATGACCTTTAAGGAATTAGATGTAGGGAAAGAACAGGTAATCTGTGTATATATTTTTAAATATGTATTTTTTTAGCTGTAGGTGGACACAATACCTTTATTTTATTTTTATGTGGTGCTGAGATGGAACCCAGTGCCTCATACGTGCCAGGCGAGCGCTCTACCACTGAGCCCCATCTCCAGCCCTAATCTGTATATTTTGTATGACTTTCTGTTTTAGCACTTTTACCAGTATTCTCATTAAAGAAGCATTGCTTGCTTTCATTTTTTATTCTTTCCTTTCTGTTGTTTTTTTTTTTTTAAGACATTGAGAGAGAAACCAAAATAAGGCAGTTGGAAGAAAAAAATGAAAAAAAAAAATGAAGCTTATTCTAGAATAATCTGGGTTGTCTGTATGTGCTTGATTGGTATGTAGCTATTTTTCTGTTCGTTGTATTAAGCTATTATTTAGCAGATACTCAACATGCACCAAGTATGAGTCTAAGCACTGTACACGAATTAACTCATGTATTCTTCCCAGGGCCAGAAGATAAGTATTATCCTATTTTACAGATGAGGAAATTGGAAACAGCTAATATGTGGTAGGGTTAGCATTCATAGTCTGCCTTGGAACCTTGTCTTAATCACTAATAGAACAACAGTTACTCAGGCAGAGAAAAGGAAATTGTCATTTATAGATAGAGAAATTAGGACTTTATCCTGTAATTCAGCCCATTCCCCTAAAGCTTAGTATTGGCTGTGAATAGGGGAAGTATTTATCTTATGAATTGAATGGATTGATGTAAGTTTAATAGAAAAGATTGTCCTCATATTTGCAGCCATGTTTTTTTTACATTTAGAATCAGATGGTACCTCTCTGAAGAAAGAGATATCCACAACTTGTTTGCACACAAACTTTTTATTAAACATTGAATCATTAATGTCAGCAATCTAATAAGTGTAGTTGTATCAGTTATTTATTGCTGTATAATAAACTACCCCAAAACCTAAAGCCTTCAAACATTGCTTAAAATTCTGCACATCGAGTTGGGCACATTGGTGCATGTCTGTAATCCCAGCTTCTTGGAAAGGGGAGGCAGGAGGATCTCAAGTTCAAAGCCAGCCTCAGCAAAAGCAAGGTGCTAAGCAACTCAGTGAGACTGTGTTTCTAAATAAAATACAAAATAGGGATATGGCTCAGTGGTCGAGTGCCCCGGGGTTCAGTTCCTGGTAAACCTCCCCCAACCCCACCCCACCCCTGTCCCCCGTCTCCCCCCCCACCCCTGACCAAAGTATGCACATTGGCCAGTGCTCAGTAGAGACAGCTTCTTTTTGCCTCCATGGAGGATTAACTGGGTGGCTTGGGTTGGAGGTCTCACTTTCAAGACAGTTCACTCATATGATAGGTGCTGGCTTTAGCTGGGTCCTGAGCCAGAGCTTTGGGCCAGGGTTCTTGATTTCTTTTGAGCCTCTCCAAAGCTGCTGGGGCTTCCTCACTGTGTAGTGGCTGAGTTACAAGAATGCGCATCACCTGTTAGAATAGTGCTTCTTTTCTTTTCTTTTTTTTTTTTATTGGTTGTTCCAAACATTACAAAGCTCATGACATATCATCTTTCATACATTTGATTCAAGTGGGTTATGAACTCCCATTTTTGCCCCAAATACAAGTTGCAGAATCACATCGGTTACACATCCACAATTTTACATAATACCATATTAATGACTGTTGTATTCTGCTACCTTTCCTATCCCCTACTATCCCCCCTCCCCTTCCCTCTCATCTTCCCTCTCTACCCCATCTGTTGTTGTTTAATTCTCTCCCTTGTTTTTTTTTTTTCCCTTTTCCCTCACAAACTCTTACATGTAATTTTGTGTAACAATGAGGGTCTCCTTCCATTTCCATACAGTTTCCCTTCTCTCTCCCTTTCTCTCCCCCCACTCGTCTCTGTTTAATGTTAATCTTTTCCTCATGCTCTTCTTCCCTGTTCTGTTCTTAGTTGCTCTCTTTATATCAAAGCAGACATTTGGCATTTGTTTTTTAAGGATTGGCTAGCTTCACTTAGCATAATCTGCTCTAATGCCATCCATTTCCCTGCAAAATCCATGATTTTGTCGTTTTTTAGTGCTGTGTAATACTCCATTGTGTATAAATGCCACATTTTTTTTATCCATTCATCTATTGAAGGGCATCTAGGTTGATTCCAGAGTCTAGCTGTTGTGAATTGTGCTGCTATGATCATTGATGTGGCAGTATCCCTATAGTATGCTCTTTTAAGGTCCTCAGGGAATAGACCGAGAAGGGCGATAGCTGGATCAAATGGTGGTTCCATTCCCAGCTTTCCCAGGAATCTCCATACTGCTTTCCATATTGGCCGCACCAATTTGCAGTCCCACCAGCAATGTACAAGTGTACCCTTTTCCCCACATCCTTGCCAGCACTTATTGTTGTTTGACTTCATAATGGCTGCCAATCTTACTGGAGTGAGATGGAATCTTAGGGTGGTTTTGATTTGCATTTCTCTGACTGCTAGAGATGGTGAGCATTTTTTCATGTACTTATTGATTGATTGTATGTCCTCCTCTGAGACGTGTCTGTTCAGGTCCTTGGCCCATTTGTTGATAGGGTTATTTGTTATCTTATTGTTTAATTTTTTGAGTTCTTTGTATATTCTGGATATTAGGGCTCTATCTGAAGTGTGAGGAGTAAAAATTTGTTCCCAGGATGTAGGTTCCCTATTTACCTCTCTTATTGTTTCTCTTGCTGAGAAAAAACTTTTTAGTTTAAGTAAGTCCCATTTGTTTATTCTTCTATTTAACTCTTGGGCTATGGGCGTCCTATTAAGGAATTTGGAGCCCGACCCCACAATATGTAGATCGGAGCCAACTATTTCTTCTATCAGACGCAGAGTCTCTGATTTGATATCTAGCTCCTTGATCCACTTTGAGTTAACTTTTGTGCATGGCAAGAGGAGGGGATTCAGTTTCATTTTGTTGCATATGGATTTCCAGTTTTCCCAGCACCATTTGTTGAAGATGCTATCCTTTCTCCATTGCATGCTTTTAGCGCCTTTATCAAATATAAGAAAGTTGTAATTTTGTGGATTGGTCTCTGTGTCCTCTATTCTGTACCATTGGTCCACCTGCCTGTTTTGGTACCAGTACCATGCTGTTTTTGTTACTATTGCTCTGTAGTACAGTTTGAAATCTGGTATCGCTATACCTCCCGATTCACACTTCCTGCTTAGAATTGCTTTTGCTATTCTGGGTCTTTTATTTTTCCATATGAATTTCATGATAGCTTTATCTATTTCTACAAGAAATGTCGTTGGGATTTTGATTGGCATTGCATTAAACCTATAGAGAACTTTTGGTAATATCGCCATTTTGATGATGTTAGTTCTGCCTATCCATGAACAGGGTACATTTTTCCATCTTCTAAGATCTTCTTCTATCTCTCTCTTTAGGGTTCTGTAGTTTTCATTGTATAAATCTTTCACCTCTTTTGTTAGGTTGATTCCCAAGTATTTTATTTTTTTTGAGGATATTGTGAATGGGGTGGTTTTCCTCATTTCCATTTCAGAAGTTTTGTTGCTGATATACAGGAATGCCTTTGATTTATGTGTGTTGATTTTATATCCTGCCACTTTGCTGAATTCATTTATTAGTTCTAGTAGTTTCTTTGTGGACCCTTTTGGGTCTTTTAGGTATAGGATCATGTCTTCTGCAAATAGTGATATTTTAAGTTCTTTTCCTATTTTTATGCCTTTAATTTCTTTTGTCTGTCTAATTGCTCTGGCTAGTATTTCAAGGACTAAATTAAATAGAAGTGGTGAGAGAGGGCATCCCTGTCTTGTTCCAGATTTTAGCAGGAATGCCTTCAGTTTTTCTCCATTTAGAATGATGTTAGCCTGAGGCTTAGCATATATAGCTTTTACAATGTTGAGGTAAGTTCCTGTTATCCCTAGTTTTTCTAGTGTTTTGAACATAAAGGGATGCTGTACTTTGTCGAATGCTTTTTCTGCATCTATCGAGACGATCATATGGTTCTTATCTTTAAGTCTATTGATGTGGTGAATAACATTTATTGATTTCCATATATTGAACTAACCTTGCATCCCAGGGATGAATCCTACTTGATCATGGTGCACAATCTTTTTGATATGCTTTTGTATTCGATTCGCCAGGATTTTATTGAGAATTTTTGCATCTATGTTCATTAGAGATATTGGTCTGTAGTTTTCTTTCTTTGAAGTGTCTTTGTCTGGTTTCGGGATCAGGGTTATGTTGGCCTCATAGAATGAATTTGGAAGCGCTCCTTCTTTTTCTATTTCTTGAAATAGCTTGAAAAGTATTGGTATTAATTCTTCTTTGAAGGTTTTGTAAAACTCCGCTGTATACCCATCCGGTCCAGGGCTTTTCTTGGTTGGTAGTCTTTTGATGGCTTCTTCTATTTCTTCCTTTGTTATTGGTCTGTTTAAATTGTGTGTGTCTTCCTGACTCAATCTGGGCAGATCATATGACTTAAGAAATTTATCGATATCTTCACTGTCTTCTATTTTATTAGAATATAGGGTTTCAAAATACTTTCTAATTATCTTCTGTATTTCCGTAGTGTCTGTTGTGATATTGCCTTTTTCATCCCGTATGTTAGTAATTTGAGTTTTCTCTCTTCTTCTCTTCGTTAGCATGGCTAAGGGTCTGTCGATCTTATTTATTTTTTCAAAGAACCAACTTTTAGTTTTATCAATTTTTTCAATGGTTTTTTTTTGTTTCAATTTCATTGATTTCCGCTCTGATTTTAATTATTTCTTGTCTTCTGCTATATTTGCTGTTGTTTTGCTCTTCCTTTTCTAGGGTTTTGAGATGTAGTGTGAGTTCATGTATTTGTTGGTTTTTTCTTTTTTTGAGGAATGAACTCCAGGAAATGAATTTCCCTCTTAAAACTGCTTTCATTGTGTCCCATAGATTCCGGTATGTTGTGTCTGAATTGTCGTTTATCTCTAAGAATTTTTTGATTTCCTCCTTTATGTCTTCTGTAACCCATTGATCATTCAGTAACATATTGTTTATTTTCCAGGTGATGCAGGATTTTTCCTTCCTTCTTTTATCGTTGATTTCCAGTTTCATTCCATTATGATCAGATATGGTGCATGGTATTATCTCCACACCTTTATATTTACTAAGAGTTGCCCTATGGCATAATATATTATCTATCTTTGAGTAAGATCCATGTGCTGCTGAGAAGAACGTGTATCCACTTGATGATGGTTGATATATTCTATATATGTCGGTTAAGTCTAGGTTATTGATTGTGTCATTGAGTTCTATAGTTTCTTTATTCAGCTTTTGTCTGGAGGATATGTCTAATGGCGAGAGCGGTGTGTTGAAGTCCCCCATAATTATTGTGTTGTGGTCTATTTGACTCTTGAACTTGAGGAGAGTTTGTTTTATGAACGTTGCCGCACCATTGTTTGGTGCATACAAATTGATAATTGTTATGTCTTGTTGGTGGATGGTTCCTTTTAACAGAATATAGTGTCCTTCTTTATCCCTTTTGATTAACTTAGGTTTGAAGTTGATTTTATTCGATATGAGTATGGCCACTCCTGCTTGCTTCCGAGGGCCATGTGAGTGGTATGATTTTTCCCAACCTTTCACCTTCAGCCTGTGTATGTCTTTTCCTATTATATCAGTCTCCTGAAGGCAGCATATTGTTGGATTTGTTTTTTTGATCCAGGTTACTAGCTTGTGTCTGTTGATTGGTGAGTTTAGTCCATTAACATTTAAGGTTACAATTGAAATATGATTTGTACTTCCAGTCATGTTTATTTATTTATTTATTTTAGTTTGGCTAGTTTTTACTTTTTGGTTATTTTCCTCCCCCTTTACTGAGATACCTCCCACTGTTAGTTTTGGGCACTATTTTTCCATTCCTCTTCTTGTAGAATTTTGCCCAAAATGCTTTGCAATGCTGGTTTTGTGGCTGCGAATTCTTTTAGCTTTTGTTTATCGTGAAAGATTTTAATTTCATTGTCAAATCTGAAGCTTAATTTTGCTGGATACAGTATTCTTGGTTGGAATCCATTATTTTTCAGCGTTTGAAATACATTGTTCCAGGATCTTCTCGCTTTCAAAGTCTGTGATGAAAAATCAGCCGTTAACCTAATTGGTTTACCCCTGAATGTAATCTGCCTCCTTTCTCTCGTAGCTTTTAATATTCTCTCCTTGTTCTGTATGTTGGCTATCTTCATAATTATATGTCTTGGAGTTGGTCTATTACGGTTTTGGATGTTTGGGGTCCTGTAGGCTTCCAGGATTTGGCAATCCATTCCATCTTTCATCTCTGGGAAGTTTTCTAGGATTATTTCATTTAATAAGTTGTCCATTCCTTTGGTTTGAACCTCTGTGCCTTCTTCTATCCCAGTGACTCTCAAATTTGGTTTTTTGATGAGGTCCCATATCTCTTGGATAGATTGCTCGTGAGATTTAAGCATCTTTTCTGTGTTGACTATATTCTTTTCAAGTTGATAAACTTTGTCTTCATTATCTGATGTTCTGACTTCTACTTGATCTAGTCTATTTGTAATATTCTCGTTAGCATTTTTAATCTGATTTATGGTTTCTTGCATTTCTAAAATTACTGTTTGGTTTTTTTTTTTTTAAGATCTCTTTCTCCTGGTAAAGCTCGTTCTTTGCAGTTTGAATTTGTTTGTTTAGTTCGTCTTCAAAATATACTTTCAATGCTTGGACTTGCTGTCTCATGTCTTCTCTAATATTCCGTTCCATCTGAGTTAGGTATGCCTTGATTTCTTTCCCTGTCCATGTTTCTGATGCTTCTAGGTCCTCCTGTAGATTTAAGTTGTCCTGCATTATCTGTACTCCTTTTTTCCCTGGTTTTTTCATGTTGTTCACGTTACTTTCCAGCTCTGTTTGACTGCTTTGTAACTGCTTTCTCCTATACATTTATTTTGGCTTTGTATATCTCTGTTGTCTCTCTTTTGTGGTGGGAGATTATGCCTTGAGATGTTGGGCTTTATTGTACTTTAGAGCTGGTTCATTCAATTTATAAAGGGCTTCCAGATTTTGTATGCATATAGTGATTTGTTGTTTGTTCTTAGGACTTTAGGTTAGGTGCTATGAAGGTATAAGGGTTAGTATGTCTTGGCTACTTTAGAAGATTGCTCTACTGAAGGGGGATACTATCCGTCGATTGGATCAGGGTGTTGGTAGTAGCTAGGTATTTAGGAGCACTATAGACGGCCTCGAAACATTCACCTATTTGCATTTAGACAGTTACACGAAATGGAGGACGGAATGCTTGGGATGAAAGTTGGGGGGAAGGGGAAGGAAGGTGTTCTTGAAAAGAAAGAAGGAGAGGGAGATAGATACCATAGAGGAGAATGGAAAGAACAATAAAACTTGGAAGGGGAAAGAAAGAGGGAAAAAGGGAAGAGAAAAAATAAAATAAAATAAAATAAGAAATAAAATTAGGTCTTAGAGATCCATTTTCTTCTCTTCCCGTAGGCAAAGTTGTGCCCTCCGGGCTGAGTTTTGCCCTCAGTATGTTGACAGCAATCCCTGTAAGGCAGCTCCTGGGAGTCTCTCAATCCTGTTGGTCCAGAGCCGTTTCACTTCTACGGCTCCTCCTCCCCTTCCACCTGCCAGCCAGCCAGGTCCTGCTCACCGGAGGCGGTTCCTCAAGGATCTGGTTACACTTTCAGCCCCACCGCGTGCTCTATTTCCTGTACGACTGAGCACTCTCTCTGTCATTCATCTAAGCCCCAGTGCTGTGGAGCTGTGGTCTGGGTGTCAATAGTTTAGTTTTTCCGGACCCCTTTGGTGGGCACACCCTCGGAAGCTGGCGGCTAAGACCTTTGGTGTCGCCTCTGGTGGTAATGGGAGTTGGGGGTCGAGGATCCCCTCTGTTTCCCTCAGCCCCTACAATCACGACCACTCCGCTGGCGGTAGGAGGAGTTGGGGGTCTGGAGTGTCCTCTTTTTCCCTCCGCCCCTAACGTCACGCCCTCTCAGTTGGCGGTTGGGGGAGTTGGGGGTGGGGAGTCTTCTCTGCTTCCCTCCGCCCCTACAGTCACGCCCACGTCACTGGCATTAGGGGGAGTTGGGGGTCAGGAGTCCCTTGGCCCTTATGGTCACGCCCACGGAGAGATTTTTGAAATTTCCCGGTTGTTTGTATCTGATGTGGGTGGGAGTCACACCCCTGCTAAAGTAGATTCCGGTGGGAAGGAATCTCGTTGGCCGAACTTTGGTGACTTCCCCTCTCTGCTATGGCGGGCCCCTGGCTCCTTGCCGAAGTGTCTGAAGGGAGGGGTGGAACTGGCTTGTCTCTGGTCTGACTCAATCTCTGGTTTTAGTTCCCAGTTCGCTATTTCATAAAGGTTTGGTTAGATTCCCTTCACGTTGCCTCCTGAGCCGGGAGGGCGGGGCCGTTCGCAGAGCCGGGAGGGCGGGGGCTGGGCGGGGACCCTTCTCGCTGCGCCAGGCCGCCAGGGGCCTCTTGCAGAGCCGGGCAGGCGGAGGCCGCGGGACTGGACCTCTGGGCCGCGTGGTCAAGATTCACTTGTCTGGGACAAACTGTCACCTCTAATAAACTTACTAATTCCCGGCAGGTCTCCTTTCAGCGGAATTTTGCTAGAAGTTTCTCAGTAGGTAGAATCTAGGTGTATTAATGGGTCTTTCTGATCCCATTAATGTGGAGATACTGAAAGTGCTGCTTCCTTGCCAGCCGCCATGTTGGATCCCCTATTGGAACTTTCTTGAACTTTAGTTTCCTTATCGATTCCCATCTTCCAGCTTCCAAGTGCGGTTTATAGGGCCCTCCTGGACAGCAGAGCCTGGGCCTCCGCCAGCCAGGCCTACATTATCCAACCTTTGACCTGAGTGTCGTGCTGATTTTCTAATTGCTTTTTGAATGAATTTTTTTTTTCTCATTTGGCAAATTGCCCTTGCAAAGTGCATGTTTCTTCCCATGGTATGATAATCTCTGGCTCTGAGAACTGCTGTTTAGAGTGTTCTTTTATCTTCACTTGAAGACTTTATTTTTTCATTCAACCACATTTTTGATTCTAGTAAATCATCCCCAGTTACTGTCAGCCTGTAAAAATAACCTGTGAACCATTCATTAAACAGAGAGAAGAAAACCTTTTTAAGTTTGGAGAACTCTCTTGAGAACTCTCTGTCTTTTCCTCTTTAGCCTCAATTGCATTGAAAATTAACAAAATATTCTGTTGCTGGTTCTGGAAATAGTGCAATGAGTTTACCACCTGCTGTTCTTGAGTTATGAGTTAATTTTCCTAAAATGAAGATAAGAAGTTTTCTTTTGACAAGAGGTAGAATAGTACATGAAGTTCATTTATTGGTTATTTTTTTTTTTTTTTAAAGAACACCTGCTATGAGCCAGGCATGCCTAGAACAAAACAGAAATCTCCATACCCCTTAATTTATTTTCTAGTGGGAAGAGAGACAAGACACATAATAAGTAAAATGATAAAGTTGTACAAAGAAATAAAATGTAGCAAGATAAATGGTTTGAACAACTGTGAGGGTGGTGGTTGGAGATATAGTGATCATTGTTCAGCAGATATTTGAGCCGAGGCTTAAAGGAAATGAAAGGACTAGCCATATGGATATTTGGGGAAGAGCATTCCTGGCAGATGGAACAGCAATTGCAAGGATCCAAGGGTGGAAGTGTATATTTTCAAGGAAATTCATGTGGTTTGGCTGTAGTAAGCAAGGGGGGGAAGTAGTAGGAGTACAGCCAGAGACGCTGAATGAAGTAAAATCCTTGGTCCTTTTAAAAATTTAGGCTTTTACCATGATAGAAATGGGGAGCCATCAAAGAATTTGAGCTATGGAGTGACATATGACCTGACCCCAATTTTAAGAGGATCACTCCAGTTGCCGTTTTGAGCATCCTGAACCAGGCTAGCAGGAACACAGCTGTATCACTAACCCTCTTTGGATTTTATCAAACATGTTCATATCTGCTGTCTCCTTTGAATTTCAGGAAAACCAAGCAAAATATTTGTTATTGTTTTTGAACACAGATCTTCTTTCTCCAGATTGTGTGCTCTTCCCACATTCAAACCTGAAGCTTTCCATGTTCTTTTCAACTTACATTTTTTTCATGTGTAGTTTGAGCAGCAGCACCATATGATTTCTTTTTCCTTTCTTTCTTTTTTTTTTTGGTTTGGTGCTGAAGATTGAACCTAGGGCCTTGAGCCTGGTGGGCAAGTGCTCTGCCACTGAGTTAAATCCCCAACCCAGCATATGGTTTCTTTTGGAGACAAGAAACAGTATGAATCTTACATGCTAAGATGGTTTAAATTTAAAATTGACCTACTTGTACCATAAGAAAGCAGATTTTCAAGGGGTAGAGTAGACTTGGAGATGTGCCAATTTATGTTCAGCCACTTGGTATAAAGATTGGATATCTAAATCATATCTTAAGGATTAAATGGCTTTATTCATAATCCACAACAGTTGTTGGCTTTTAGAATTTCACAAATGAAAAAGGAAAGTAACAATTCTTATAATGCTTCTTCCAGACTTTTGGGGAAATTGAGATCGTTTGTGTTTTATTAATCCATGCTTTTCAGGCTTTTTGGCCCATGACATGAGCAAGTTTTTTGGTGTAATGATTATTTTGTGGCTTAAAACAATTGTGACTCTTGTGGAAAAACATGTTTCTGATCATAGAGACATAGATCAGAGACTTCTATTTTCTTTTTTTTATTAGTTTATTTAAAAATACTGAATAGAACCTGGTTTAAACTAATTATAAAGAGTTTAGGTTAGGTTGCTTTATTAATATTATGAACTAGAAACAGACATTGGACACAATCATTACATTCACTCTTCCTGGGACTGAGTCTTCTCTTCACATTCTTGGGATTTAATTTTTCCAAAAGTGACAAAAAGGGACATTGAATGATGGAAACAAACACTCAGACCAAGAATCTAAAAGTTCATATCAATAATAACTTTCTCATATTCTTGTATATTTGGCCATTACAAGGACTGTTAAATTCCTCTTAACATTTGTAGTGTCACAATTAGATAATTTTGAATTTTGGCAGTGAAATAAAGTTCTTAGAAGTCTCTTAAATACGTATAAAAATGAGAAACATAAATCTGCAATTATTTACATGGCTAACCTTAGTTTCTGTAGGTCATTTCACAGAGCTCTAGTATTTATAATGTTTTGTTTTTAGCTGAATTGGATGTTAGCTTGTCTGTATATAAACATAAGAGAAATTTCTATAATTTTTTTTTTTTGCAATTTTACCTTAACACTGAAAATTTACAGGGATTGGAGGCCAAACTGCCATAAAAACCAAAGAAAACAACAAGTAAATAACTTGAAAAGTAGGCTGGGGTTGTGGCTCAGTGGTAGAGTGTTTGCCTAGCACCTGTGAGGCACTGGATTTGATCCTCAGCACCACGTAAAAATAAATAAATAAAATAAAAGTATTATGTCCATCTATGACTAAGAAGAATATTTTTAAAAAAGAGCATGAAAAGTTTCTTAACAAAATTGTTAAATATGCAATTTATCTTTTCAATGGGTAGATAATATCATTGAAACTCAGACTGTTTGGATCCTAATTTTTGCCCCCTTACTGTTTCTCTTGTTTAAAATATTTTGTTGACTATGTGTAATATTAGTGTTGTGAAGATGATTTTTTTGAAGTCTATTCAATGAGATCTGGGCTCTTTGTCTAAAAAAATATAAAATTAGGTATAATTAAGGGTATGTTGTCATACAGTATTAAATCATTACCAACATGGAGAGTGGGAAAAATAGTGACCACTTATGAGTCAACATCAAAATTCATTTCCAACAAGTGTGGCTAAGTAATTATAGTGCAGTCTAATTACAGATAAAACAGACTGAGCAAATAGTTAAACTCAAAGCATTTTTAATTTATTTTCAGTTGTAGATAGACAAAATGCCTTCATTCCTTCCTTCCTTCCCCTTTCCCCTTCCTCCTCCCCTCCCCCTTGAACTTGCAGACCTCTTGCCTCACCCTCCTGAGTACCTAGGATTATAGAACATGTCCCATGACGATTAGCTCAAAATGATATTTTAAAAGGAATATGTAATATATGTAAATTATTCAGATGTCTGTAAAAGTTCAAATATATTTAGAATCGAAGGGGAGAGAGGGAGAGAAGGGAAGGAAAAGATTCAAAATCAGTTTATAAGAAAAGTCTTAGGATTTTAATTAATCCAGGATCAATTTAACTAGAGTATGAAGACTAACTAAAAAAGCTTTTATGACATTAGACTGTATCGTTAAAGTATTATCTAGAACAAGGCAAGGAATTATCCTGCAATGGTCATTCCACTTGAGAAGCACTGTGGCCAATGCTGGATACCACCTCTGAGAACCATGCAAACAGGATGTGACCAAATGTGCTGAAGGAAACCACGACTGCTATAAAGAGGAACATGTGAAAGAACCAAGAAACCATAGACTTAAAAAGGAAGGCCTGGGAGGGGGGATGTTAGATGTCTTTGGACAGTGAAAGAAGGGTTGCTTACACTTGTTCTGAATAGTCGGAGTCCAGAATTAGTACCAAAAATTGGAAATTATGAGGAAGCACATTTCTGGTTAAAACAAGAGGAAAAAAGATTTTTTTTTTTTTTTTTTTTGGTGGTACTGGGGATTAAACCCAGAGGCGCTTAATGACCAAGCCACATCCCTAGCCCTTTTTGTATTCTATTTAAAGATAAGGTCTTGCTGAGTTGCTTAGGGCCTCACTAATTTGCTGAAGCTGGCTTAGAACTCCAGATCCTGGGCAAGTTACTTAGACCCTGGCTCACAATTAAAAAAAATTAAAAAATAAATAAAAGGGCTGGTGATGTAATTCAATGGTAGAGTGCTTACCTAGCATGCCTCAACTTACTGAGCCATTGGGATTACTGGCATGAACCACGGCGCCTGGCAGGAAACTCTTAATAATTAGAGTGATAGATCTAGTTGGAGGGAACTGGGAGTGCTGCAGTCAAATGGGAATGTTAATATGATCATTTTAATAATACAATGGAGTAGGGGTTGAATGAACTGAGGTTATGTCAACTTAAGGGAAAGTTCATGACTTTGATTTTGCTTAAGTAGATTTTTATTTTTTGGCACCACACATGAAAAAATTATAAAATAAATAATTTTAAAAATGTAAATCTCAAAACAAAAAAATTCTTTAATTAATTACAGCCCCCAACCCCATTGTTATCATTTACTGCTTGTCTCATGTTTTCTTAAATATTTATGAGGCTAAGTTTATTTAGGTATTCCACTAGGCCCTTTACCTCTTTTATAGCAAGTAAACATTCAGTCTGAAATCTACAATTGTAATTAAAAAATGTAGCCTCGATTGTGACAAAATTAAATTTTATGCAATGGCCATAATTTCAGAGTTTATAACTTGTAAACTCTGAGTTTACAGTGTGCCAAAATGCCACAGCATACCATGTGAGAATCACTGGGCAGCAATGATTGCTAGGGCTAAAGGGGAGAATGGGAAATATTATATAATAAAAGATCAGAAAGATTCTAGAAAGATACATCTGCCTCCCTCCAACACTGCTCTCCCCCCAACACTGTTCTCCCCATCTTTGGAGGTAAGCTATTACATCCCAGAGAACTCCTTTTAGAACCATGCGACCATTAACCTTTTCCATCAGCTCTACTTTCTTTTTTCACTTCATTCCTCTAAATAGAATCTTTTATGCCTAACTAGGGAGGTTGCACTCTTTGTAATGGATTTCAAGATTATGAATAGTGTAAATTATATATGTGGCATCATGAAATACAGCAATCACATAAAAATGTTATTGGTGAGCCAGGTTTCCAAGCCACCAATTTAATCTGATTAATGAATTAAAAGTGTTAAAAAACTATTGGAATATTTGATATAGGTATCAATATATGAGACATTATGTATTTTTTGTCCCCAAATGCTTGTACCTATCAGGAGAATATACATTGATGAAAAAAGGTATTAGCAAGGGTGGGGAGAAAGAAGTAAACAAAAAATTTTACATGTAAATAAAAATAGAAGTATTTTTAAGGTAAATTTTTTGTTAGTTTTATTTGATAGATTGCCTCTTGGATTTGCAAAAGGCTAATAACAAATTTGACTATCAAAAGAGAATAATTCTTATTTCATTTGAAGCATTCTCTAATTGAAAACATCAATTTGCAGCATCCAGGAGGACTTATTTCAATTATTATCTAAGTTTAGAATGTGTTTATATGTAGGTTGTACATATTTCTAGTTTGTATACTTTTGTGTGTATACTTTTTGTGTTTGTCAGCTTTCCATTACTATAACAAATACCTGAGATAAATCAGCTTAAAAAAGGAAAGGCTTATTTTGGCTCATGATTTTAGAGGTTTCAGTCTGTGATCACTTGGCACTGTTGCTTTGGGACTTTGGTGGCACAGTGCATGATCGATCACAAGAGCATGTGGCAAAGTAGGCTTATTCACCTTATGGTGGTTAGGAAGTGAAAGAGAGAGGATGAGGAGGGGCTTGGGGTCCCAATATTTATTCAAAGGTACATACTAGTTGGACTAACATCCTTCTACCACGCCCCACCTTCTAAAGTTTCTGTCATATCCGAACAGTGCCATGGACTTAGATTAGGCCTTCATTCAACACATGGACTTTTAGAGGACATTTAAGATCCAAGCTATAACAAGCAACTTATATGATAACATAGGGTTTTATAAACACATAGAATTCCTTTTGTTTAAACATTTACAAATAACGTTCTTTTTACTTAAAAAATTATTTTCAAGATTATTGTTATATATACAGGATGCTAAGCCTAGAGTATTTAAACATATCAACATGTTGTTTTGACTTTCTACTATGCCTAACATTTTTGCTGCATGTGTGGACCTATAAAGGAAGTCATATACATGTATATGTGACATTTTAATTTTAACGGTTGCTTTATGTTTTTAAAATTTTCAGCATGCTGGAACAGGATTCTAGAAGAATGAACCCTAACGTGAGCCCTGCAAATCAAAGGAGGCACCTTTTAGAATTTTCTGCTAAAGAAGTACAGGACACATCAGATGGTATCATCCAGAAAAACAGCTACAGGTTAGATGGCATGTTAATCCAATTGATTTTATTAAAACGAAACAGTTCTATCTAATATAACTATACATTTCAATTGTTTGTGTATAGATTTGAAGAGTAGAACAGATGAATTACTGAGACCATTAATAATTTTATTTTTAAGATTAATTCTAAGAGTAAATTCCCAGTTTTAGAATTCTTGTAGAGATGTGGCTGAAAAATCTTAGTTTGTGTGCAGTATCCACATACATTGAAACACAAATATTATATTAAAACACATATAGAATCTTTAGTTCTTTCATTATTTTATGTGTTTGTATATTTAATTTATCTAATACTTGTTTCTGTATCATCTATGAGTGGATATGATATGGTGGAGTGATAAGGTTGAAACTTTTTCAGTCATTAGGTAAAACTAAGTGTACTTTTTGTTGTGATCTTTGCTGAATTCCTGCCTTGTTGTAATTTAATTTTCATACTGGTTGTCAAAAGCAAAAGACTTAGAATTAAATGAAAATGTAATTCCAATATTCTGTTAGCTAGAAGAAGGTTATAGTGACTCTTTTCATAGCTGTACTTTTTGATAAACATTTAACGTGTGGAATTTTTGTCAGAGCCAAACGGATCCAGGGACTTGACTTATAAAGCAAAGAGAGGTCTCAGTATGGCAACCATTCCACTGTATAATACTTGAAAATTATTAAATATTTGTTGACTCTGAGGTTTTATAAACTGAGGGCTAGAGAGAAATCATTCTTTCTGACTTTTACTCTGTTATACCCATACTATTGATTGAGGTTATGACCATAGGTACAGGCTTGTCTTCGTACCTGAAAATAAAATGCAGTATTCATTTTGTTCTAAGAGTTCAAACTGTGCAAAGTACTATGCTAGGTACAGCAGAAGATCCAAAGGATTATATAGCAAATTATGTAATACAACACAGCATGTGATAGAAACCATAATATAGGAGAACATTATATAACATTTTTTTTTTTTTTTTGTTACTGGAGATTGAACTCAGGAGCACTCGACCACTGAGCCACATCCCTAGCTCTATTTTTTATTTTATTTAGAGACAGGGTCTCACTGAGTTGCTTAGCACCTTGTTTTTGCTGAGGCTGGCTTTGAATTCACGTTGCTCCTATCTCAGCCTCCCAAGCTGCTGGGATTACAGATGTGCACCACCGTGCCTTGTTTTTCTATATATCAAAATTTGCCACTTAAAAATTTCAGGTCACTTGCTCATCTTTAAATTAAATTTTTCTTTCTTTTTTTTTAACTGTTGAATTCTTTGATATCCTTATGTTCTGGATATTAATCGCTTATTGGATCAGTAGTTATCAGATGTTTTCTTATATTCTGTGAGTTGTCTTTTCACTCTTGATTATTTTCTTTGTGGTACAAAGCTTTTTAATTTGATATAATCCATTTGTTAAAATTTTTTGCTTTTGTTGCCTATGCTTTTAGGGTCATATCCAAAAAACCTTTGCCCAGATTAATGTCCTGAAGTATTTTCTCTCTGTTTTCTTCTAGTTGTTTCATAGGTTCAAGACTTATATTTAAGTTCTTGATTCATTTTGAGTTGATTTTTGTATATGGCAGGCTTCTTTCTTCTGCACATGGATATCCAGTTTTCCAAGCACCATTTATTGAAGAACCTTGTTTAAACATTTTAAAAATAAGTTTCTTCTATATTTACAAAATTTATTTTCAAAATTATTTTTAGTATGAACAGGATGCCAGGCCTTGAGTGTTTAAACATATTGATACACTTTGAGTTTCTTCTATGCCTAGCACTTGTGCTGTATGTGTGTACTTACAAAGGAAGCCTGGTTTGCTTTAGAGCTATATATAGCATGTGCATATGTGTAACATTTGTTCTTACTGCCTTTGTCAAAAATCAGTTGGTTATAAATACATGAATTTATTTCTGAGATCCCTATTCTGTTTTAATTGTTTGTGCGTTTTTATGCCCATACCATGCTATATTGGTTACTATCGCTTTATAATAAGTTTTAAAGTCAGATATTATAAAGCCTTTAGTATTGTTCTTCTAGCTGAGGATTGATTTGGCTCTTTAGTGGGTTCTGTATAGATTTTAGAAGTGTGCTGTCTATTTTTGTGAAGAAAGCATTTGATAGGAATTGCATTGACTCAGTAGATTGCTTTGGGTAGCATGGACATTTTAATAATATTAATTCTTCCCATCCATGAACATGGGATGTCTTTCCATTTTTCTCCATCTTCTATGAATTCTTTCATTGATGTTTTGTAAGTTTCATTGTAGATATCAACAACTTCCTTGGTTAAATTTATTCCTAGGTATTTAAAAAAATATTTATTTATTTATTGTAGCTATTGTGAATGGGATTACTTTCTTGATTTCTTTCTCAGCAGTTTTGTTATCGGTGTATTAAAAAGCTATTGGTTTTCTTTTCGAATTTTTATTTATTTAATTTTTATAGATGGGATTGTGTTGAGGGTTGATCTTCTTAAATCTAGATGGCACTGTGGTCATTACCAAACATTCCATTGTGTGCTTCTTTTAAAAATCACAGAGATTCAAAAGCCAAAAAAGTATTTAAAGTTTATGTTTTATCTGTGTTTTTTTGTTTATACAACTAGCTAAGAATATAGACATCAACTCTGATTGTCCCATATTGCTTTTTTCATTGCTTTTGAGCTAATTTGATTTTATTGACTTTTTCTCATCACATTAGCAAATGAAGAGATCTTTATTTTGTTTTTAATACATCCTGATCAAGTTCTCAATGAATGTTAACATAAAGAATGAATGCCAGTTAGTTTTAGAAAGATTACCATATTAAAGTACACATTTTAAATACTTTAATCATTTTTTTCTTTTTTTCCTGGGCTTCTCGGGTTTGAAGAATTGCAGAGATGACTGAAGGACAAAAAATTAGGCAACTTTTACAAAGTCTCATAGAATTTCATGTTAAGGGTGAAGCCAGAAACAAAAGAACTAATTACATTCTTTCCTATTCTGTCATTCTAAAAGTGATTTATGTTAAGTATTTTAAAATTGAGACATGCAAAGAAACACCACTGGCTTCTGCTAAATTCTTATATTAGATATCTTTTTCCTTTGGAACAAACAAAAAAATCTCAGAAGGAGACATTTGCTTAACTGTGGAAACAGAAAGGGATTCTTTCATATTGACTGAAAATGTAGATGGGACAAGGTTTTGGATTATATGTGTCATTTGAAGTTATCGAAATTTACAGTTGAATTTCCACAGTGTTTAACTGCATGAGCAGTTAGCAATGTTAATGAAATATCCTGTACATTTGTAAAGGTGGTATCACAAAACTTTGTTTGAATACAGTTAAAACTATAAAACTACTGATCTTTATGTTGATTTTGTATCCTGCAATCTTACTGATTTATCAGTTTTAACAGTTTTGGTAGAATCTTCAGATTTTTCTCTATATAAAATAAAGTTGTCTGCAACATGGAGGTTGATCTTTATTTTTTTCAGATCATGATGAAATAAAATTAGAAATTTTATTTTATTTTAATTTTTTTAAATTAAATTTAATTTTTTTATTAGCTACACATGACATTACAATGATCTTGGCAATTCATACATTTGAATCATTGGGGTATAATTTCTCATTTTTCTAATTGTACAGATTGCAGAATCACACTGATCATAGAGTCACCTATACACATACAGCAATCATAATGTCTGTTCTATTCTGCTGTCCTTCCTATCCCCCCTACTCCTCCCCTCTCCTCCCCTCCCCTCCCATCATTTCTTTCTATCCAATCTAATGTGACACACTTTTTTTTTTCTCATCACAACATCATACATGTATTCCATATAACGATGAGGGTCTCCTTCCATCTTCCGTGCAACTCCTCTTCTCCCTCTTTTTCCCTCCCACCTCTATTCCCTATTTAGTGGTAGTCTTTTTCTCATGCTTTTCCTTCCTATCCCATTTTGAGTCACCGCCCTTATATCAGAGAAGACATTCGGCATTTGTTTTTTAGGGATTGGCTAACTTCATTTAGCGTAATCTGCTCTAATGCCATCCATTTTCCTGCAAATGCCATGATCTTGTTATTTTTTAGTGCTGAGTAATATTCCATTGTGTATAAATGCCACATTTTTTTAATCCATTCATCTATTGAAGGGCATCTAGGTTGGTTCCACATTCTAGCTATTGTGGAATTGTGCTGCTATAAACATTGATGTGGCTGTGTCCCTGTGGTATGCTCTTTTTAGGTCTTTTGGGTATAGTCCGAGAAGGGGAATAGTGGGGTCAATGGTGGTTCCATTCCCAGCTTTCCAAGGAATCTCCATACTGCTTTCCAAATTGGTTGCACCAATTTGCAGTCCCACCAGCAATGTATGAGTGTACCCCCCCACCCATCCTTGCCAGCACTTATTGTTGTTTGACTTCATAATGGCTGCCATTCTTATTGGAGTGAGATGCTATCTTAGAGTAGTTTTAATTTGCATTTCTCTGATTGCTAGAGATGGTGAGCATTTTTTCATGTATTTGTTGATTGATTGTATATCCTCTTCTGAAAAGTGTCTGTTCAAGTCCTTGGCCCATTTGTTGATTGGGTTATTTGTTTTTTTCCTTTTACTCTTTGGATGTCCTTTATTTCTTCTCTTGCTTTATTGCTCTGGCTAAGACTTCTAATACAATATTGAATAAGAGTGGTGAAAGTGAACACCTTTGTCTTGTTCCTCATCTTAGAGGAACATATTTCTGCTTTTACACATGTAGTATAATGTTGGCTTAGGGTTTGTCACATGTAGCCTTTATTGCATTGAGGTAGTTAACTGATTTAAAAAACCTATTATTTATTTTTTAGTTGTAGTTGGATACAATATCTTTATTTTATTTATTTTTATATGGTGCTGAAGATTGAACCTAGGGCCTCACAAGTGCTAGCCAGTGCTCTACTGCTGAGTCACAACCCTAGTTCCTATAACTGATTTTTGAAGATTTTTTTTTAATCACAAAGGAATGTCAAATTTTATCAAATGCTTTTTATTCCTATATTGATGGTTCATAGAGGGTTGTTTTTTTTTTTTGCACATATTGATTTGCATATGTTGAACCATCCTTGTATCTCTGGAATAAATCTCACTTGATCCTGAGTCAAGTTGCCAGTCTTTGGTTGAGAATCTTTGTGTCTATGTTCATTAGGGATATTAGTCTGTAGATTTCTTTTTGGTTGATGTGTCCTTGTCTGGTTTTGATACCAGGTTAATGTTGGCCTTACAGAATGAATTTGGAAGGGTTTCATCTCTTTCAATTTTTTTAGAATAGTGTGAGAAGCATGAGCATTAGTTCTTGTTTAAAGGTGTGGTAAGAGTCAGCAGTGAAACCATCCAGTCCTGGGCTTTTCTTTTTTGGGGAGATGTTTATTGATTTAGTCTCCTTACTTGTTTTTGGCTTGTTCTGATTTTCTACATCCTTATCTGTATTTATTTTTGAACACAGTTTGTTTTATATTATTTTTCATTTTTAGGAGAATTGTGGTTCAAATAAAAAAGGAGTAGATTACAATTCCAGTATATAATATTGCATTTGCCTTTCAGTTAATTAATTGCATCTATTTTTTCACTGTTAGAAGTGGGTGCTATGTAAATAATGTACCTGTATAATTTATCAACCAAACTAGGACACTTTAAGAAGTAAAGGTAGTGCTGGTAATGATTATATCAGAACATCATGCATAAATCAGACTGTCTTGGATAAACTGTAAAGGACTGTCAAGCTCCGTATTAGACATCAGCCATAACCTGTCTTTAATCTTGGAATTCCTATTAACTCTAGCTCCCTAAGATTATCATTTACTTTAGTGATTTATTTTCTGAATATTTTGCAATTGATATAGAATGGTTCACAAGCAGCCCAGAGCTATCTCTGTGTTAGTTTGAGACTAATTGTTTCCAGATTGTACACTGGCTTAGGTTTTTCCCTTTCCTTTCTCCTGAAGCTCCACCCAAACTCTCTCTGGTATTTATCCTATCAGATTTTTTTTTCTCTTCCTCAAAATATTTTTGGCTGTTAGAACAAAGCCAGTGAACATGGATGTGTTGAAATCATTACTAGAGTTTATTACAAGGAAAGAAAATTATAGATAAGAAATATATTTTTTAAAATAATTTTATCTTCTTCTGAGAAGTGTCTGTTCAGCTCCTTAGCCTATTTTTTATTGGGTTCTTTGTGTTTTTGGTGTTAAGTTTTTTGAGTTCTTTATATATCCTAGAGATTAGTTTTCTATCTGACATGTGTGTGTGGCAAAAATGTAGCCTCTTTCTTCACCTCATTGGTTGTTTCTTTTCCTGAGAAGAAGCATTTCAGTTTGAGTTCATCCTATTTATTAATCATTGATTTTATTTCTTGAGCTTTAGGAGTCTTGTTAAGGAAGTTGGGACCTAATCTGACATGATGAAGATTTGGGCCTACTTTTTCCTCTGTTACGCACAGGGTCTCTGGACTAATTCCTAGGTCCTTGATCCACTTTGAGTTGAATTTTTTGCATGGTGAGAGATAGGGGTTTATAAAAATCATTTTGCTGCATATGGATTTCCAGTTCTCTCAGCACCATTTGTTGAAGAGGCTATCTTTTCTCCACTGTATGTTTTTGGCACCTTTGTCTAGTGTGAGATAACTATATTTATGTGGGTTTGTCTCTGTATCTTCTACTCTGTACCATTGGTCTACAAGTCTAATTTGGTGCCAATACCATGTTGCTTTTGTTACTGTAGCTCCATGGTATAGTTTAGTGTCTGGTATTGTGATGCTTCCTGCTTCACTCTTCTTGCTAAGGATTGTTTTGGCTATTCTGGGTCTCTTATTTTTCCAAATGAATTTCATGATTGCTTTTTCTGTTTTTGTAAGGAATGACATTGGAATTTTAATTGGAATCACCTTTAATCTGTATAATGCTAAGGTAGTATGGCCATTTTGACAATATTAATTTTGCCTATCCAAGAGTATGGGAGATCTTTCCATTTTTAAAAAATTTTGATTTGTTATATATGACAACAGAATGCATTATAATTCATATTACACATACAGAGCATAATTTTTCATATCTCTGGTTGTACACAAAGTAGAGTCACATCCTTCATGTCTTCTTACATGTACTTAGGGTAATGATGACCATCATGTTCCACCATCATTCCTACCCCTATACCCCCATCTTTCCCCCCCTCCCCTTTACCCTATCTAGAGTTTATTTAATCCTCCATGTCCCCCCTGCCCCCACACACAGTATATTATGGATCAGCATCCTTAAATCAGATAAATCATTCAGCATTTGGCTTTTTGGGATTGGCTAATTTCACTTAGCATTATATTCTCCAGCTTCATCCATTTACCTGAAAATGCCATGAATTTATTTTCTTTTAATGCTGAATAATATTCCATTGTGTATATATACTACATTTTCTTTATCTGGTCATCTATTGAAGGGCATCTAGGTTGGTTCCACAGTTTAGTTATTGTGAATTGTGCTGCTATAAACATTGATGTGTTGTGTCCCTGTAGTATGCTGTTTTTACGTCCTTTGGGTATAGATCAAGGAGTGAGATAGCTGGGTCAAATGGTGGTTCCATTCCCAGTTTTCCAAGGATTGTCCATACTGCTTTCCATATTGGCTGCACCAATTTGTAGTCCCACCAGCAATGTATGAGTGTGCCTTTTCTCCCACATCCTCACCAACACTTATTGTTATTTGTCTTCATAATAGCTGGCATTCTGACTGAAGTGAGATGAAATCTTAGAGAAGTTTTGATTTGCATTTCTCTAATTGCTAGAAATGTTGAACATTTTTTCATATATTTGTTGATTGATTGTATATCCTCTTCTGAGAAGTATCTGTTCAGTCCCTTGGCCCATTTAATGGTTGGGTTATTTGTGGTTTTTTTTTTAATGTTAAGATTTTTTAGTTCTTTATATATTCTAGAAATTAGTGCTCTGTCTGACGTGTGTGTGGTAAGAATTTTTTCCCAATTAGTAGGTTCTCACCTCACTGATTGTTTCTTTTGCTGAGAAGAAACTTTTTATTTTGATTCCATCCCATTTATTGATTCTTGAGTCTTATTAAGGAAATTGGGGCCTAATCCCACATGATGAAGATTTGTGCCTACTTTTTCTTCTAATAGATGCAGTGTCTCTGGTTTAATTCCTAGGTCCTTGATCCACTTTGAGTTGAGTTTTGTATATGGTAAGAGATAGGGGTTTAATTTCATTTGGTTGCATATGGATTTCCAATTTTCCTAGCACCATTTATTGAAGAGGCTATCTTTTCTCCAATGTACATTTTTGGTGCCTTTGTCAAATATAAGATAACTAATTATGTGATAAGATAACTAAATATAAGATGTAATTACGTGGGTTAGTCTTTGTGTCCTCTCTTCTGTACCATTGGTCTACAAATCTATTTTGGTGCCAATACCATGCTGGTTTTGTTACTGTTGCTCTGTTGTATAGTTTAAGGTCTGGTATAGTGATGTCACCTGCTTCACTCTTCTTGCTAAGGGTTGCTTTAGCTCTTCTGGGTCTCTTATTTTTCCAGATGAATTTCATGACTGCTTTGTCTATTTCTATGAGGAATGTCATTGGGATTTTGATTGGACTTGCATTAAATCTGTATAATGCTTTTGGTAGTATGATCATTTTGACAATATTAATTCTGCCTATCCAAGCCAAGGGAGATATTTCCATTTTCTAAGGTTTTCTTCAGTTTCTTTCTTTAGTGTTCTGTAGTTTTCATTGTAGAGGTCTTTCACCTCTTTTGTTAAGTTGATTCCCAAGGTTTTTTTTTTTGTTGTTGTTGTTTTTTGTTGTTGTTGTTATGTTTTGTTTTGAGGCTAATATGAATGAGGTAGTTTTCCTAAGATTTCACTCATGCCAGTCAAAACAGCAGGTATCAAAAATACAGACAACAATAAATGTTGGTGAGAGTATGGGGGAAAAGGCACTCTCATACATTGCTGGTGGGACTGTAAATTGGTACAACCAATCTGGAAAACAGTTACATTGCCGGTGGGACTGCAACTTGGTACAACCAATTGGAAAGCAGTATGGAGATTCCTTAGAAAACTTGGAATGGAACCACCATTTTACCCAGCTATCCCATTTCTAGTCTGTATCCAAAGGACTTAAAATCAGCACACTATAGTAACGCAGCAACATTAATGTTCATAGCATCTCAGTTCACAATAGCTGAACTGTGGAAGCAACCTAGATGTCCTTCAGTAGATGAATGGATAAAGAAACTGTGGTGTATATACACAATGGAATATTATTCAGCATTAAAAGAGAATAAGATCATGGCATTTGCAGATAAATGGATGGAGTTGGAGAATATCATGCTAAACGAAGTAAGCCAATCCCAGAAAATCAATGGCTTAATGTTCTCTCTGATAAGTGGGTGCTGATCCAAAACGGGGAGGAGGGAGGCATGGCAATAATGGAGGAACTGTGATTGGGCAACAGGGAGGGAGAGTATGGAGAGTGCATGGGGACAGGAAAGATGGTGGAATGAGATGGATGTCATTACCCTAGGTACATGTATGACTGTGATATGGTGTGATGCTGCATCGTGTACAACCATAGAAATGTAAAGCTGTGCTTCATTTGTGTACAATGAATCAAAATGCATTCTGCTCTCATATATACCTAGTTAGAATAAACAAATAAATTTAAAAAAATAAAATAGTCTTAGACTTTTCTCAAGGACTACCTTGCTTATATTTTTATAAGTGTATAGGCGTGATTTTTAACATAATGTATATGTGACAGGTCTTTGTTAGATTTTTTTTTTTTTTGTGTGTGTGTGTGTGTGTGTATGTGTGCTGCCTTTTACAGGCATTCATTTACCAAGCACAAGACAGATATTTTTCCCTCTCCATCCACTGTTAATTTTAGGCTGTTTTATTCCAAACAACTTAGCTCTACTTAACCTTAATAGCCAGAGGAGAGGACATAAAGAATGTTCCTCGGGCTGGGGCTGTAGCTCAGTGGCAGAGCACCTGCCTTGCACGTGTGAGGCATTGGGTTCGATCCTCAGCACCACATAAAAATAAACAAATAAAATAAGGCATGCTGTCTACCTATAACTACAAAAATTAAAAAAAAAAAGAATGTTCCTGATACAAGTTGCAGGGAAGAATGTTCTATATATTTTCAGCTCTTGCTTCTTTTCCCTTGTATATGGCATACACACAGATCTCTGACTTTTACCTTTTTTTTTTTGACTTTTACTAATTTTATAAAAATTAATTCTTTTTACTTATACATGATACTAGAATGTATTTTGACATATTATACATATATGGAGTACAACTTCTCTTTCTTCTAGTTGTACATGATGTAGAATTACATTGCTTGTGTAATCACATATGCACATAAGTTAGTAATATCTGATTCATTCTACTATCTTTCCTATTCCCTTTCCTCCTCCCTTCCCTTCATTCCCCTTTGTCTAATCCAAAGTACTTCTATCCTCTCCTAATCCCCTTCTTATTGTGAATTAGCATCCACATATCGGAAAAAATGTTCAGCCTTTGGTTTTGGGGGAATTGGCTTATTTCACTTAGCATGATATTCTCCAGTTCCATCCATTTACTAGCAAATACCATAATTTATTCTTATTTATGGATGAGTAATACTCCATGTATATAGACACCATATTTTCTTTATCCATTCATCTGTTGAAGGGCACCTACGTTGGTCCATAGTTTAGCTATTATGAATTGAGCTGCTGTAAACATTGATGTGTCTGTGTTGCTGTAGTATGTTGATTTTAAGTCCTATGGGTAGAAACTGAGGAGTGGGATAGCTGGGTCAAATGGTGGTTCCATTCCAAGTTGTCTGAGGATTTATGTGTGTTGATTTTATATCCTGCTACTTTGCTGATTCATTTATGTATTCTAGAAGTTTTCTGGTGGAATTTTCTGGGTCTTCTAAATATAGAATCATGTCATCAGCAAATGGTGATAGTTTGAGTTCTTCTTTTCCTATTCGTATCCCTTTAATTTCTTTCTTCTGTCTGACTTTATCTTGAAGTTAGCTTTCCACTCTGCCAAAATTATTTTTGCCAAGGAGGCCAGTGATTTCAGTATTGTCAAATCCAATGGAAATTTCTGTCTTCATCTTAACTTCACCTTTCCTTAGCATTTGGCTGTGGATCACTCTCTTCTTGAAAAGACTTTCCTTTTGTGGTGGTTCATATGTTAGTCTTCCATTTTACTGACGATGCTTCATAGTTTGTTTTTGTTTGTTTGTTTGGTTGGTTTTGGTGGGCTCCTCCTCTATCCAAATATCAAAGTTTTGAACTGTGAGCTTTTTTGTTTTCTTTCTGCCTAAGTGACTCACCCATAATTTAACACAGAATCCATATCTGTATATTCTGATGTCTGAGATTTATGTTTCTAGTCCATACTTCTCTTTTGAGTCGCCAAACTCCAAACACATGTATCTACTAGTCTTCTTGCCCCACCCCATCCTTTTCCAGAGATTGAACCCAGGGGCACTTTACCACTAAGGGACATCTCATCCTTTTTAATATCTTTTAATTTTAAGACAGGGCCTCACCAAGTTGTTAAGGGCCTTGCTAAATTGCTAAGGCTGACCTCAAACTTAAATCTTCCTGCCTCAGCCTCCCAAGTTGCTGGAATTACATGTGTGCACCCTGGCTTGACTTCTCTTTTGTAATATTTCAAACTTAACATATGCAAAGTGGAATTTGGTTCCTTTCCTTGTTGTACCTCCAGTGGGTTTTCTACAACAGTCCTCATTTTTTTTTTTTCTGTTGTTTAAGCGAGAAACCCTTGTTCATCTCTTTCACCACTGTTGTTGAACTTCTTTCCAAAAATTGCCTTGAGGATTGGTCTACTGTCTCCATTTTTATTGCCATGAAACTAGTCCATGCTATTGTCAGTTCTTGCTTGAATTGCTATACTTCTCTCCTAACTGGTCTTTAGGCTTCTCCTTTTCATTAAATTCATTTTTTGTATAGTGTCAAGGTGTAAATGTAAATAGAAATATGTTCTTAAAATATGATTGTGACTTCTCTTTGCATATAGCAGTTCCTTATCTTGATCTCACTTTCCTCTGTCTTCTTTACTTCTTGTGCCTGCTTACCTTTCGTCTGCTCACAACTCTTAAGCCCTGGGTCTTTTTTTATGTTCTTTGAGCCTGTTTTTTCCCCCACCTGATTCTACCCAGAATACTCTTCCCCTTCTCTCTGTGGGGCTAGTTATCACTTAGGCCTTATCTTAAATACCATCTCCTTCTCAGGCCACTAAATACTGCTGCTGCTTTGAAATTTCAGTTGTTTGTTTCTTTCATAATACATACCAGTTTGGATTTATTTTATGCCTTTTTCCCTTTTATTTGGTCCATCTTCCCCGTTTGAGGGCAGAGACTTCATTTCTCTTGTTCACTTTTGGATACCCAGCACACAGTTGGCAGTTAACAAATATTTGTTGAATGAATAAATGAAAAGTGTGAATATTGCCATGTTCAGTTTTACGAATTTATATTTTTTTCTTTTTGAGTGTTTTAGCACATCTAGTTTTATAAATCCAGAGATCTTATGTAAGGAAATTCAGGACTAATCTAAATAAGAATTTTTAGTAATAGAGATTCAAATAGCAGACAAACCTCTGTAATCCCAGCAACTCAGGAGGCTGAGGTGGAAGGATCACAGGTTCAAAGCCAGCTTCAGCAACTTATTGAAAATCTCAGCAACTGAGTAAGACCCTGTTTCAAAATAAAATATAATAAGGTCTGGAATATGATCAACAGTGAATGCCCAGTAAAAATAAAATAGCAGACTGAAGATAATAAATAGCAATAATGTCCCCAGTTCAGATTCTAATTTTCACCTCAGATTTTGATGACGGTCAAACCCTAGATATGAATTCAATAAGTTGATGATTTTATATCAAATTTACTAGGAATTTAGGAAGCAAGAAAACAAATTTTTTGCATGTTTGTTTCAGATATGATCATTCTGTTTCAAATGACAAAGCCCTAATGGTGCTAACTGAAGAGCCACTACTTTATATTCCTCCTCCTCCTTGTCAACCCCTGATTAACACAACAGAATCTCTCAGGTAAGTATTATAAGTTGTTGTAAAATAAATAAGTGGGCTCCCATGATTAGCTTTGGAACCTAGGAAAGTCTTTGTTCAGATTTGCTGAGTGGTTGAATCCCTAAATTATTTGTTGGATAGCCACAGGTGTATCAGTTGCTATGCAGTTGCCCTACTAGTCTACGATAGATGATTATGGGTCTATTTAATATAATGGTTGCATATTGCAATATGTCTTATTTGAAAACTACAGAATTAAATTAATTAAAATTCCAGGGTAAGTGCTAACTGGGTGGTGACTTTTATAGCAGAAGGTACCTTTTTCTTCAAATTAGGAAGACAATAATTTGAGGTTATGTGGTTCTAGAGACACTTTCCCATTATTGCACCCTTCTTGTATCGCCTTTTCTCTCAAATTTTTTTCCTGATTTTGGACATATCCTTGAGCCTTAAAAACTGCCTCCTTTTTTAAATGTTAAATAGTACTCAGCTATAGTTAAATAAGGATAGTCTAACATATTTGCAACTTCTGTAGAAAGTAAGCAAAATAAAGGGAAGTTTTATTGAATTGATCTTTTAAATTTCTACTATTGAAAAAATTTATTCCCCCCCCAGGTAGTTAGGTTCATCATTTTCCTTCTCTCCAAAGGCATGATTTTCAAAGGCCTTAATATATTCTTTTGCGATAGGAGTCCTATGGATTGTTTTCTCCAGTGTCTCAGATATTTGTATATCACACAGCCCAAGAGAAAAAAAAAAAAACACTTTGCATTCAATATTTATATTTGGCAAATACTTAGCTATGGTTTTCTTTAAATTTTGAATTTTTGATGGAGGAACCTACCATATAAAAATGCATATCTTACTAAATATTCAGTTAAGAATCTTAGTTATTCAAATCAAAGAGAAATACTAAGTAATTAGGGACTTGGAATACTCTTTGGAACCTACAGAATGATTAAATTCATTTCTCACCAGGAGATAAGAATTTTATTTCTGAGAAATATGTTTAATTGATTATCTGTTTTATAGATTAAATCATGAACTTCGAGGTTGGGTTCATAGACATGAAGTGGAAAGGACCAAGTCAAGAAGAATGACAAACAATCAACAGAAAACTCGTGTTCTTCAGGTTTGTTTCTACTTGTCTTGGAATAGTGATTGCGAATCATTGGAAGCTCTCTCCCTACCCCGCCACAGAGGTGGTATCTCTCCTGGAAGATTTGGCAAGCTTAAGCTTTACCTACTTCTCATAGCTGCTTCTGGTGCAGCTTCATTGCCACCACTGTTCTTAGCCTAGGTTTTGTGGCACTTGGTTTAAGTTTTATAATACTCATTTCCTGTGTTCAGGCATGATGCGCTTTCCTGCTCTCTTCTTCAAATTTGCTTCCGTCCAGGAGTTACTGTGCATGGATATCTTATCAAATATTTTTGGCACCACTGGTATAATAAACAACACTATTTGTTTCCTTACTTCTGAGAGCTCTTCAGAAATAGGGTATTAAAACATGGGACACATCAATGGAGGACATTTTTGAACTTAGACAAGTGCCACTACTGGGTTTAATGACAGTGCTTACTCAGCTATTCAGTAAAGCTTCTATCTTAATCTTGTTTGTCACAAAGCACCATTTACAATCATTCATCATTCATCAGATATATGTTGCTACTTCTGAAGTGCTTAGACTAGCAACTGCACAGTGTGAGTACCCAATAAACATCTGTGGTGGTGATAATGAGCCAGGAACTGTTCCAGACCCTGGGAATATAGTAGCGAGTATAATAAAGTCTCTCCCCTTCTAGTGGGAGAACTAAACAATAAACAAATAAATGCACAGGTACCTCAAACTTAAGATAAATTCTCTAAAAAGTAAAGCGGGATAGAAGGTTAGAATTTGAATTGAGAAATGAGAAGCTATTTTAGATTGAGTGGTGAGAAAAGGCTTCTCTGAAAAAGTTTCAATTTAACAAGGTATTGTCAAGATAATTAATGCTGGCTGTTAGAATGACCTTAAAATCTCCCTAGCTTAATAGAATAAAAACTTGATTCTTACAATGTCTAACATAGTTCTCTAAAATGGCTTTTCTCCAAATAGTGTCTTAGGGATC
This sequence comes from Marmota flaviventris, assembly GCF_047511675.1. Taxonomy (NCBI): domain Eukaryota; kingdom Metazoa; phylum Chordata; class Mammalia; order Rodentia; family Sciuridae; genus Marmota; species Marmota flaviventris. The sequence continues at coordinate 112,715,097 of NC_092507.1, read as the reverse complement.
CATATACCTTCTATTGTGTAGCTCCGTCAACTTGATAACTTGAAATCTTTGTTTCTAGTTTTAAATGGTGGGAAGAGAGCTTGGAAGATAATACAAATGGTTTTAGGGATCAGGCCTGGACTTTAGCCACTGTTTAGTCGGCTAAAATTGTCATTTTGCCTAATTGACTATAAGAGAGACTGGGAATATGTAGCCTTCCTGAGTGCTCAGGAAGAAGAAAAAGTTGTAATGACAACATTGTTTTTTACTATGTAGACAGAAAATGTTAGAGTAAACAATGTAAAGATTTAGGGAAAATCTGGTGAAAGATCTTCTAGAGAAACAGCAAATGTAAAGATCTTTAAGAAGGAACAGTTTACTTCTGTAGGCAACATCAAGAAGTTGAGTAAGGTTGGAATGCATTGACTGAGGGAAGATGGTAGATGATATTAGAGAGACTTGCAGAGGTGAAATAATACGCAGTTTCATAGGCTGTGGTGAGAATGTTGGATTTCATCCATGGCATGAGGAAACACCATTGAAAGACTTGATTAGGGCAGTGACTTGACCTGATTTTTATGTGTGAATGTGTGTATGGCAGGGTGAGGAGAGGGTTAGGGATTGAATCCAGGGCCTCTCACATATTAGGCAAGTGCTCTACCACTGAGCTACATCCACAGCTCCTGGTTTATATGTATTTTTAAAGTTTTATTTGTCCTTTTTAGTTGTACAAGTATATTTTGACATATTTATACAAACATTGAGTTTGTTTTATTCTAATTAGGAGCCCAGTCTTATGGTTGTACATGCTGTGGGTATTCATTGTGGTGTGTTCATATATATATACATAGGAAAGTTGTATCAGATTCATTCATTCCACTGTTTTTCCTATTTCTATCTCTCTTCTTTTCATTCCCTTTTGTCTAATCCACTGAACTTCCATTCTCCCCTCACCCCCTCTTTATGTATGTTAGCATCCATATATCAGAGAAAACATTCAACCTTTGGTTTTTTTGAGATTGGTTTATTTCACTTAGCATGATAGTCTCCAGATTCATCAGTTTACTGGCAAATGTCATAAAGTCATCATTTTTTATGGCTGAGTAATATTCCATCACACACATACACACACACACACACACACACACACACACACACCACATTTTTAAAAAATCCATTCATCTGTTGAAGGCACCTAGGTTGGTTCCGTAACTTAGCCTATTGTGAATTGAGCTGCTGTAAACATTGATGTGGCTGCATCACTGTAGTATGCTGATTTTAAGTCCTTTGGGTATAAATTGAGGAGTGGGATAGCTGAGTCAAATCATGATTCTGAGGAATCTCCATACTGCTTTCTATAGTGGTTGCACCAATTTGCAGTCTCTGGTGGGGAATGCAATGTATGGTGTACCCTTTTCTCCACATCCTCGCCAACATTTATTGTTACTTGTATTCTTGAAAATTGCCATTCCGACTGGAATGAGATGAAAATGGTGTCGTTTGCATTTCTTTAATTTCTAGAGATATTGAACTTTTTTTCACATTTATTGACTGACTGATCATATTTCTTCTCTGTGAAGTGTCTGTTCAGTTTGTTTGCCCATTTATTGATTGGGTTACTTGGTTTTTGAGTTCTTTAAATATCCTCTAGGTGCAGGTTGCAAAGATTTTCTCCCATTCTGTAGACTCTCTCTTCATGTTCTTGATTGTTTTCTTCATTGTGAAGAAGTTTTTTAGTTTGATTCCATACCCTTTATTGATTCTTAATTTTACTTTTTGTGCTTTAGGAGTCTTATTGAGGAATTCAGTTCCTAAGCCAAATGATGGAGTTTTAGACTGACATTTTCTTCTAGTAGGATAGGGTTTCTGGTTAAATGTATAAGTCTTTGATCCACTTTGAGTTGAGTTTTGTGCAGGGTGAAAGATAGAGGTTAAATTTCATTCTGTAACACATGGATTCCATTTTTCCCAGCACCATTTGTTAAAGAGGCCATCTTTTCTCCAATGTATGTTTATGGTGCCTTTGTCTAATAAGAGATAATTATATTTATGTGGGTTTATCTCTGACTGATAATATTCTTCCATTCTATTCCATTGGTCTTGTCTGTTTTGCTATTACTATAGCTCTATTATATAAATTAAGATCTAGTACGGTGAGCCTCATCTTTCGCTTTTCTCACTAAAGATTGCTTTCGCTATTCTGGGCCTCTGATTTTTCTAAATGAATTTAATGACTGCTCTTTCTATTTTTATGAAGAATGTTATAGGGATTTTAATAGGAATTGCATTAAATCTGTATAGCGCTTTTGATAGTATGATCATTTTGACAATATTAATTCTGCCTATCCGACAACATGAGAGATCTTTCTATCTTCTAAGGTCTTTTTCAATTTCTTTCTTTAGTGTTATGTAGTTTTCATTGTAGTGGTCTTTCACCTCTTTTGTAAGATTGAATCCCACGTTTTTTTGGTTTTGTTTTGGCTTGGTTGTTTTTGAGGCTAATGTGAATGGGATAGTTTTCCTAAATTTTCTTTCCAATGATTCAGCATTAGTGTATCTCGCCCACGTCCTGCGCCCGTGGTGGAATTTAGGTCTCCTCTACATGAAGTGGGCTGGACGTGAAATTAAGCTAAGAAAAAAAGGTAGAAAAGAAATACACTAGAGAAAGTAATTGTGAAAAGGGAGGGTAGGACGCTCTTCAACCTTAGAGGTCGAGCTTCCACACTGGAAAGAGTGAGAGCCTGCAGTTGCTTTGTTATATGGGGGAACCTTCAAAGGTTTTCCATAGAGTGTTTTTATGCCAAATAAGGCAGGAGGTGGGTTGTCCAGCTCCCAGTGGGTTATGCCCAACTCCAGAGCTACAAGATCTGTCTCCCTAGGGGAGCAAAGACAGAGGTCAGTGTTTTGCACAATCCATTAAGTGGGAGGAGCCACAAAATCGCTTGCAATGCTAAATCAAAATCTCCTTGGCTCAAGGCCTAGTGAAGATGTTCAAATAGCTCAGGGGTGGTTCCCCTCAGATGTATAGGAACACAGTTGATTACGTTTGTTCATTTTATATCCTGCTACTTTGCTGAATTCCTGTACGAGTTCTAGCAGTTTTCTGGTGGAATTTTTTGAGTCTTCTAAATATAGAACCATGTTCTCGGCTGACAGGAATGTTTGAGCTCTTCTTTTCCTATTCATATCCTTTTAATTTCTTTCTTTTGCCTAATTGCTTTGGCTAGAGTTTCAAGGATTATTTTGAATAGGAGTGGTGAAAGAGGGCATCCCTGTCTTATTCCAGTTTTAGAGGAAAAGCTTTCAGTTTTTCTCCATTTAGAATGATATTGCCCTTTAGTTTAATGTATATAGCTTTTACAATGTTAAGGTATATTCTTATTATCCCTAGTTTTTCTAGTGTTTTGAATATCAATGGATACTGTGTTTTGTCAAATGCTTTTTCTGCATCTATGAGATAATCATGTGATTAGTGTCCTTAAATCTGTTTATATGTTGAATTACATTTATTGATTTCCATATGTTGAACTAACCTTGTATCCCTGGGATGAAACTCACTCAATCATGGTGTGGTATCTTTTTAATATGTTTTGTATGAGATTTGCCAGTATTTTATTAAGAATTTTTGCATCTGTATTCATCAAGGATATTGGTCTGAAGTTTTCTTTTCTTGATGTGTCTTTGGTTTTGGTATAGGATGATACTAGCCTCAAGAATGAGTTTGGAAGGGTTCCCTTCTTTTCTAGTTCATGGAATAATTTGAGGAGAATTGGTGTTATTTCTTTTTTGAAAGTCTGGTAGAACTCAGCTGAGAATTCATTCAGTCCTGGGCTTTTCTTTGTTGGTAGGCTTTTGATGGCATATTCAATTTCATTGCTTGGAATTCATCATTTCTGTGCCCTCCTGATTCAATTTGGGGAGGTCATATGTCTTTAGAAATTTGTCCTAACTTATATTTTTAAAAGATCATTCCAGCTGCTACACAAAGTAGACCATGATGTGGTGGCATGAATGGAAATAGGGAGGCCAGTTAAGATGCTATTTTAGTAGTCTAGGTAAGAGATCTGTGGAGCCTGTACTTGTGGGGTAGATGTGGAGCTAAAGGAAAGCACTTGGATGTCAAATATATTTTGAAATTAGAGCTGTTAGAAATTGTTGCTGTAAAATAAAAAGGAATTAATGGAAATTCCTACGTGTTAAGTACTAGTTGAACAGAGATGCCATTATTGATAACAAGATTGGGGAAAGAGGAACTGGAGACAGGAGTGTAAGAAACTAAAAAGGAAAAAAAGAGAGAGTGAGGCATTGAGCCCTGGGCCAACACCAACATTAGAGGCTGAAAGAGAAAGAAGAACTAGCAATTGAGAAGATGAGTGACTGACCAATAAGATAGGAGAAAATGCAGGATTGTGGTACCCCAAACCCCAAGCAAAGAGTGTCTTAAGAAGAGATATATGATTAATCATCACAGAGGTCAAGAAATGTTAAGATGATGACTAAGAAATTATCATTAAAATCAACCATTAAAACTTGATTGATGAAAGTTGTTTCATTATAGTTGTGATGATAAAGGCCTTACTTCGAGGCCTTTGTGGGAAATGATACGATATGAGAAAATGGAAAAGAGTATTTTAGGATTATCTCCATAAGTGTGAATAGAGAAATAGAGTAGCTACAGGAATCAAGAAAGAGGGTTTATTTTTAGATGGAAGATATGACACCAGGTTTGCATATTTATAGGCTAATGGAAACATCTTAACTATTTGATTTTTTTGGAGACTTAACTGTAAGCAGCATGTGATTTGTTCAAAAGCATATTAAAATTATATTGAGACATAGATTTTTGCCATTATAGAACTGTTTTCATCAATAATGTGAGCATTCATGTTGGTGAACTCAAACTCTGACTTTCTGAGATTCTATGATTATCAAGTATGTGCTTAGATGATCTATTATCTAGTATGTGCATAGATAATCTATTATGATTCTACTATGTGCTTCTCTGGCCCTCTCCAATAACTTTTTTTCTCCTACTATGGCAATTGTATTGGTTGTTAGTACTTTTAGAGGCTACGGGGCGATCAGTATATGCCGTGAGTACCTCATAGCCCCCATCCTGCTTACTGGCATTAGACTGCAGAGTTTGGTACTGCAAAACTCTTGTCTGCTAAGTCTTACACATCAGCTGCTATCATGGCTAGAGAAAAAATGAATTTTATTTTGCTTTCTAAGTCTGGAACAAGGCACATTTTATTGTCAGAACCTAAGTTATATCCAGAACCCTGCTGACAAAAGAGTTTAGGTAATGTGGTTTTTAGACTTCCATCTTTTGCAATACAGGGGAAGGCAAAAATAGGTAATTGCAATAGATAATCCCACATAGCTGCTATAGTGTTCTGTATGAAAAATTAGATTCAAATTCTTGGCCTTAATGAGGGTTTTTTGTTTGTTTTGTTTTGTCTTATCTTTAGATACAATTTGTCATATTATCCTGTTCATTAGATTAAAAAATAACGTATTTACTGTGGAAGGGTTTTTTCTTTAATCTTAAAGGAATTCCAACACAAGAAAAATAATTTTATTTTAGTTTTATAGTCTTTGTTCATTTAGAGAAGATTTGTAACTTAAAGTCTTGTCTCTTTCTCTATTTTGGGTGCATATCTTACTGTAGGGGGCTTAGATCATGGTCAGAATTGTAGGAATCTTAGGTATTACCAAAAAAGGAATGGCAAGAATGAATCTATATTTATCCAAGCAAAAGAAGTTCTCCATTAGAGGAAGAGAAAGATCATTCTGCTTGTACTGTTGTCGATTCTAAAACATGTAAAAATTCCTTTGATTCTCTTCCATAGGGTAGAGAGCCTGAAATTGCTCTTCTTTTATCTTCTTTTTTTATTTCAACTTTCTTTTTCCTCCATATTACCTCTTTCAAATGCCACAAGGAGTCAAAAGTCTTATAAAATATTTTGCAACTCTGGCAAATTGACATTTATTTGAAATTTCTGTTGCTTTTAAATATTATGTCTTTGATTTGACACATCCTCTCTCATAATCTTACCCTCTTACTAGAATATGAGTTGTTAGAAAAGGTGCAGGGACAAATTAATGAAAATATCTTTCAAAATGAAGGCAAAATAAAGATATTTTCAGATAGGCAAAAAGCTGAGAAAATTGGTATTCAGAAAACCCAAACTGTCAGACATTCCCAAAGTTTTTTAGACTAAGAAAAATGATAACACATAGAGGAAGGAAGGATACAAGAATAAGTAATAAAAAGCAGGCTTAAAAAATCTGTGTGCTTCGTATGTTTAAATGTTTTTAAAAGAGTATTGTCTTTTTAAAGCAAAAGGAAAAATGGTTGTGAGGTTAATATTTAATAAAAGAATACAAAGATGAATGGGTAAATAGAATTATACTGCTAAGCAGGGGTCTGCAGTGGAGCAAACTATATTATAAGCATTTATGAATATGTCCAAATTAACCCCACTAGTATGTATAACTATAACACACTAATAAAGGATTTTTTTTCAAAAAGAATTATACTGCTAGAATTTTATATTGTTCAAATACTATTTCAAGGTACATTGTGATTAACTTAAAGTGGATAGTACTATGTATGTACTATTTTTTCCCTATACATCCTTAGCTCTAATAAAGGTTAATTTATAAATTAGGCACAATAAGAGACAAAATACAATAACTAACATTAAAATAGAACAATTGTAAAAATATACTGTAACAAAATTGCCAGCATCACTACTCTTGTGCTTTTAGGCCATTATTAGGTAAAATAAAGGTTACCTGAACACAAGACATACTGTAATACCATGACAAGTTGATCTGATAACTGAGATGACTACTAAGTGAAACAGATAAATAGTGAATACAGCATGGATATGCTGGATAAAGTGATGATATATGTCCAGGGTAGGATGGAGCTGGAAGGCTTGAGATTTTATAACACTGCTCAGAATAGCACAGAATTTAAAATATATGGATTATTTTTTTCTGGAATATTCCCTTTAACATTTTTGACCACAGTTAACCATGGATACTGGAACAATGGTTAGCAAAATCATGGATAGTGGAGTCCTACTAGACAGCTAAAAAGCCAATACAAGAAATATAAATGGAATTGAACTAGTTTAATGAAAAGAAGATAGGAAAAGAAAAACAAAGAACAAAAAATTGAGAAATAGAAGGCACAAAAATAAACAAATGCCAGGAGATGTATAATTAAACAATTATTTAAGCCACTGATTGGGTAGCAGTAGGGTCACTTTATAGTGTAATAATAGTAATATGTCTTTGAATTCTGATACCTTTACCAAACTCTTCTGAAGATCAGCTTACAAAACTGCCAGGAATTATAACAAGGTCACAGACGCATGCATGTTAAAGAAAGGTTTCTAGTGTAGTATGTGTGGACTACTGATGGTTCCAGATTAAACTGGTTTCTTGCCAAGTGAGTCATCAGTGAGATCTCTTTAATTACAAATAGTCCATAAATGTATTGGCATGAATATATTTGTGTTTAAGTAAACAATGGGGATCTAGTTTCATTTTGGATTTTTCATACTGCTTAGGAACTTTTCATTGATAAACATAATTATTTTAGATAAATTTAAGTTGTGATGTGTCCAGTAATACTTGTATAGCTTGTTCATAAAACCTGTGCTTGGTCTAAACTTCTGTTCTTTTTCTTTAAACTCTATATGGGTAAATGTTTTGAGTGTCTTAATCTCTAAGAGACACATCTCTGTGAGACTGTGAGCTAAAGGGTTTGGATTTTTATGCTGATGTTTAATTACATGAGCTTAATTTGTCACAACATCCATAGAAAAACCAATATGAATTCTTTAGTACATATAAAGATAGAATAAGACAGCATAGGAATAGCATCATATAATTTCACTATGTGGCATTAGACCTTTTTTTTTTTTTATTTTTCTCTTTCAGGGTGCTCTAGAACAGGGCTCAAATTCTCAGTTGATGGCTGTCCAATACACAGAAACCACTAGTATCAGGTAAGAAAGTATGAAGAAGCTTTTGGCCAGGGAATTTAAAATAGCTTGTGTTTTAGTAAAGTTGAAATTCATAATTCTTTTTTACCTTAATTTGTCTTAATCTGTGCCTTTCATATTAATTCATATAAAATATACTACTTCTAAAAAAATACTACTTCTGAGTAAAGTCAGATAATTTCTAAGGATAATCTCTCCTCAGTCCCTTAAATGCAGATTTAGTCAGAATGCTGTTCATTTGTAATTTTACTGAAAATCTTAAAAACTCATAGTTCCCCTCTCCTTGATTTGCCTCTATTTCATAAGCCTAAGGGAGGGGAATATTGTTTTTCACTGTTCTATGCAGATGTCTTGCTGGATGCTTTATTCATTTTTATCTTTAAATCCATATAATAATTTGAAGTATATTTTATATATGAAAAAACTGGGCAAGTCATTAATTTTTTTTTTGTAATTTTTCATTGTCATAGAACCAAGTGCCAGAACCAGAATTCATACCCTAGCATTTGACATAAAATTCCCTTTTCACTACACAATAGTACTTAAGATTTTGAAACAATTCAAAGAAAGTACTATACCTAGGAGTGTCTTCACTAATCCATCCCATTTATTGTTTCTTGATTTTATTTCTTGTGCTAGGAGTCTTACTAAGGAAGTTGGGGACTAATGTGACATGATGAAGATTTGGGCCTATTTTTTCTTTTATTAGGCACAAGGTCTGTGGTCTAATTCCTAGGTCCTTGGACCTCTACAAACTACAGAATGCTAAAGAAAGAAATTAATGAAGTCCTTAGAAGATCGAAAGATCTCCCTTGTTCTTGGACAGACAGAATTAATATTGTCAAAATGATCATACTACCAAAAGCACTATACAGATTTAATGCAATCCCAATCAAAATCCCAATGACACTTCTCATAGAAATAGTAAAAGCAACTATACTACAGAACAATAATAACAAAAATGGCATTGTATTGGCACCAAAATAGATTTGTAGACCATTGGTACAGAATACAGGACACAGAATCAAACCCACATAAATACAGTTATCTCATACTGGACAAAGGCACCAAAAGCAAATACCGGAGGAAAGATAGTCTCTTCAACAAATTGTGCTGGGAAAACTGGAAATCCATATGCAACAAAATGAAATTAAGCGTCTTTCACCATGGCATAGTATTTTTTCATTAGTTAAAAATATTTTTAATGAGTTACAGTCCATTCTCATTCATGGATCATCTTACTTATGGATTCTATATTTGCTTAATTGCTAAAATTTATTTGTAGCTGGACACAATGGCACACACCTGTAATCCCAGCAACTCAGGAGGCTGACGCTAGAGATCAAGATTTCAAAGCTGGCCTTAACAATTTAGCAAGGCCCTGTGCTACTCAGTGAAGCCCTAAGCAACCAGCAAGACCTTGTCTCTAAATCAAATGTAAAAATGTGGCTTACTGGTTAAGCACCCCTGGGTTCAATCCTTGATACCAAAATATAAATAAATGAAAATAAAAGTTATTTGTAACCCCCAAATAATACAGCATTTTGAAACATGCATAGATATTCTAAGGTAAGGTTAAATCAGACAACCTTTTACCTTCTTGTTTCACTATTTAGTATATACAAGGTCCTTTTCGTAGTTCATTTAGTGTCATGTTTTTCATATTTTTATACCTTTTATTGGCAATTGTCCTATTTAAAAGGGCCCCAAGCATATTGCTGAGGTGCTGTCTAGTGTACCTAAGCCCATGACAGGTCCAAGGTATTGTAAAGTTTTATTCAGGCATGAGCTACCATGCTTTTGGCTGTAAGTTCAATGTTTATTAAAGAAAGTGTCCTTAAACAAAAACATGCATAAAATGAGGTTACATATTGAACGACCAAAATATAATCATCTTTCAGAGGCTTACATGAACCCAATCCTGTATTTATTTGTCTTAGGATTCACTAATTCATTGTTAGTGGTGACTCTTTAGAGCACATCTACCAGAAATAACAAGAATTGTCTGTATATCCAAAATACTGTAATCAAGCACTGTCTAATGAGCAAATGCAGTTGTTTCAAAGGAAGATCTTTTTTAAAAAAAAAATTTTTAAGTTGTTGATAGAACTTTATTTATTTATATGTGGTGCTGAGAATCAAACCCAGTGCCTCACACATGGTAGGCAAGTGCTCTACCACTGAGCCATCACCCCAGCCCCTCAAAGGAAGAACTTATAGCTCATTTATAGTTTCCATTTAGGTCAATCTTTTTCTCTCTTAAGTTAATAATATTTGATTGATAATAAAAGTTTTTCTCTTTGGAGAAGAATGAAGCATTATAGGGTCCCATTCATTCTTCTGGATGTTGGTTTATTGTGTTCAACACTAAAGACTAAAAATATTATTAAGAACTACTTAGTATCATTTGAGTATATCTTTTCACATATGATATAGTTTGAGGTATTATTAAAGTTTGTTCATTAAATTATCAAGGTGCCTATATGGTGCTTTTCATGTCAGTAGCTAGCACTTGTGGAATGACTCCTATAGAACAGGACTCATGCTTGGTCATTTACATAGATGACATCTCTGACTCCATTAAAAATCCTCCAAGGCTTCTGTGGTTATATTCATTTTATTCATGAGGAAACTGGGGTTACTCAGAGAGATCCATACCCTGAAGAATGTCCACGCAAGTAGACCAAGAATTCAAAACCAGGTGTATTTGTTTCTAAACCTAGATTCTTTTCATTTTTGATGTAGCCTTATAGGCAAGATCACCTTCGTATATTTGACAGAATGGTGAAAAATAACATTTCTTCAGACTTAATTTTCATTATAAAATTTTTTAAATCATACAAACTTATGGAGAAATCTTTGGTTTTGATAATTTAAAAAAAATTTCATGTTTTACAGTATATTTGACCATATGTTATATTTTAGAACCTTGATTCAGAAATGAGAATTTTAGAACTGGACCTTATAAATATCCTAATTTGGGGTTTTTCAAAATGTTACTTTAAAAGTTACTACCAGGGCTGGGGATGTGGCTCAAGCGGTAGCTCACTCGCCTGGCATGCGTGCTGCTGGGTTCAATCCTCAGCACCACATACAAACAAAGATTTTGTGTCCGCCGAAAACTAAAAAAATAAATATTAAAAAATTCTCTCTCTCTCTTTAAAAAAAAAAAGTCACTACCAAACATCTGCACTTGCATGTTTATTGCAGCCCTTTTCACAATAGTGAAAAAATGGAAACAAGCTAATTGTACGTAATGAATAAATGAAGAAAATATGGTCTGTATACATAATGGGATATTATTCATCTATGAAAAGGAAATCCTGTTATTTGTGACAACATGACTGGAACTGGGGAACATTATTCAGGCACAGAAAGAACAAATACTGCATTGATCTTGTTCATATATGGAATCTGAAAACTGATCCCATGGAAGTTGGGAATAGAATGGTGATTACCTGATGCTGGGGAGAACAGGAGGACAGGATAGATGGGGAAAGGTTGATCAATGGGTACTAAGTCACAGTTAGATAAGAGAAATAAGTTTTGGTATTCTGGTGTGTAGAAGAGTGACCATAGCTAATGATTATGTGCTGTATATTTCAAAAACGTTAGAATAGAGTATTTTTAAAAAATTATTTATTTATTCTAATTTGTTATACATGATGGCAGAATGCAGTTAATTTCATATTACACATATAGAGCACAATTTTTCAAGTCACGGATTATACACAAAGTATTTTCACACCATTCATGTCTTCATCCATTAACTTAGGGTAAAGATGTCTAACTCATTCCATCATCATTCCTATTCCATCACACCCCTCTTTTCCCCTCCCTACCCTTTGCCCTAACTATAAAATTACTCCATTCCTCCCATGCTTCCCGCCCCATGGTCATTATGAGTCAGCACCCTCATATCATATTCAGCCTTTGGTTTTGGGGGATTGGCTTATTTCACTTAGCATTATATTCTCCAACTCCATCCATTTACCTTGCCATGATTTTAGAATAGAGTATTTTGAATGCCTTTACCATAATGAAATGATAAATGTTTGAGGTGATAAGTATGCTTACTCTGGTTTGAACATTATAACAACGTACACATGTATCAAAACATCACATGGTGCCCCGGAAATATGTGTAATTTTTATGTATCAATTTAAAATAATTTTTAAGAAGTAAAAAAATAAAAATGATTTCTATAATGCTACTGATTTTTTTGTTGAAAAGACTCTTATAATTCAGACATAGACTTAAGAGTAGAAAGTATTTTGGGGAGGATTAGACATTTTTTACTTGTTAACACTCTACCTTTTTCTTACTTTAGTAGGAACTCAGGGAATGAGCTACAAGTGTACTATGCTTCACCCAGAAGTTATCAAGACTTCTTTGAAGCCATCCGCAGAAGGGGAGATACATTTTATGTTGTGTCCTTTCGAAGGGTAAGTTCATTTTGAAAAAATATGCAAATATTTGTAAGTACTTACTGTGTATAAGACATTGGGCTGAATATTGTTGGAGATAGAAAGATGTGAGAGATAGGAAGCAATCAATATAGAATAAATATGTGAGTGGAATACTCTTAGTGCTATATATATACTTGACTTTGAGCTGTTTAGCATCATGAAGGCACACATGGAATTAGACTATGACTGTATATTTAGAAAATATAAGCTATGTATTTATTTTTATTCTCAATTATCCCTATAACCATACTATGTTTATAACCAAAGGAAAAGTAAAAGCATAAACATTTCATATTTAGGCTTTTAAAGCCAATTTCCATTTGGTTATTGAGGAATTTAAGATGAATGTAGGTTTTAGATGAATTAAAGATGAATCATGGACTCATTAACATATTGTGGAATGTTTAGATCTGTGTTCTAGGGAATCTTTATTCCTCTTTCTTCTCTTCAGTATTTACTTTGTTGGTGAAGAATACATTAGATAATCATTCAGGTTATGCAAATGTAAATGTTTATACTAGCATGGCTGCATTTTACAGATGTAAGACTAAATGGAAACAAATGTATAGCTATTTACATTCCATTTACCTTTCCTACAAAATGACAATATATTCTTCATAGAGGTGCCATGTGAATATCTCTATAGAGTGCTGTATGTTAAACCAGAAATATATAAGTGACTTGGAATTCCTCAATGGTTTATAACCTAAGCCTTCCTTCCTTTTTTTTTTTTTGTCTTTTTAAAAAAAAAAAAAAAAAGAATATGAGGGGATGTATATGGCTAGAAGTAAGTTTATACTAACAATAGAAATAAATAATTGATTCTCTGATTATTGTTGCTACTCACTATTACTAAAATTCTCAGTTACTAGTAATTCTTTTCCTAAACTATAAATATCTAGCAGCTCAGAATTTTAGGGCAAAAAATTTTGGCATTTGTAGATTAGGGAGATAAAATGTTTTATATATTTTTAGTTATTATTCAGATATCCTAAGATATCTGGAATTCTTTAGACATGGAATCTCATGATCTTTGCCTTTTGATTGGATTCCTTATGTTCACCTTATTCACTCAGACAGTTTGTGTATTTCTAAAGTTCCTTTTTAGCAGCAAGAGGGCAGCTAAGAACAGGGTTTCAGCAAGACTTCAACTGTATTGACTGATGAGTATTTACTATTGATATAATTGTTTAAAATGGGGAGGGAATATACTTTTAAAAAAGGTGTCTACCACTATGTGGAGACGGATGGATGTTAAAACAAATGCATTAAAATGTATGTTATGGAGGTTACTACGGAATAATATTTTTAACACTCAAGTAGTCAAATAGTTTTCTTTCATTGTTTAATAGTTCAGGACACTTTATTAGTTGATGAAAGCAGTATAATGTGTATAAGAAATAACAGTTGTGAAACCATGGATTGAAGTCATGGTTAGTAGCATTTTTCTGGGGAAGAAAAAAAGTTATTTTAATAGATATAAAAATATTTTTATATTTAATAGATATAAAAATAGGGATAAAAATAGATATAAAATATTTCTTAGTAGAAAAAATATTTTTATAAAAGAAGATGCGCAGAGTTCTTTTTAAATAATTTTTTATTCTAATTTGCTATATATGACAGTAGAATGCATTACAATTCATATTACACATACAGACACAATTTTTCATATCTCTGGTTGTATACAAAGTATATTCACACCATTAGAATCTTCATACATATACTTAGGATAATGATGTCTATTTCATTCCACCTTCTTTCCTGTGCCATCTCCCTTTCCCTCCCATCCCTTCAGAGTTCTTTTTTTTTTTTTTTTTTTCAAATAGACAAGTTGCGCTTTCCAGCATGTAGGAAAAGCTGTTTCTCATTAGTTTACTGTGAAAAGTACTGTTAGAAAATTAATGATTTCCACTCCTACCCTTTGATGTTCAGGCAGACTGTTGAGACTGTCTCAACATTTTGTTTAGATTTTTCCTTTACTAATTGGTTATTTATCACTTTTTAGCATTTTATGTTAAAGAAAAAGTAAGTATAGACCCAGATAGCAGAGTTACTAAACAATAGTCTTGCATTTTTTCTTAACTGTAGGAGAAAGGGATTTAATTTTATTGTGATGACTTTAAATTATGTCATGAGACAGGAATTTGGTTCTTAAATACCTAGATTGTTCTTTTTGCTCTTGTTGTTCTTTTTGCTCTTGTCATTCTTGGTCTTTTCTAAAATACTTTCCTAAAATGCAAGTGGCATTACTTGTGCAGGGGGGGTGTAGACTTTTTCTCCCACTTAGGTTATTAATTTCATTGTCAGAAATTAGTATAATGGAAACTCACAAATGCAGAACTTCTGAAGCCTCAAGTTTCTGCTTTGCAGGAACTGGACATTAATAACACAGCCAATAAACAAGCCATATTTTTTTATATTGAATATATATTTTTAAATGTTTTAATAACTGGAAAAAGTAGAAGTAGCCATTGACTGTTCACTGTACCATTATTTAATAAACAAAGTCTCTCCCAAACTTACACTCACTCATGCCCGACATTCCTGTACCCTTTAATCTCATTACAGTTGAGCTGCTGACATTATTTCTCTAATGTAGACACACTCTTGGATAACTACTGAGCTCCTGGTATAGGTCAGCAAGAAAGAATGCTTATATACCCAGACATTTTGACAAAGGCCCAAAAAGTTTTCTGTTCTTTCGATTTTTTTTAAGTGTTTTTACCTCTACCTTAGTATTCATAACTTGTTTCCCTCTAACTAACTTGTCTTTTCCCTTTATCTTTTAAATGTATTAAAACATTTAATATGATTTGGAGTGCTGGGGATGGAGAATAACTTTTTTCTCAAACTTCCAAGTCACTTTGAACGTGTCATAACTGATAACATGAATAAGAAAAAAGCTAAATAATATATTTTTTTCTTAATGTGTTTTTATGACAGTCTTTTTAGAGAGGGAGAGGATGTTAAAGAATATAACAATAATTTCAAGAGCATGAAACAAAAATATTCAGAAAAGCTCAAGTAAAGTTAGATAAGAAAGTGATTCAAGAGAGGGGAAAAAAGAAAACATTGAGAAGAAAGGTGGGGAAATACATTAGTTTGTCTATCATTTCAATAAAAATTTTAATTTTACCCTTAGATGCTTCTTTCTCATGTAGCAATATCTAGAGAAAGGATTTAAAAAAAATCTTTCTAGGGTTGTTTCTTATTAAGAATGGGCTCTTGGACTGGGATTGTGGCTCATTAGTAGAGTGCTTACATACCATGTATAAGGGACTGGGTTTGATCCTCAGAACTGCATAAAAATAAAATAAACGTATATTTAAAATGCAATAATAACAACAACAACAACAAAAAGAATGGATTTTCTTTGATTCAGTTGGCTCTGAATGTCTGTTTGCCAATATATCCCTACTCATTTGATATTTCTTTTTCAAATGAGATTGATGCCTACTTTTGGAAATTTTTATTTATTTATTTTTAAGTTTTCTGTCCTATAAATAAAGACTAAACACTTGAAAGTATCTTTTCATCTATTTCAAACACTTGCATAATAAAAGAGGAGAAACTGAGCTGCAGGTAGATATATGCCTGCCTCAAAGATGTTTGTTTCTCCCTCTTTCCAGGTATTTCATGTATTCTAGGTATAGTACCATACCATATTTGAGCATTTCAGTCCTTCTTGGTCACTTACAAAACATTTATTAGCATTTCTTATATAGGTATGGATTCTAAGGAGAACCTTAAATAATAGGGACTTACTATAGGATATGTAGAAATTGAAGAAGCACAGAAGACTGGCTCAGCAGCCAAATAGTCCCTCTGTGCTTACACTGTATACACTGGAAGGTACACAAGTCCTCATGGAGAACTGAAATAATAACTTGTTGTAACTCCTTATTCAACATCAGGCCCAGCGATTCTACTTTAGTCTTTTTCACACGTTGCTGATTCAAACTTAAAAAGGTGGTCACTGTCTCATATGAAGGAGTACTATGGCAGTCTTGGCTCATGCTTCATGTTCCATTCATTTGTGACCAGGAAATAGGGTTGGTTTCGTTAAAGGTTTCTCTTGCTTTGTAAGCTAGCAACTTTAAGCAGAAGGAAGAGCCTGGGGCCACTCTTCTGGGCTGCTGTGGTGGGTCCTTATACTTCATGAACTTTATTATACCACACAACCCATATTAGTATTATTTTTAAAATTCTTTCTTCTGTTGGTTCCTAATTCATCTAAAAGGCTCATCTCTTATCTATTTTTTAAGCCTCTTAAAGATGGGAAGTGTCCTGCTTCTTTTTTGTGGCAGGGGGTGAATACCAGGGATTGAACTCAGGGGCACTTGACCACTGACCAATATCCCCAGCCCTATTTTGTATTTTATTTAGAGACAGGTCTCACTGAGTTGCTTAGTGCCTCACTTTTTGCTGAGGCTGGTTTTGAGCTCGCGATCCTCCTGTCTCAGCCTCCCGAGCTGCTGGGATTATATGTGTGTGCCACCGTGCCAGGCATGTCATATGCTTCTTTATTAGCACCCTTACACTCAGCACAATACCTGCCACTCAGAATTGTTTTAAGCACATTTCGCTGAGAGAAGTCACAATGATGAAAATTCATTGATTTTCATGATCATTTAAAAGCTGTTTTCCCATTGTTTTGTTTAAAGAAATTTGAATCTATTTTGCTGATTCAAGTAACATAAGCAGTGCAAAATCCCACAGAAAGTTTAGTTAGTGATGACTTCTCTTTTGTTCAATTATGGTTTCACTAGTCAGGGATGAATCAGCTTTTTTTCTTTTCTTAATCTTGAGAACTAAAGAAATTACTTAAGTGAAATTTTTGACAGCCTTCTACATCAATAGGTAGAACTTGGAGGTACATTCTTATTTTTAAATATTTGATGGGAGCAATTTGAAAGGGATTGTTGTTAGACCTCACTGCTTTTTTTTGGTGGGTGGTGTTTAGTATCTGTATAAATTCAAGCCACATGAGTCAGAAACTTGAAATTTAGGACAGACTCTAGGAAATCCTCTGATAATTGCAAAAAGGTTGACTAGTGATGTTATTTGTTCAGAATGTTTGCCAAAGGTTTATTCCCATAGTTGGCCACCGAAAAAGTCTCATAGAAAACAATATTTCCTAAATTAATGCCTAGATTAATACCTAATACATGCAGAAAGGCATGTTTTTCTAATGCATGCTATTTCTAAGAAATTTATGTTTACTTATATATATCCTGTATAAATGATATACACAAAACAATTGTTATATATATTTGTGCACCCATGTATGTTCATGACAGTATGTGTCTAAAATCTTCATAGGCAGGAAGAATTGCCTAGTAACCAAAGGAAATTAGTCCATTTATAAACTTCCTTCAAAAAGATCCAGCTTCATCATTTGTTTCTAAGATTTTACATCTTAAAGCATACACGTGGATCTTTGGCTATTTTTTAATCTCTACTTTCATGTTGTGTCAGCCAAATTCTGCCTGGAGAAAAGTGTGAATAAATGAGTTTGGCAAGACAAATTTTTTTAAAAAAGTGTTATCAGAGAAGAGGGAATTAAAAACTACTTATTTTGGAAGGCTTTTTTTCTAACTTTTAATAAACAGGTTGTAAAAAATAGAATAGGGTTGTCTATTCACTTAACTTAGGTTTACTTAATTATTGTATCAGCAACATTCTCTCTATATATCCTTTTTCTATTGTATATCATTACATATAATTATTGACAACTTTAATATATGCAAACTTAATAGTTAACAAAGCTCTGTCCAATGCATAAGCTAATTAGTTCCTTACATACTTATATAAGTATTTCTAGTCCTATTTTATAGATGAAAATTGAGGCAAAGAGGTTGAATAGAAGGACATAAAAACTGTAAGCATTAAAATGAGGACAATTGAGGGATTCTAAGTTAATACAATGATTTTTTTTTCTTCCCATACAGGGTCTTTTTTCTTTATATCTAGTGCTTTTAGATATATTACAGATTATATAAATAGCAAATTATACTTGCCTTCCAAAACCAAATTTGTTGCCAAATCTGCTAGACAGCTTTGGTGGAGTTTTTACTTCAAATTATCTGTTTGTTAAAATTACCTGGTTACATACAGATTAAGCACTTCATTAAGTTACATTTTTGTAATACTAAAGAATAACTTAGGGATTGGGGTTGTGGCTCAGTGGTAGAGTACTTGCCTAGCATGTGTGAGGCATTGGATTTGATTCTCAGCACCATATACTAATAAATAAAATAAAGGTCCATCAACAATTAAAAATATTTTTAAAAGAATAACTTAACAGTCTAAAGATTTTAAATACAGCTTCTAATTTTAAAACAAGGAATAGAATAAATAGGCCTTGGAAGTTCTGTTTTTTCAAAATAGTAGCGAATTATCAATGTGTTGAAAAAGAAATATTTTTGCTGTTTCTTAAAAAGGAAGTATGTTATCCAAAGCAGACTAATTTTAATTTTTGTTTCCTTAGAGCTTCTCATTGAGAAGAGTAGTTTTTATGTGTAAGTGAATTCTGTTATGGATTCTGTATGAGGCATGCTAGATCCTTGAGATCAGAAACTTTTGATCTCAGTCTCCTTGTTAAATATGATTTACAGTTGTGTGGTTTTAGGGGATTTAGTCATTTGTTCCTTGGCTCTATGACAGATTGCTTGCTAACATAAAAAAACATTTTTATGGGTTCTTGCTAAAATAAAAAAAAAGTTTTATGTTTGAAAAATGGTTTTTCAATAGTCTATATAACTAGAATTTGCATAGAATAGCCATTGACACAAAGAATAATTTAAAATATTTATTTTAATTGATACACAATTGAACATGTTTATATGAGGTATTGTGTGATATTTCAGTACACATATACAGTGTGATGATTGTATCAGGGTAATTGACATATCCATCATTTCAAACATTTATTGTTTCTTTGTGCTGGGAATATTCAAAATCCTCTCTTTTGAAATGTAAAATTAATTGTTGTCATACATAGTTATCCTATTGTGTTATAGAACATTAGAAATTATTCCTCCTGTCCAACTGCAGCCCACAAATAATTCTCTCTCCATCCCCCTCCCTTTCCCAGCCTTATTCCAACAAAGCAAACTCATGAATAATATGAAGTCTTTAAAATTCTCAGAATGAGGGGCTGGGGTTGTGGCTCGGTGGTAGAGCACTTGCCTAGCATGCCTGAGGCACTGGGTTTGATCCTCAGCACCACATACAAATAAATAAAATAAACATCCATAAACAACTAAAATTCTCAGAATGAGGGACAGATTCATCTAGATCAGGATAGTTTCCCAAGTGTTCATTATTTGTTTGCTCTATTTAGTAGTTGTACTATTTTATAATGTATTTTTCCATATGTAGTTGTTTCATCTCCCTTTTTAGATTGCATTTTGAAAAATAGCCATAGCAAAAAACAACAAAAGTTGTCAAATTACAAGGTAGGCTCATGAATTAATGATTTGATTCTTGTCTTCAAGTTTTGTAATTTAAATTTAGTAATAATTTATGCAGTGTACAATATGTCATTCTTTAATCCTTACAATATTCCTATGAGACAGGTAGAATTATTATTCTCATTTTATAGATGGAGAAACTGAGGCACAGAATTCATTAATTTTTCTATTTTGACACAGGTTGAAAGTGGCAGAACCAAGATTTGATCTAAAATAAGTATTGCACCACTGTTTCATTTCCCTGCATTGCCTATATAAAACTTTTATATACAAATGTCATACCTTTTAAAGGCATCAACTTGGAGTTTAATTTCATTGCTCTGTTCAAAACATGTTTTGAGTTCCTTTGGGTTTATTTTTCAATGAGAATGAGACCAAGACAAAGCCCTGAGGAAAACAAAGCCGAAGGCCATTTAAGGAAATAGTGTGGGAGGAACAAGAATTAACAGGTAAATACAGAGGAAATTATTAGAGATATAGAAGGAGAATTGGAAGAAGGGGAAAAAAATCAACCTGTTTATTTTATTTTAAAATGTGGAGTCAAGGAAGAAGAGTTCAAATGTAGGTGATCAGCACTATCAGATGTTACAGAGCTCTCTGAGAATGAGAAATGAAAAATCCCATTTGATTTTTGAAAACATAGAAATCATTGGTGACTTGAGATCACATTTATGGTAGAGTAATCAGAACAGAATCCCAACTAAAGACAGAAGAGAACAGGAGAGAAATTAGATGGAGAGTTTGGTAAATTTGACCCTTAAAGGAAGAAGAGATAGCCTAGATATAATTAAAGGGAAGAGAACTGAGGATTTATGTGTCTGTTTTAAAGACAGGAGCACTATAAAGGTAGAGTGTTAGATAAAGAGACTATTATGATTGGTTTACATACATGTAAATGTAAGAATAGAGCTGTTTTATCCTTGACTAATGTTCTGAAGGAAAATAAATAAGTCAGTGTTTGTTCTTCATCTGTATTAATGTTTTTCTGTTTAAAACAAAGCATGGAGAAAGTTGAAGAACAATTTTTGATAGTTTATTTGAAGTAGTACTACAAAGAAAAATGAAAGAGCATATGGATCTAAAACCAGATTTACAAAAATAGAATAATATTTAAAGTGTTCCTTGAGAATCAAAAGTTTTCCAAATCTTGAAAATGGAGGTGGTTTTTAATAATGGCAATGAGTTTTAAAAATATAAAAGTTGATAGAACTGTTTCTAATTAAATTTATTTATAAATAGTCTTAGAATTTTTTCTCATATAAAGAAACTAGCAAAGTAGTCTATTAAATCATTTTACATTTAAAAAGAAATTGTTACAAGTTTTTGATGATGTCACAAAACTTAACTATGGAGGGAGCAATTATTATAGTTAGAAAAACTTGATAATTTATGATCTGACTCATGATTAAGGTCTGAAACACTCATGTCATTTCCTTTCCTTCCCCTATATGCAATGACTTGTTCATTTTGGATCCTGAGTTGTTTAACTTTTGACATTAGCAAATCTGAACACTGACACTTAGTGGTTTTTCCTGAAAAATCTTAAGGCTAATGATTGTGTGATATTTATTTTAACACATTGCTGGTAATCCACAATGGAACTCTTTTTGGGGTAGACTTTGAGGTTGTGTATAATCCATAATATGGATATCACACTTTAAGCCAGCAGGATGGATGATTAGCAGCGAGTAGAAGAGAATACGTATGTGTTAAAAAATACCTTTATTTTTTAATATTTTAAAAATTGTAGATGGACACAATAGCTTTTATTTATTTATTTTTATATAAATACTTATGGAACCTCAGTTCCAACTGTTGGAAACTGGAAAATTTATAAAAACTTGTAGAATAAATTACCATTTGTAAAACCATTTGTCATGGTCTTTGTCATTCTCAAATAAAACTTTAATTTTGTGCTGTTATAATCAGTAACATTTGAACATTTAGTGTTGTTCTTGAATTTCTATTCCATTAACTAATGAGGAGTTAGGAACTATAATTCTGTGTATCCAAGAATAAAATATATGGCTGATTTGAATTTAATTCTTTGCTACATGAAGTAAAGATTCATTATTTAATATAACTTATAATTAAAATTAATAGTAAAATTTTATATGCCATGCCAATGCTGTGTATTCTTTAAAGTAAAGGTTAGGGTTTTTTTTTTTTTAATTTTTTTAGAAAACAAATATTTTTGAGATATATAAAAACAGTATTTAACTGTGCATTTTATAAGTTTGGACAAGTATATGTCTGTGAAACCATCACCATAGTCAAAATAATTAGCATGTCCATCATTCCCAGAAGTTTTTGATTTCTTCATATCCTTCTTGTTCATTACTGTCCTCTGTCACCAGGCAATCACCCTTCGTTCTGTTACTATAGTTTACATTTTTTAGAATTTTGTGTAAAAGGATATACATATTCTTCCAGAATAATTATCTTGAGATTTATCTACATGGTTGCATTTCTTAGCTGTTTTGGTATAGTGTTTCTAATTTGTTTCTTCATTCATTTTACAACTTTTGGCTACTACATATAAAACTATTATGAATATCTATAAGTCTTTGTAAAGAATATGTGCTTTCATTTGTGTAAATATGTAGAACTGGAATGGCTGGGTTATGTAGTAAGTATATATTTAAGAAACTGCCAAACTATTCCCTAAAGTGGTTGTACATTTTACATTACCACCAGCAGTTTATGTGAGTTCCAGTGCCTCCATACCCTGGCCAACACTGACATAGCCAGTCTTTTAGATTTTAGGGATTCTAAAAGGTGTGTAGTAATATCTCATTGTGGCTTTAATTTTAAATTATTAACATTTCCCTAATGATTAATAATTTTGACTATCCTTTTATGTGCTTATTTGCCATCTATATATCATCTTTGGAGAAGTCTCTGTTCAAATCTTTTGTTCATTTTTTAAAATTGACTTATTTTCTTATAATTGATTTGGGACTTATTTTTGTTCATTTGTTTGTTTTGTCCTGTTTTGTTTTAGCAGCTTGAATCAAAACCCATTTAGTATTTCACAGTTTCTGTGGATCAGGAAGCCAGGCACAGCTTTTGAGTTTTCTATTGCAGGGTTTAATCTAGGGGTACAATCTCATTTCAAGATTCAACCAGGGAAGGATCCACTCCTAAATTCACATGATTGTCAGAATTTAGCTCCTTGTGGGATGTTGGACTGTTTTTTGCTGTCAGTTGGAGATTTCTCAGTTCCTTCTTCCTGGGTCTCTTCAAAAATTAGCTCACAACATGGCAAACAGCTTCATTGAAGCCAGCAGGGGCATGTTGGTGCATTCCTATAATTCAGTTACTCAGAAGGATGAGGCAGGAGGATCATAAGTTTGAGGCCAATCTGGGCAACTTAGCAAGACCCTGTTTAAAAATAAAATATATAACTCAGAGGTAGAACCCTCTTGGTTCCATCCCAAGTAATCTCCCCAAACAAACAACAACAACAACAAATGCAAGGAAGAGTTTATGTCTGGTAGTTTATTATAATTACAAAGGATTCTGATGAACAATCATGTGGGAGAGACACACAGGACAAAATATGTAGGCGGAGCATGAAGCTTCCTGGCATTTCCATGTGTTCAGCAATCCATAATCTTTGAAAGTTCTTTTTATATTCCAGATACAAGTCTTTTATCAAATATGTGATTTGGAAATATTTTCTCCTGATTTTTTACTTGTCTTTTAATTTCCTTATCACTGTTTTTTAAATAGAAGAAAATTTTAATTTTGATGAAGTCTAATTTGTCAGCTTTTTCTTTATGGATTGTGTTTTTGTTCTCTTAAGAAATACTTTGGGGGCAGGAATGATGGTGGGATGAGATGAACATCATTACCCTAGGTACTGCACATGTGGTGCAACTTTACATTGTGTATAACCAGAGAAATGGAAAGTTGTACTCCACTTATGTATAATGAA